>NC_063163.1:94587147-94896209 GCF_023159225.1 Perognathus longimembris pacificus
CATGTGTAGGAGGCAAGCACTCTTGCCCCTAGGCCATATTCCCAGCCCCTGAGATGGGAATCTTTTAGACTTTTCTACCCAGGCAGGCTTTGAACCTTGTTCTTCAAGTCTCAGTCTCCTACCGTTAGGATTACAAGTGAGCCACCACCAGCACCTGGCTTAGTTGTTTTTGTTAGTGTGAAATTTGAGACCTAATTCCACGTTGGACTGTGGAGGTCCTTGGCCCTGGAGAAGACATGGGGTGGGAGCCTCTAGCTTTTGGGCATTTGGCTAGACCCGTCCTCACCCACTGTGCCTTCTGGATGCCATTAACCCAGCCAGGCACTTTCCAATACAGCACATTTTGGGGCTTTTATTTTGTACACATTGGTTAAGTTGCACGTAAATTTTGTTTTTTTCTTATACACAAGAAAATACTTCATGTACCTATGTAATAAGACAGGTAGGGAATGTGTCCAGTGCAAACAATTCACACCTGTGTGCAGAAGCACCATCACGATTGTCGACTCAGTCTCTCTGGTGTCACCGAAGTAGTGCCATACTCATGCCATGCCGTGCCGAGGGAGCAGCTGCCAGCATCTGAGGGCTGGGGTTCTTTTTACTATAAAACAACCCTGCTGGGTGAGGTGCTGGGCTGCAGGCAGCTCACCCAGTGACCACAGGTGGGGCCTCTTGGGGGCAGCAAGGGGCGGAGGTGCTCACAAGCCCCATGATTTGAGGAGGCTTCAGAAGGGTGGCTCAGGGAGAGGGGCTGGACTTCAGAAAGTCTCTCCTTAGTAGGGGATGTCATTCTGATAGTACTGGATCATGTCGTAGGTCCGGCTCCTGGAAGACCAAGGGGACAAAATGAGAGGGTATTTACTCATCTTCCTTTGCCCCCAGCTCCTGGACCTCAACCTGGCCCCTTCACTCTCAGCCCTCCTCAACTCATGGGCTTGTTTTACTTCATCTTAGAAGACTGCTTTCACACCCTCAAGAGGTCACTGGCCATTTCCCCTGGTGTCCTCATGCTGGCTCTGAGCTCCCACTTCTCTCTCATCTCCATGCATAGGAGCCTGCTGAGCCTGCTCTGCTCCCCCCCACCCTTTTTGCCAACCCTAAGCTTGAACTCAGGGCCTGAGCACTGTCCCTGGCTTCTTTTTGCTCAAGGCTAGCACTCTACCACTTGAGCCACAGTGCCACTTCCAGCTTTTTCTATATATATGGTGCTGAGGAATCAAACCCAGGGCTTCATATATGTTAGGCAAGCACTTTACCACTAGGCCAGATTCTCAGCCTCTGCTCTGCCCTTTTTACACTGCCCTTATTAGGCTCTGTCCCTGAGCTCTTCAGCTCAAGGCTGGTGCTCTACCACTTGAACCAAAGAACCACTTCCAGCTTTCTGGTGGTGAATTAGAGATGAGTCTTTTGTGCCTGGGCTGGCTTCAAACCCTGATCCTCTGCTCTGAGCCTGCTGAGTAGGATTAGGCGTAAGCCACAGGCAACCAGTTCACCTGGCAGCTCTTGTAGGCAAGGTGGCCACCGCCCCCCTCTCAGCCTCCTACTGTGGGTGTGGAGTGGCTCAGCCTCCTTCCCTCATCTTCAGGGGCGCCCTCTGTGGATTACCCCAGATTCCTAGAGCTGCTCCCTCTCCCACTTGTCAGAGCTGCCTTCCTCTTGCTTACACCAGGCATTCCAAAGCCATGTGACTATCATCCACACCAGCCTCTATAGATGGGGTCTAACAGGAGTAACCACCAGTCCCCTTCCTGCTACTGGCCCTGCATTTCTGGGTCTCAAGTCCAGCCCTAAGTGAGCTTGACTTCCTGCCTCTCACCTCTTCTAGGTGTTCCCCTCAGCACCTCCCCCAGATGCTCTAAACCAGAACCTGTTGCCCCCTGACAGCTCTCACCAAGGCTTAAGTAATCATGGGTCTCCCACAGGGGGGCCGCTCAGGGACAGCAGAAGCCTTGTCACCTGCTTCGGGCCCAATCCTGCTAGTGCTTGGTGAGCAGGGAAGAGGGCCCAGGGGTGACTTGCCTGTTGCTGAGGAAACAGCTCTGGATCACCTTCATGATGAAATTCGCCGCCTCCCGCTCCGTCATGTTGGGGCTAAACCTGTGTCTGGGGAGAGACAAGTAGGGCTGTACTGCTGCTGATCGATGCCCCTCGCAGCGAGGGGTCCACTTGTGCACTGGACTTCAGCGGTTGTGGAGATTTGTTCAGCTAAGGGCTATGGCCTGGAAAGGTACCTACCAGAGTCTGTGTGCCAAAAGCTGAAAAAAGTACCTGGTTTCCCAGCACATTCCAGGCCTGAGTGGCCCTGTGAGGAGAACTAAGCATAGGGGAGCTAAGTTACTACAACCCCAGGGCCCAGGCCTTAAGGAACTAAAGGGCACATGGTTGGGACAATCCTGCAAAGATGGTTTGGTGGCCATCTTGGTTTCCAAGGACATGACCCACCACACAGAAGGTTCCCATGTCTGGGTAGCCTCAGCCACGATCAACTTTCCCATGTGGCCTGCCTCTCCACTGAGGAACCTACTTCAGCAGCTTGATTGTCTGGCCTCGGAAACATGGCAGGCCCGTGTCCAACATGAGCGTGACCAGAGAGACGACCGCGTCCATGTAGGGTCTGTGGAGAGATGGGGAGGGATGAGGGGAAAACAGGCTAGCCTGAGCCAGCTGCCCCTGCCTCTCCCTCCATGATATCCACAGGTGTGACCTGGGGCCTCCAGCCCTTTACACTGCTTTGCTAGGGTTGTTCAATCCCCCCTACCCCAAGATGCTACAACCCTCTTTGTTGTACAGGACTACAGTACTGAGTACCACACCCTGCTGTGTGGTCCTGGCTAAGTGACATGCGCTGTGATGCCAGGACAATGGAAGTCTTGAGAGTGCAGCCCGGGATGCAGGTGGTGCTCAGGCTGTGGTGAAAGGGTGGGTAGGATGTTCAGAAGGGGAGGCCTAAGGCTGAGGGGGTGTGGGGCAGGTGAGCTCAGTTTGGGAGACTGCAGGATGTGGCTGAAAGCCCAGAGAGAGATGTCTGGCACAGGGAGCAAAGAGAAGGTAGAGACGAGGGGTTCTCTTTCTCTACCCAATTCTCCAGCATTGAGGGGCTGTCCTCACCATACCCCATGCCCTCCACCTGTTGCCCCAGGGCTTACCGCACAGCCAGGTAGCCTCGGACGCACATCTCCATGAACCACTTGAACGGTGTGGCCTCCATCTTGCCCCCCATGATCATCACCATCTCGTCTGTCAGCTTGATGTCTGGCTCCCAGCCAAGGTTGCCACCCGGGGAGCTCTCAAACATGAAGCCAAAGTCTGCAAAATCCCAAAGCCTGTCACGGGGCTGATGTGTGGGGTCAAAGACAGGAAAGGACTCAGATCCCATGAACTATCACACCATGAGAGGCCGCATTCTCTTGGAGACTGTGGGGAAGCACCAAACACTGGAAGATGGGGGAGAAATGGAGGTGGGAGCCCCCCAAAGCTCAGGCTGCCACCCCCCGCAACTCATCTCTTGGTTTCCTTTTGCCCACCTGGGTCTGCTCTACAGCGGGGTGGCCTGAGGGCTAACATGCTTGGGCCTTAGAATTGAACTTGATGCCCACCCTGACCCACATGGCTAGGTGGTCATAGCAGGCTCGCCCCTCCTGTGGGCTGAGGGGATGGGGAGGTGGCGCTGTGGCCCGGCTGACCGATATGGATGATGTGGCCCTTCTTGTCCAGCATGATGTTGCCATTGTGCCTGTCCTTGATCTGCAGCAGGAACAGCAGGAGGCTGTAGGCGGCCATGCTTCGAATAAAGTTGTAGCGTGCCTGTGTGGAAAGTGTGAGCTCACAATGGCTCAGGGACCTGCAGATGACCCCCCAGCTGTGCCCCACCTTGGAGCCAGAGCCCTGGTCAGTAAGCCAGGCCCTTCCTCCCATTCTCAGGGTTTCACTTCCTTCTGGGGTGATCTAGTTTTAGCGGTTCATAAAGGAGAACTCAGAGGAGCAGCAGAGGTGAGGGACAGGTGATAGCAGGTGGGTGACCAGGGTGGAGGCCCTGCCGGCTACCTGCTGGAAGGCCAGGGTGGACTCATCCCCGTATTGGCGAGTGAAGTAGTCATACATGCCGAAGTCTGTCTGGCGGCCCAGCTGGTCTCGGGAGGTGCAGTCGGGGATGCATTCAATCACTCCACACTAGGCCCGAAGTAGGAAGAGTGAGCCTTGAGGAATGGCAGGTGGGAGGAAACAGGCCCCTTGCCGGACTCCTGCTTAGGGAACTTACCCCAGGGGCAGTCGCCACTACCCGGTAAGGAAAAACAAAAAGGTCCAGGCCAACAAGCTGGAAGATGTTCTTAAAGAGGTCGATGATCTGCAGGGCCAGCATATCCTGGGAGGGATGACATAGGAGATGATGACATCTGGCGGTCTCACCACCTAGCCTACACACCTCCCAGAGGCCCTCAAAGGTCATACAGCACAGAGGCCAAGGGCTAGTAAGGGAAGGGGCTGGCCACAACTGGAGTCTGGCACACTGAGCATGAGGCTACACTACTGCAAAGGTGTGTGAGTAAGTTGAGCTCTGCCCTCCTCAGGTATGTCCCTCTGGATAGGCATTGGAGGTAGAAAGGCAGGGAGGGGCTGGATAGAGAATCCTGTTTGGCAAAAGCCCTAATTCACTTGGTGGCATCTGAACCGAATGGGGAGAAGTGGCTGTCTGCTTGTGAGATTCACTTCTTTGGGGAAAGAGGGCCTGGTGCTGCTAGCCTAGCCCTGTTACCTGCCGGCAGTCGTCCCCCACTTTGAAGATGGCAGCCTGCCAGCAGATCTTCTGGCCGTCAGCCTCCTGCCTGCTGCACTCATCCTCGGAGTCTGAGCGGCAGCGCAGCCCTGGGGATGGGGCAGAGGCAGTGCCTGTTAGCTGGGGCAGTGAGAGGCTTCTGAGGAGACCTGGAAAAAACTTCAGGGGACTTGAGGATCACTTGCACAAAGCCCTAGGGGACTAAGGGACCCAAGAAACATCCCAAGTCAGCAGGCAGAATGATGGGGCCAGGGCCCTTTACAACCGATGCACCTTTTTCTTTCCTTCCTTTCTTTTGCCAGTCCTGGGCCTTGAACTCAGAGCCTGAGCACTGTCCCTGGCTTCTTTTTGCTCAAGGCTAGCACTTTACCACTTGAGCCACAGCACCACTTCTGGCCATTTTCTATATATGTGGTGCTGAGGAATCGAACCCAGGACTTCATGCATACAAGGCGAGCACTCTTGCCACTAGGCCATATCCCCAGCCCCTCGATGCACTTTTCCTGGTCCCAATGGCAGCCAGAGAGGGAGGACTCAGGGATCAGAATATGGGCAAGGCTATGGAAGGCATGTCTCCACACCGGCCAGTACAGCCAGATCCCTGTGCTGGATTGTGCCCCCCTAAATTCATACCCCAAATCGCAAATGGGATATTGTTGGAAATTTAGTCTCTGTAGAGGTAAAAAATAAGTCATACTGGGTAAGACCTGGGTGTCTAGTTCAATGACTGGTGTCCTTGTAAGAAGGAAGTTTGAATATAGATACCCAAGGCAGAGATGCCACATGAAGAAGTCAGGGAGATCTGGAAGGATGCAGTCGCAAGCCAAGGAAAGGCTGCCACTACCACCAAGGGCTGTGAGGCCACTCCAAGCAGAAGAGGCAGTGGAGGGCCCTGCCTAGAACCCTTGGAGGAACTGGGGGCCCGCATGCCTTGATGCCATACTTCCTGCGTCCAGAGATCATACACACCCAGGCCATGAGGATTTGTAAACTACCCCAGAAAAGCACATGCTACTCAGCTTCAAGAGGGAACCTCCTGCATGGGCCAGCTGACTTGGACTGACAGATACTCAGAGTGGGAAGGTTAGTCACTGCGCATGCTCCCTGCCATCTCTGAATGGGCAGATGCATGGACAGACATCTTTTATATAGGGGGGCAGGCCTAAAGCAGCTGGCTTTAGCAGAAGTGCTCACTGACCTTCTTTTTCAAGTTCACTCACTCCACATCGTTTCACCTTAAACTTAGCCAGATATGGGGCTTTTGCAGCACTAAAAAGAAAAGAACAAAATAATATGGCACATGTGATGAGGCAAATACAAACTACTTTGATTCATGCCTGTAATCCTAGCAAGTACAGGAAGCCTAAAATAGGTGAAATCTTGGTCTAGGCACGTGAGTAGGTAAGAGGTGAGACCTTATTTAAAATATAACACCCTCAGTACATCTTAATAATAATAAAATTATATATAAAAAATAACCAGTGAAAAAGAGGGTTCAGTGTAGCTCTGCAGTAGATTGCATAGTTAGCAATCTATAGGTGCTGAGTTCAAACCCCAAGCCCAGCAAACCTATGTAAGGCAGCATCAGGAAGGGGTGGGCAGAAGCAGGCACCCACCTCTGCATGGGAGTCCCTGACTTGTAGTCGATGTCCAGCACGATGGCCTCGGGGTTGCTAGGTAGGTAGCAGCCTAGGATAGAATGAAGGCACAGGAAGTTCACACCAGTTTTAACGGACCTCATGTACACAGTCTGCCTATGGTTATCCCTGCTTTGCCAAGGGATGTCTGCTCCTTGCCTGTGGCACCAATGATTTATTCTGTGGATTGTTGTGGGTCTGTCTTCCCCAACTCTGTGATCCTTCACAGATCTTCCCAGACATCCAGTGAATAAACCACCCATCCCAGGAGATGTTCCTCCAGGCGGTCACTCTGGGCCTCAGCTTCCCAGGTGCCACTACACATGCTAGGGCTTGTGTGGGGCCTGTTCGATTTGGTGTGCAAGCTTCCACATGGGCAGCCTCCACGTCCCTTCCAGCACGTCCCTTCTAGTACCACCCTTGTGTGGTGTGGCTGGCCAAACCCTTGTCTCCACATGGGCTCTACACTGCCCCGAGAGGCTGCTCACCTGGCTGTACCTTCACCTCAGATAGAGCTGACAGACAAGCCTTCTTTCTCTCATCACCTTTAGGGTAGGGCCTGAGAAACAAGACAGAAATACTCCATTGTCTCTTGGGCCTCTGGGAGACACATCAGGACCACTCCTGTCTAGGTGCCCTTCTCACTGAATACCCAGTGCCTCCCAAAGGCCTTGCCAGGCCCAACTATCAGGAGACATTCACACAAATGCTGGTGACTTCCACTCCTCACTGTTTTCTGTTTCTGCCTTTCACCTATGTGTGGGTATGTGTGTTGCTGCCTAAGGTATGGGGGGGGGCAGTTGACTCTGGTCCCACAGTTCTGGCTCAAATGCTACCTCTACCCCTTTGAGCCACTGCATGACTTTGGGACCCTCAGAACTTTGGCCTTAGCATGAGGATGAGAGGCAACTACTGGGGTCACATGTCTGTCATAAGATGATGCCCGAAAATGTGCCTTCTGCTATAGCTTGATCTGGAAAGTTCCATGTGTTAAAGGCTTGGTCTTCAGTTTGACACATGGGTGGTGTACCCTTAAAGGGGTACACCAGTCTCCTGTGGGACACCAGTCTCCTCTCTCTCTGTCTTCTGACTGCTATGAGGTGAGCAGCTTCCTTTGTGTGATGCCTTGCTACGGGCCCAAGAGTAACACGGCTAGTGGACTATGGATTGAAAGCTTCAAAACCAAGAGCCTAAAGAAATCAACTTTCTCAGCTGGGTGCTGGTGGCTCACACCTGTACTACTCAGTACCTGTAGCTACTCAGGAGGCTGAGACCTGAGGATTGCAGTTTGAAGTCAGCCTGGGCAGGAAAGTCCATGAGACACTCTACTTCAATTAACAACCAGAAAACCAGAAGTGGTGCTGTAGCTCAAAGTGGTAGTAGAGTGTTAGTCTTGAACAAAAAAGCTCAGGGATAGTGCCTAGGCACTAAGTTTAAGTCCCACAACACACACACACACACCCCAAACAAGTAAAGCAAGCTACTAGGCCAATTTCAACAAGTGGAAGGTACTGAATGAGCCACCCCTAGAAGACAGTTTCTTTCTTTCTTTTATTTTTGTTCCCCAGTCCTGGGGCTTGGACTCAGAGCCTAAGCACTGTCTTCTTTTTGCTCTAAGGCTAGCACTTTGCCACTTGAACCACAGTGCCACTTCTGGCCATTTTCTATATATGTGGTGCTTGGGAATCGAACCCAGGGCTTCATGTATATGAGGCAAGCACTCTTGCCACTAGGCCATATTCCCAGCCCCAGAAGATAGTTTCTAAAGTGCTGTACTTACTTGATGATGGCTGACACATTGGTGATCTTGTTAAAGAAATCAAACTCCCGCTGGTAGAAATCCTTGGCTGGGCCAGACAGGGAGCCTGTGATCTCTTCTACTAACTGCTCCAGAAGATCGCCAATGTCAGCTGGTGAGAAAACAAAGCTATTGAGCTCCTTCTGAATTATGGATACTGGATCTAAGTAATGCCATCTTGACCTCATTGCCATTTTGGCATCTTAACAGATGATGGGGAATGTTCACCCAGTTCCCAGAACTCTAGAGCTGATATAGGACTTTCTCTGATCTGCAGCTGTGTTGTGGGTTGTTAAGCAATATAGAGGTGATATTCTTTGAATTGCAGGTGTGCTATGAATTGTTAAGCTCCAGGAAAAGTTTTGTTCCAGAGAATACTTGCCCTTGATTGTCCTTTATTGTTCCCCCTAGATAGCTTGCTTCATAGAACAAGCTTTGCCAGCCCCCATACCATGTGACATTTGCCTTGATATGGGCTATGTCTATCTAAGCTTTGTAGTAACCGCATTAAGGGCTGCAGGTTCTTTGGAAGGCTAGTCTGTCCGCAGTCACCTGCTTTCTAATAAAGACTCCCAATTGACCTCTCAAAATGTGGCTTCTCTGTATCTTGCTGATTGAGTTCCTGTAGAATACTTCGGCCACTGCAGAGGCACCTCAGGACCAGCCGTTAAGTGTTGGACCGGCCCCCAGGCCCTAGTGCTGTGTGGAATGCCCTCGAGGGACAGAGTATGAGGCTACCACTTGCTCCAACTTCCCCTTCACTGTGGGAAAAGACAAGAGTGCCTGCATAGAGCTAGAAGCAGTGGCCATGTGCACCATGGTCACATTTCCTCCTACTGCCTGCTTGTCATCAGAAAATGCCCCTGGTGAAGCAATAATTATTAATTTTTAATTAATTAATAATTATTAATTTTATTAAATTCTACCAGAGCCATGACTTCTTTCTTTTTTGGTGGTATTGAGGCTTGAACTGAGAGCCTTTTACTTGCTCAATTGGTGCTCTACCATTTAAACCACATCTCCACTTCTTATTCATGGAATTTCTTTTTTTTTTTTTTTCAAATTTTTATTATCAAACTGATGTACAGAGAGGTTACAGTTTCATACGTTAGGCACTGGATACATTACTTGTACTAGAATTTCTTACTTTCATGGAATTTCTTTCTTTCTTCCTCCCTTTCTTCTTCTTCCCCCTGCCTCCCTCTCTTTCTTTCTTTCGCCAGTCCTGGCCTAAGCTGGCTTCTTTTTTGCTCAAGGCTAGCACTCTACCTCTTGAGCCACAGCACCACTTCCAGCCTTTTCTGCTTATGTGGTGCTGAGGAATCAAACCCAGGGCTTCATGCATGCTAGGCAAGCACTCTACCACTAAGCCAAATTCTCAGCCCTGGAATTTCATTTTTATAACTTTAAAATTTTTGGATTGGAGCTTGAACTTAGGGTATGGGCACTGATCCTTAGCTTTTTCACTCAAGGCTGGTGCTCTACTACTTGAGCACAGCTTCATTTTCTACTTTTTGGTGGTTTATTGGAGATAAGAGCCTCATGGACTTTCCTGCCTTCTAAGTAACTAGGATTACAGGCATGAGCCACTAGTGCCTGGATATAACTACTTTTAAGCTCCATTATAATCTCATGGGAACAGTGTTATATATACATAACATTTCACTGACCATAATGTTATGTGGTATATGTATGCTATATGTATATACTATGAAACATGTTCACACCTGTCAGATTTGGGTAATCTCCTGACCTTTATTTTACTATTTATTTATTTATTTATTTATTTATTTATTTATTGTCACTTCTTCTTTGTCTTAAGTCAGACAAAAGATGTCATTTATGTTAATATGTAATAGAGTTAAAGTTTAGACATTCTGCGATGATAATTTCTTACTTTTTTTTTTGGTGCCAGTCCCAGGGCTTGAACTCAGGGCCTAAGCACTGTCCTTGAGCTTCTTTTGCTCAAGGCTAGCACTCTACCACTTGAGCCACAGCACCTCTTCTGGCTTTTTCTGTTTATGTGGTTCTGAGGAATCGAACCCAGGGCTTCATGCATACTAGGTAAGCACACTACCACTAAGCCACCTTCCCAGCCTTTCAGTGATAATTTATAATCCTGGTTAGTACTAATAGCTATACCCACAAAACCCCAAGTTTTTTGAAGACTCAATTGTTTTTAATAGTGTGATGGGCCAGAGGCTCCCCAAGCCAGTTGCTCTTCTTCTCCTAGTCACAGGACAGCTCTGAGCAGGCAGTCAGCTCCCCTGGCTGGGGCTCTCACACAGCCTGGGGTTACAGGATGGTATCTACAGTGGGGGTTGCACAGGATTTGTGAAGGTGGACCTGTTGCCTGTGTGTTCAGTGCTGAGAAGTAACCAAGGGATGCGAAGGGGAGTGGTCTACCAGAGGGCAGCACTGCAGAAGGCCCCAGAGACCCATGGAGGCCCTGGATAGCCAATGAAAGTGTTGAAGATGGGGAAAGAAGCCAGAGAAGAGGAGAAAATACTCACGGTCTTTCTGGTGTCCCTCTTCATCTAAGTAGATGTTAGTTTTCATGTTCCAGATAAACTGATGTGCTAGAAGTTGAGATTTAGATGCTGCCCACAGAATGTATTCACGCACGTACCCCATCTGCAAGAGGGCAAGGTGGTTGTCAGCCCAGGCTTGGAGTTCCCTTCCTACCCCAGTACAAGAGCTAACTCCCAATGCTTGGCTCTGGGGCTCCAAACTTTGTGTGGGTGAGCTCTCCTGGAATGATGGCAAGTCCAGATCAGCAACCAGGTCACATTCTAGGAGGCTAGTAGATGGGAAGCTGGGACCCAGGGAGGTAATTCTGCAATACAGGCCTGGGTTAGCATTTGTTGCCTGTTTCCTCTATGTGGACTTCAGAATTACAACTCTCAAACCAGTTTTTGCTGTTGTCAAGTACAAGAAACAAGTAGGCTGGGTACCAAAAGCTCCTTTGGAATTGGGTTGTTTAGAACAATGTTTCCAAGTGACAGACAGATTCTAGAAAGTTTATTTTATGCAGAGCTACTTTCTAGCAAGGGGCTGGTGGCTTGTACCTATCTATAATCCTAGCTACTCAGGATGCTGAAATCTAAGGACTGAGGTTCAAAGCTAGCCTGGGTAGACAAAATAGCCAGCAAAAAGCTGGAAATGGAGAAATGGATCAAATAGTATAGTAGTGAGTAAACAAGTTGAGCATTAGTCCAAGCCCCAGTAATGGTACAAACAAAACCAAACCCCTATCCTCCCCCTCCTCCTCCTCCTTCTTTTTTTTTTTTTTGCCAGTCCTGGGCCTTGGACTCAGGGCCTGAGCACTGTCCCTGCTTCCTTTTGCTCAAGGCTAGCACTCTGCCACTTGAGCCACAGCGCCACTTCTGGTCGTTTTCTATATATGTGGTGGTGAGGAATCAAACACAGGGCTTCATGTATAGGAGGCAAGCACTCTTGCCACTAGGCCATATTCCTAGCCCCTCCTATCTTCTTTTCCTACTCATCTGGTAACTCCAGTTTTTGATGACCATGTACTTGCTAGGTTGAAGGTGGACTGGCCTCTCATCCTGTCTATTAAGGTATTCTGTGGGACAGATGTTTCCAACTTGGTTGAGTTGAGACAAGGTTGCATTCAATAACTTAAGTTAGATGGGCCTCTAATTCAAGATTCTCTTGCTGGAAGTGGCACTGTAGCTCAAAGTAGTAGAGAATTAGGCTTGAGCTGAAGAGCTCAGGAACAGCACCCAGGCTCAGTGTTCCTGCCCCACAACTGACTAAATAAATAAAATTTAAATTAAAAAAAAAAGATTCTCTTGCTTCTATTTCATGAGTGGCTGGGATTAGAGGTATATACCATTTTTCATGGTGGCACTGCTATTTTTTTTTTGCCAGTCCTGGGGCTTGAACTCAGGACCTGAGCACTATCCTGGCTTCTTTTTTTTTTTTTTTTTTTTGGCCAGTCCTGGGCCTTGGACTCAGGGCCTGAGCACTGTCCCTGGCTTCTTCCCGCTCAAGGCTAGCACTCTGCCACTTGAGCCACAGCGCCGCTTCTGGCCATTTTCTGTATATGTGGTGCTGGGGAATCGAACCTAGGGCCTCGTGTATCCGAGGCAGGAACTCTTGCCACTAGGCTATATCCCCAGCCCCCTGGCTTCTTTTTGTTTGCTCAAGGCTAGAACTCTAGCTCTTAAGCCACAGTGCCACTTCTGGCTTTTTTCTATATATGTGGTGCTGGGGAATCAAAACCAGGACTTCATGTATGCGAAGCAAGCACTCTGTCACTAAGCCATATTCCCAGTCCTGGGACTATTTTGGAACTACCAAACATTATATAGTAGGATAAAATAAAAAGTAATTTGTTAATGTAGTTAGCAACCAATATTTTTGATTAAAATATTCAAACATAAAATGAATAGTTAAGAAAATCTTATAATCCTAATTTGAATTAAAATATTAGTATAATCTTATGATGCATTTTTTTTTTGTCTTTTCTTTTTTGGTACTGGGGATCGAACCGAGGATGTTGCACTTGCTAGGCAAGCGCTTTGCCACTGAGCTACATCCCAGCCCCTTATGATGCATTTTTCTAGGATGAAAAGGCTTAGAAAGGAAGACCAACTTAATGGCAGACTTAGTAAGCAGGTTAGTGTACTTCAATGCTATTTCCCCACTGAAATGACCCAGAATTCTTTGGCTACTTGTTTGATTCCAAGTATCAGAATACATGGAGTACTAGATACAGATCTGAGAGGAAAGAATGGCTTCCACCAGGACACTTACCTTGTCATACCTGAGTGCCTGCACGATCTGGGGGATGTAGAACAGAATGGCATCCTGCAGAAAAGGAAGAATGACTGTCATCTCTGATGTCTGAACAGCCAACGCAGGTGATATTTCATGACCTTGCATAACAATGACCGGCACTAAAGTCCCATAGTGGGCCTGAGAACTATGGAAGGCCCAGAGGACGGCAAGTGAAATGACCAAGGGCTTGAAAACACACGATGGTGATCAAAAATACAAAAAGGGCAAAGACTGTCTTGCCTATCATAGGAGCTCACTCAGGAAAATGGCTGTTAGAGCAGACTGTGTGGTGCCAGGGCTGCAGAACATCCTACAGACCACCTTCCTCCTTCCCCCGCCCTGCTTCACGACTGTCATGAGGACCCTGAGCTCTCTGACAGTTCACTGTCAGGGTAAAAGATACAGGGGCACTGAGGAATCTGCTCACTTCGGGAACTAAACGTAAGTATGACTCAAACACCTAATTAAAGCTTAAAAACCAAATCCAAATGTGAACCAAATTCATCTTTACAACTAACTACTTGAATCAAAACAGGATGAGACGTGTGTGTTCTAAGATGGGCCCACAGAGTTGGCTGCCTCCCAGGTTGGTGAAGCCTGTCTCTCATCTCTCCATTTCAGCACACTAAGCCCCACCTGAGGCCAGCTCTAGCTGCCCTGGGCTCACCGGAGGGAAGGACCGCAGAACTTTCACCCCATACTGCGCTGTGAGAGGGTGTGGAGGGTACATGCTGGAGAAGTAGGAGAGGCCTGTGGGCGGGTCCGTGGGTGCCCAGCACAGCACGTGACTGAGCTCTGGTGCATCAGCATCAATGGTGTGCCAGGTAACAAGGAACTAGGGAGCAAGTGGGGAGACGGCATGGTCAGGCAGTCCCTTGGGGCCCCTCTGGATATACCCAGCCCATCCCTCACGCCACAAAGATGGCTACAAAAGGTGATGATCCTTGTAATACAAAAACAAAGCTTCTGGCACATCATGTGAAACAGCATAATTATAGTTATAATCTAGTTAGATTGCAGAATATAAAATATTTTCCCTCCATAAACATAACACTACATATTAAAAGTTAGAAAAATTCTTATCACTGAAGATTACTAGATAATTGCTACCATCTGGTGTGATGGTTAATATTTTTTTTTCTTTGCTAGTCCTGAGGCTTGAACACTGTCCCTAGCTTCTTTTTTGCTCAAGGCTAGCACTCTGCCACTTAAGCCACAGCGCCACTCCTGGCCTTTTCTATATATGTGGTGCTGGGGAATCGAACCCAGGGCTTCATGTATAGGAGGCAAACACTCTTGCCACTAGGCCATATTCCCAGCCCCTGATGGTTAATCTTAATTGACAACTTGACTGGGTTGAGAAAGGCCCAGGTGATTACTAAAGCCCACCTCAGAGTACGTTTATGGGGGAATTTCCTGAAAGGACGATCACAGGCTGCGACCCAAGGAGTGGATTAATCCCTTGATAAAGGTTCATAAAATGAAGGCATTAATGGAAGGTAGTGAAAAGTAGGTAGAGCCTAGTTGGAGAAAGTGGGTCACTGGTGGGACATGTCCTTGAGGGCTATGTATCATGTCCAGACCCCTTCCTATGTTCCCTTTCTCTGCTTTCTGTCTGCTAGTAGGTGATCAGGATGAATCAAAACAGGGTGAGATGTGTTCTAAGATTGGCCCACAGAGTTGGCTGCCTCCCAGGTTGATGAAGCCCGTCTTTCATCTCTCCATGTAAGCACACTAAGCCCCACCTGAGGCCAGCTCTCCTCCTCCTTTCCTATGCTCTGATAATCATGATGATCTGCCCAAGTGCATGGGGCTGAGCAAAGCAACCTTTTGAAATCAGGAGCCCAAACAAACCTTTCCTTCCTTCAGTATTTCTAAGTTATTCAGGTATTTGTTACAGTAACAAATAGTTAACAAATACATGCTTTTTAAAAAAAAAGTTTTCAGGCATTACTTGAAGTTTGAGATGCAATTTGAACACAGGTCCCTGGGTGTGGGCTATACTACCTTGATAGCTTCAGGGACATCACTAACGGCTCCTGGGTCCAACCGAACAAGACGTGTCACTTCGTTCCCAATGGCTTCTGTGTTCTTGAACCTACAGTGCACAGAGGGTGTGGGTGGGATGGCCTTACCAGACAACTACCTCACTGCCAAAGGAAGGAAGTTAGAGGAAAACACTCAACTGGAGAATTCTAGACCAATATAAGTGATATCTAAAGGTTCCATATTAGTAAGTGTGACACAAATGTTTGAAAAATAATAACATCACAATATTTGGGAGGATGCAGCAGGACTACTGCAGGTTCGAGGCCAGTCTGGGCTACACTGTCTCAAGAAAAGTAAAAGAAGAAAAAGAAAAGTATTAGCATTAATAATAGGTCATCTGTGAGAAATTATGCTACTTTTTGAGTCCTTGCCTTTAGAAAGCCTGCTTTTACTTAGGACCACAGCCCCTTGCTCTAGTCCTCTGCAGCAAACAATCTACGTGTTAGTGTCTCAGTCCATTCTCATGTAAGAGATATTACCAGAAACTAAGTGCTTTGAATCAGTTCAGGAAAATCTTTCTCCTGTGATCTTTCTCCTGAAGATCAGATTAGGATTAGAAAGAGGAAGAGGTCGTAAAGGGGCAAATTTGGGTTCTAAGATAAGAAACACCTGCGTGCCCTTGAATGCATCCACAAGAGCTTAGAACAGTCTGATAAGACAACACCACAAGAAGCCACGGTAGTCTCTCTCCACTACCATCAGTCCAATCATTCTGTCCCTGTGCAAGCCTCCACCGGAGAGCTCCCAGGACTTGGCAATCGGCTGCAGCACTTGCCTCCTGAGTGGCCTTGCACTGAAAGAGAGCATCTGTCCACAAACCCAAACCCTCTCAAGTCTTCTCTCTTCAGCCTACTTCCCAGGAGCTGCGGCTTTCACTCCACACATTGCGGTCCTCAGTTCACTCTGATGATGCCACCTTAGGGTTCACGGGCTATGGCATCCCAGACAGGAGTGTGACAAGATCATAAGGGTCACAATATAATTCTAAATCGAAAACCTGATGATTGTCTTGGGTTAGAGGATTAGTCTGCCTAACAGCTTTCCAAATATCCTTAGAGGGGTACACTTCATGCTTCTTGGCACTTGCAACCCAGAAATGGACCTCTGGTGAAGTGGGATGACACGGGTGCCTACCTGGCTGGTAGCTGCACGGCCAGGTAAGGAGAGATGTTCCAGGCGAGGTTCACGTTGTCCTTCCACTGCTTCTCGCTCAGGCTGATGTACTTGGATCTCCAATTAGCTACACTGTTCTCTCCTGCCTGGTCCAGCTCCAGCTCTGGGGCCGACAGTGGGTTGTACCAAGTGATGAGACGTTCAATCTCAGTAGCCTGGTGAGACCAGACACAAATGTCAATGTACCTTCTCCAGATGTCCACATGCCACCTCTGCCCTGGAGTGCTGTGGTAGGCAGCAGCTATGGCTGTGGGCCTTACCAACAAGGACAGCAACAGTGTCCTGCGCTTCATGTAGTACTTGTGCAGCTGGGAGCCCCGGTTAGTTTTCTTAGACATGCCTAGAGAGGAAAGACAAAGCACAAGTATAGTCTTGGAGGCCAACTGCCTGCCCAATGTCTTAGATTCTAGAAGCAGCTGTCTTCTATTGCTCTTTTCCTCCATCTGAGTGTTTACCAGGCCACCAAGAGAGGGAGACAGATTTGACAGATGTAGTGGCAAATCTTCACTCACCTGACTTCTTGGAGATGGTTGACATGCCACTGGATAAGGGGTATGTATTGATCCAGCCTTGTGTGGCCTGTTGCCTAGAGCCTACAGTTATGTCCAGGTTACTCCTAGTGTCTTGGTTATCTGTGGGCAAACATACCATTGGCTCTGGGAATGAGGTAGCTCCAGAAAAGACATCACAAAGAGAAACCTGAATTTGCAGATAAGGCAACTGGTAGATCAGGCATGCATTGCAGCACTGGAATGAATGGAGGTGGACCTGGCAGAATGAACCTTTTCAAACAGGAAGCTTTCCAATTTTTTTATTCTAACCATTCTAGATAGAAAGCTTCCTAAAAATGATCATAGTCATCCTAGCTTTCTTTCCTTTTTTAAATTTGTGTCAGTACTGGTCCTTTAATTCTGGGCCTGAGCTCTTAATACTGTCCCTGAGCTCTTTTGGTTAAGGCTAGTATTCTACCACTGGAGCCACAGATCCACATCCAGCTTTTTTTTTTTGGTGGTTAATTGGCGTAAGAGCCTCAAGGAGGGCTGGGAATATGGCCTAGTGTCAAGAGTGCTTGACTCGTATACATGAAGCCCTGGGTTCGATTCCCCAGTATCACATATATAGAAAATGGCCAGAAGTGGCGCTGTGGCTCAAGTGGCAGAGTGCTAGCCTTGAGCAAAGAGAAGCCAGGGACAGTGCTCAGGCCCTGAGTCCAAAGCCTAGGACTGGCAAAAAAAAAAAAAAAAAAAAAAAGAGTCTCAAGGACTTTCCTGCCTGGGTTGTCTTTTTTTTGTGAGTCCTGGGGCTTGGACTCAGGGCCTGAGCACAGTCCCTGGCTTCTTTTTGCTCAAGACTAGCATTCTACCACTTGAGCTACAGTGCCACTTCTGGCTTTTTCTATATATGTGGTGCTGAGGAATCGAACTCAGGGCTTCATGTATACGAGGCAAGCACTTTTGCCACTAGGCCATATTCCCCAACCCCTGGGTTGGCTTTGAACCATGATTCTCAGATCCCAGCCTCCCGAGTAGCTGGGATTACAGGTGGGAGCCACCAATGCTTGGATCCCTCCTAACCTTTAAAAGAGAATAAAACAATGCCACTTTGTTGCTAAGTCATAGCACTATGTTGTGTTTGCTGCAGTAGGAATTTGAGGATCTGTGAACACAGATCATACAGGTTGTTTGTCTTGTTGTAAGTGGAGTCAGAAAGAAGCCTTGAAAATCTTTTCAATTACCCTTTCCTTTCCTTGGAAATAGGCTATTTGTGGGTTTGCTAGAGACTTTCCTTCCCTCTGACTGTGTAGTTTGTAGTTAGCTATGTGCTAGAGGAATGAGGACCAGGACTTCCTTTTGGAGGTTTGCTGCTAGTGAGGACTTCAATGCTTCTCCTGGAGCACTGTTTTCCGAACCCGGAAAGCTCTTTCTTCCTATCTACCTTGGCTGGCTCCTAACACATCCTTTCAAACTGGCTCATTTCAGATTACCTAACTAATCTGGTTGGGGCCTAGTGCCAGTCAACAGGTGCTTCCATGGTCCTTCTACTGAGGATACCTCATTTGTCTGTTTCCTGACAGATGACAGTGGACCATGACACATTCATCTGAGTATACTGGCCCTAGCCTACTCAATGGGCATCTATGAACTTAACTAATAGAGAGAGGTTCCAGGAGGAGGTGTCAGCTCACAGGCCTCCTGTGTTTGTCATGTGCCTCAGCTTGGGCTAAAGGAGAAGCCAAGTAGGCACTGGGCCTCCAGTGATGTGCATACAGCATGGCCAAGGCCAGGACTCACCTAGGCCCTACCTGCTGTCCTGTCTGGCTCCTCTAGTGCTATACACAGAGCACTCCCGTCTTGTCTGCCCCTCAAGGAGCAGTTGTACTCCCAGGGCAATGCTTACCTGGAGGAACAAGCTGGCTGGCAGTCAAATACTTCTTATCAGAGAACATGGCAGTCCAAAATTTAATCATTATGCTTATATCTTCACGTAGCCTCTTTTCTCCTTGTGTAGGGAACTTTGGGGGGCAACTTCAAACAAGAGAATAAATGAGTCAAGCATGTTTAGTTATAGATCAGAGACTAGTCATATATATTATGGTAAGAAGGGATATAAGTGGTGAGATTAGCTTCAGGGACATCACTAACAGTTCCAACTGAACACTGATTCCCCTGGGAAGGTGTGGTGGTTTTTTTTTGGCCAGTCCTGGGCCTTGGACTCAGGGCTTGAGCACTGTCCCTGGCTTCTTCCCGCTCAAGGCTAGCACTCTGCCACTTGAGCCACAGCGCCGCTTCTGGCCGTTTTCTGTATATGTGGTGCTGGGGAATCGAACCTAGGGCCTC
Source organism: Perognathus longimembris pacificus (assembly GCF_023159225.1). Taxonomy (NCBI): domain Eukaryota; kingdom Metazoa; phylum Chordata; class Mammalia; order Rodentia; family Heteromyidae; genus Perognathus; species Perognathus longimembris. Next base: position 94,606,222 of record NC_063163.1, read on the forward strand.
GTGTATCCGAGGCAGGCACGCTTGCCACTAGGCTATATCCCCAGCCCCAGGTGTGGTGGTTTTGAGAGCCCTCTCTTACCCACTCCATCACCACCATTTGCAATGTCTACAGCTTGTGGCTGAGTAGTGGGTTGTGGTAGATCATGACAATTGAGCTATCTAGAAACAACAGCAAAGCCTATACGTACAAAGATTCAGTGGGCAGATAATAGTTTTTTGTGTGTGTGCACAAGAACCATTTACATTAACAGAATAAGTATACATTCAATTCCCCTCCCTTTTTGTGCCATTATTGGGTCTTGAAATCTGGGCCTGGGTGCTCTCCCTATTTTGTTCAAGTCTAGTGCTCTACCACTTGAGCAACAGCTCCATTTCTGTCTTTTTTGGTAGATAATTGGAGATAAGAATCTCATGGAGGGCTGGGAATGTGGCCTAGTGGTAGAGTGCTTGCCTCATATATATGAAGCTCTGCATTCGATTCCTCAGCACCACATATATAGAAAAAGCCAGAAGTGGCACTATAGCTCAAGTGGTAGAGTGCTAGTCTTGAGCAAAAAGCCAGGGACGTGCTCAGGTCCTGAGTTGAAACCCCAGGACTTGTTAAAAAAAAGTCTCATGGACTTTCCTGCCTTGGCTGGCTTCGAACCACAGTCCTTAGATCTCAGCATCCTGAGTAGTTAGGATTACAAGCATGAGTGACCCGTGTCTGGCTAGGCCCTGTACTCTTGCTTGGCTTTTTTCAACCAAGGCTGACATCCTACCACTTGAGCCACATCTCCACTTCTGGCATTTTACTGGTTAAATAGAGATAAATCTCTTGGGTTTGTATGCTCAGGCTGGCTTTGTTTTTGCCAGTCCTGGTGCTTGAACTCAGGGCCTGAGCACTGTCCCTGGCTTCTTTTTGCTCAAGGCTAGCATTCTACCCTTGAGCCACAGCGTCACTTCCAGCTTTTTCTATATATGTGATGCTGAGGAATCGAACCCAGGGCTACATGTATACGAGGCAAGCACTTTACCATTAGGCCATAGTCCCAGCCCTCAGGCTGGCTTTGAACATCAATCTTCAGATCTCAACTTCCCAAGTAGCTAGTATTACAGGTGTAAGCCACCGGTGCCCAGCTTCTCTATTTTGAAATCAAATATGCTTCCCAGATTGGTCTCAAATTCTTGGTTTCAGGTGATCCTCCCACCTTAGCCTCAAAAATAGTTGGGACTACAGGTGAGGGCCATTGTGTTTCTGTACTTCACCTCTTAAACCAATTGTACCAAGAGAAAATTTGCATGTATTTCATTGGGAAGATGAACCTCAGTACAAAATCAAGGCATAGATGGAGGGTATTTAAATCTAACAGTGCTAGGGCTGCTGAATAATGAGGATGTGAACATGAACAAGGGGAACCATATTCTTCTGTGAAGAGGTCACTCACAGAAGGTCTGTGAGGGTCTGGGATGAGGGGGCACTGTGTGGGGTGGGGCTGATGCTGGGCACATGGCACATCACACCTGGGACCAGTGAGTACCTGAAGTAGTCAAAGGCAGTCGAGTAGATCTTCTCACGAAGCACGTTGCGAATGGTTGCATTTGGAACCACATCAGCATGCAAAAGAGACAGCCCCAGGGTCAGAAGTCTGAGAGAGAAACCTAGAGTTGAGTTGGGGCTGGGACCTGGACTAGGGCTGAGCCCTTGAGCTCAGGACATGCCTGTGGATGGCAGAGCCTGGACCCAAACATGACACAGATGATTATAGGTCAACGCATTTCTTCTACCTACAAGGACTCAGGAATTTGTGTGTTTGTGTAGAGCTAGGGAGGGCTGTCAAATCATGGGCCTCCTCCATGCTAAGCAAGTATTCTATGACTAAGCAATATCCACAGTCCAAGAAAGATTAAAAAACAAAACCCAATCCTCTTGGTGAGTGAGACATAGAAATCTCCACAGGATAAAAAGCAGCAGAAATTCTACAGATCTGGTTGCTATGATGGCTCTCCCAACAGGACAACTGAGAGCAGCAACTGAGAGGTCTGGAAGGCTGGCAGTGAGATGGGCTCTGAGAAGCTTCTCTTGTGGCAGAAGTAGGGTGACGAGGGTCCAGGGGAAGTAGCTGTAGGAGCCAAGGCTCAGGGTGCTGGGGGCATCATGGATTCAGGCTGGGCAGGAGGGCCAGGACACAAAAAGGCCACCTACATCTATCTGTGCCAGCCACAGGCACAGGCATAGCGTTCATTCCTAATCTAAGCCCCAGGGAGGGGAGGCACAATGTGGCAGCTGGTGTGCTCCAAATGAAGAGTGGAGATGGAGAAGTTGACAGTGTGGAAATAAAAAGAAGAGAAGCCAGACCCGTTGCAGGGCAACCAAAAGGGCATCTGGCTACACAGGAGGACAGGAGGAGGGCAAATTGTAGGCAAGGCAATTTTTCTGCATGTAATTTACAATGCATTGACCCTCTAGGTAAGGGCTGTTCACTGAACAGATGGTCAGTGCGAAGCATTTTCTAGTAATTCATTTTGGTTGCATTTTATAAAAGTATAGATCAATGACAGATGGTGTATTAATATGGAGAGAACCAGCTCTTCCCAGCAGATGGTTTGAGAAACACAGCCCCGGTGGGCAGTCAGTGGGCTAGACAGGGACATGAGTCTAGAGCTTAGGGAGGGGCAGACAGAACGCATAGTAGAAGCCAGGGCTTCCACTGTGCCGGGGTTGATACAGACATTAGGTGCCAGCCATAGAATCTGCCCAGAAGATGGTAAAGGGGGGAGGGCTAGTATGGAGGGATCTTTAACCAGCCAGAAGCTTACTGCCTTAGTGCAATGAGGAAGGGAATTGGTATTTCCACAAGCTCTTCCTTTACTCCACACAGTGTAATACTGTATAAAAGCACCATGACAAATATAAAAGCACCTGATATGATCCACTACACACACACACACACACTCTCTCTCTTTCTCTCTCTCTCTCTCCCTCTCCCCAAAGCAGCAACAGAACTCAGGGTGCCCCTAGAAGAGGAGTCCTCACTTGAAGCGGGGTCCGATCGCTGCTACGTGCCGGTTCATGCTCCCCTTGGCCCCTCCAATGTTCAAGGACATGGACCGCTGCAGCAGACTGGAAAAGATCTCCACCTGGTCAGAGCTGCAATACTTGGCGATCTCAAACCGCTGCACCAGGAACTAGATGAGAGGGAAAACATGCTGTGATGCTGGGGGGAGCGAAGCCAGCATGACCTCAGGGCTGATGTAGTCAGCTGAGGAGAGGCTCTGAGCCAGTATTTTGGTAGGTTGGGCTGGGACAGTCACTCTCTTTTGCAGATCAGGCATCCTCAGGCTGGCTGACCACACATCCCAAGTGAAGTCCTGGTCCCCAAGGTTGAGGGGACAGAGCATAGCTGAGCTCAGGGAGCAGAGGGGACAGGTACATACATCAATCCAGATGTAGTGAGGAGTCACTTCAGGGGGACAGGGTCTAGGCTGACTTGCTTCTGATGCTGCAAGGGGGTCTGCTTCCTTTGTCTCAGCAGAAAAGAGGCCAAACTTCTGTTCCACTGTCATGTGCCAGGCCCCTGCCATTTCCCGCATAAACTGTAAGCAAAAAAAGTTAGCATCTCTAAGGAAGCACAGAAAGAGGTTACTGTTTCGTTTTTAAATTACTGAATACAATTTAGAAACTAAGGAAAGTATGAAGAAAAACGAAAGTAAAGATTGAAGAAAAACGAAAGTAAAGATCGGCCAGGTTCCAGTGGTTCATACATGCACTGTCCCTGGCTTCTTTTTTGCTCAAGGCTAGCACTCTGCCACTTGAGCCACAGCACCACTTCTGGCCATTTTCTGTATATGTGGTGCTGGGGAATTGAACCCAGGGCCTCATGTACACGAGGCAAGCACTCTTGCCACTAGGCCATATCCCCAGCCCCAGGATTGAAGTTCTAAGCCAGACTGGGCAGAAAAGTCCATGAGACTCTTTTCTCCAATTGACCACCAAAAAGCAGAAAGCAGAATTGTGGCTCAAGTGGTAGAGCACCAGCTTGAAAAAGACACGTGAGAGAGTAAGGACCTGAGTTTAAGCCCCAGGACCAGCATACACACACACACATTAAAAAAAAAAAAAAGAGGTAAAGCTGACAATACACTAAATGGAAGGGGAGTCAAAGATAGCTGTGAGGAATTTGGGTAGAGCTGAGGGAAGTATGACACTGGCATTTACATTAATGAAGGTGGGTGACCAGGTGGGTGGCACCTGTATCTATCAAATTGGATGTTCTGATTAGCTAATTACATAGAGTTTGGGGGCAGTTGACTAGAGGAATCCACTTAGACTGGGGGTGTCAGGGTTGGGATAGGTAATAGTATTGGCGAAAGGCCCTGACAGACAAGAGGACCCCTGGGGTAGGCCATGCTGAGATCCCTAGGGAATTCAGAGCTACAAACCTTACAAGCTTTGAAAATACTGCCCTATAAATTTCACATATGTATGTATATATGTACGTATGTATGTATGTATGTATGTATGAATTTGAACTCAGAGCATCTGGTTGCTTGGCTTGCTTGTTTGGCTAGTGTTCTCCAATTGAGTCATACCTCTAGCCTAGCCTTTTCTGGCTATTTTTGGAGATAGTCTTGTGGGACATTTCTGCCCAGGCTGTATTTGAATGGTGATCCTCTGGATCTCAGTCTCCTGAGAAGCTAGTATTACAGGTATGAGACTCTGGTGGTCTGGCAGCATCATACTTTTTAACATACACTATATTCTTTCTTTTTTTTTTTAGCCAGTCCTGGGCCTTGGACTCAGGGCCTGAGCACTGTCCCTGGCTTCCTTTTTGCTCAAGGCTAGCACTCTGCCACTTGAGCCACAGCGCCACTTCTGGCCGTTTTCTGTATATGTGGTGCTGGGGAATCGAACCTAGGGCCTCATGTATATGAGGCAAGCTCTCTTGCCACTAGGCCATATCCCCAGCCCCACACTATGTTCTTTCTATTCCCATGATGGCTGTGTGGTCAGGCACAAATGATACAATATATAACACACTATATAAAGAAGAACAAGGATTAAGAGAGTGAGGAGTTTGCCTGTGGTCTCCATGCAAGTCAGGACAGCCTCTTCCCCTCTCTTAGCCCACCCATCCTCAGGACTAACCCACGGGCCAGTGTCCTACCGGCACTTCCACTCCATTCTTGCCGGCCAGTAGCCACTCCCAGCAGGCTAGGGCAGTCTCCATGCCATGCTCATTGAACATCCGGAGGGGACCCCAACACAGATGATGGAGGAGCTGAGGGTCACAATCTAGAACCAAACACATTCTTTAGAGGCTTGTAACCCTGCCTAGATCTGAATATGGCTTCTCTGGCAATATGACACAGAGGTCTCTACTTGAGGAGCTCCAGTAGCTAGTTAGTTAACTAGATTTCTCCCTTTCTCCCTCCATCTGTTTCTTGTGTTACTGGTGTTTGAACTTTAGGCCTAAGCTTGCTAAGCAGGTACTCTAACACTTGAGTCATGCCCCTACATATTATTTTTTGCTTTAGCTATTTTTTAGATTTTTTTTTTGGTATTTTTGTTGGGGGCCAGCCTACTATGATTCAGGCTATTATCTTCCTACCTATATACACCTGTACAATTTGGATTACATGTGTCTACAGCATGATGTCCAGCTAGAGGTGAACAAGGATCTTGTAAACTTTTTTGCCCAGACTTGCCTTGAACCTCATTTACCCTAATCTCTGCCTCAGGAGTAGGTGGGATTGTAGACATGAGCCACTGGGTCTGGTCCTGGAGCTCTAACTTTCTTTAGCCAGGACTCCAGCTTATTAAGGATCACTAAGGCAAACATTCATTTAGAAGCAAACCTAGAGTTAATTATATGGAGCTTCTGTGCAGTACCTTTGCTGCTAATGAGCATTGCAGTCAGCTTGAACATGGCCTGTGTGTAGTGCTGGGGATTACTGTGGTCTAAAGCTGTAGTCAAATCCTGGACCATCATTTTGTTCAGGTCAGACATCTGGCCTATGGCACCTGAGAACCGGATCATTCCATACACCTGCAAAAAAGCACACTCCCTGGTCAGCAGTCTTGCACAGGAGACATGCACTAAGGAAGCCCTGGCACCCACCTCACCACACTCACAATAGATGGGTGAGGGCCTCACTGTCCCAACTACAGATCATTTCAGTGTGCATTTCTAAAAGAACTTCTCTGCTGGAAATACAAGCAGAGGTGTTCCCTGAGGGTGGAAACCTGGCCTCTCATCTTTGTATCTAGCCCTAAGCCCAGGGTCTGACTCATGGCAGGACTACATGAACCTGAACTAGAACTCAAACAATAAAGTCAGTTTCATTATTTTGAAAAAAATATTTTCCCAGAAAGTGTCACTTTCTTATTCATAAGACTTGAGTGTAAAGGAGATATGAGTCCTTCCAAAATTGAAATCTATACTCCAAAGATAGACTTCCAACTGCCACCAGAGTACTCGACATGACACAAGACAGAACTTTCAGAGCAATTCCCGGCATTTGATCAGTGGCTGCTGAGGCTTGTGGCAGGAAAGAGAAAGTGGTCACTGGAATAAGCAAGTAAATGTTCAGGAGGAGATAATCCTGGGCAGATTAGGCCTGACGGATTTTTAAGAATTGCCAGAGACATTAGTAATGACATTAGTTAGCTTCTGAGTTTTGTAGAAGAGAAAACCGAGTCCAGAGAAATGCAGTGATTTGGTCAGGCTGATGTGGTGAGTGTAAAGCCTCAATGTGAAGTCCTTCATCTCTCCCTGTCTGTGTGACTTTGGTAACCTACTGAACTCCAGGAGCCTCAGATTATCTATAAAACTAGAATCACGGTATGTATATCTTAGCAAACGACCAACATGTGTTTATGACCCCTAAAAAAATGGCAGAAGAGGGGCTGGGAATATGACCTAGTGGCAAGAGTGCTTGCCTCGTATACATGAAGCACTAGGTTTGATTCCTCAGCACCACATATATAGAAAATGGCCAGAAGTGGCGCTGTGGCTCAAGTGGCAGAATGCTAGCCTTGAGCAAAAGGAAGCCAGGGACAGTGCTTAGGCCCTGAGTTCAAGCCCCAGGACTGGCAAAAAAAAAAAAAAAAAAAAAAAAAAAAAAGCCAGAAGAAAAGAATGCCTTCACACATCTTGTGAGGGTAACAGGTAATTATTATAAAGGCTCCAGAATGTCATGAGTACCAGGGACCCATATCCTTCAGACTTCCAAGATTAGTAAATTCCACATTGCTCATATCCCTCATCCACACTCCCTGGGAAAGGCCAACTGGCATATCAGAGCAAGATGCTCTGCAGGACCTCCCCCAACAAGCACCTCTCCAGCATAGCGGTTGCGCAGATTCAAGGATGCCATGAAGTTGGAGTAATCTTTCTTCACACAGGCTGGACGTTCGGTTAGTTGAGTTGCCTACAGACAAATAACATCATTTTATCAGAACATCATTTTATCCTTTTGTTTACCTTAGCTAAACCATAGTGTAATTAATAAGTTCAGATCTAGGAACTATTAAAAGTCTTCAGTTGCTGGGCACAGGTGGCTCATGCCTGTAATCCTGAGATAGGAGGATCTCATTTGAAGCCAGCCTGAGCAGGAAAATCCACGAGATTTTTATCTCCAATTAACCGCCAAAAAGCTCGAAGTAGAGCATGGCTCAAATGGTAGAGCACCAGCCTTGAGTGAGAAAAGCTAAAGGACAGTGCCCTGGTACTTGCACAAATAAAACAACACACAAAGGCTGGGAATGTGGCTTAATGGTAGAGTGTTTGTCTAGCATGCATGAAGCCCTGGGTTCGATTCTTCAGTACCACATAAACAGAAAAGGCTGAAAGTGGCACGGTGGCTCAAATGGTAGAGTTCTAGCCTTGAGCAAAAAGAAGCTCAGGGACAGTGCCCAGGCCCTAAGTTCAAGCCCCAGGGCTGGCAAAACAAAACAACAAAAAAAACCCCACCACACTCACACAAGAAAATCTTCAGTGTTGACAAATTAATGAAAAAATATCCTCTATAGAGTCTGATAGATGGGAATCAAGTGATACCAAAGTCCAAAAAGGTAGTCAAATAGGCATTTCCTTATTGTTTTCAATATATGGACTGGTATATTCAAGACTAAAACAACAAACAAGCTTACCTTATTTATTTATTGCCAGTACTAGGGCTTGAACTCGGGGCCTGGGTATTGTCCCTGAGCTTCTTTTTTCTTTTGCTCAAGGCTAGCCTTCTATCACTTGAGCCACAGCGCCACTTTCAGCTTTTTCTGTGTATGTGGTACTGAGGAACTAAACCCAGGGCTTCATGCATGCAAGGCAAGCGCTCTACAGCTAAGCCATATTCCCAGCCCTCTTACCTTATTTTAAAGTCAGATGCAGTAGAATTTTTTTCTAGAAAGTATTACTTCCATACTCATAAGATCTAATTAAAGAGGAGATATGACTCCTTCCCCAAAGCAGGTTTTGCATATATGGACTGGTATGTTTAATGATTTCTGGTTATTCTGAAAGGTAGTTTGTACTATAAGTTTGAAAATGTGACTCAAGGTGTCTGAAGGCAAGGGCAAAAGCTACCAAGGCCTATAAAATATCCAATAGAACACACTTTCTGAATTGATAGCAGCAGAAGGCATAAAATTTTCCTTGAGAATGAAGGCAACTCGCAGAATAGGAAAAAAATCTTTCCAACTCCCTATCCAACACACACACACACACACACACACACACACACACACACACACACACATGCACGCACATGTAATTTCTGCTTCAGCCTCAGCCTTCCATCTTCACCTCCCTCACTACCTACAGCATACATTTTTTTTTCTTTGCCAGTCCTGGGGCTTGAACTCAGGGCCTGCGCACTGTCCTTAAGCTTCTTTTGCTCAAGGCTAGCACTCTGCCACTTGACCACAGTGCCACTTCTGGCTTTTTCTGTTTGTGTGAGACTGAAGAATCAAACCCAGAGCTTCATGCATGCTAGGCAAGCACTCTACCACTAAGCCACATTCCCAGCCCTTACAACATACCTTTAAAAAGACAGCTTCTCTTATTTTCCTTTTAGCATCACCTACCAGAAATCCACAGAAGCCAGCTACTTTTTTTTTGTGGTAATAAGATGTGCATTCAGGGCTAGGCCTTGTGTTTGATGGAGTAACTTTCTACTTTCTACCACTTGAGTCATACCTCTACTTACGTCTTTGCTGTTAATTCCCTCCCCTCCCAGTTGTAGGGCTTGAAGTCAGGGGCTTGAACTGGGCACTGTCACTGACCTATTTTTTTTTTTTTTTTTTTTTTGGCCAGTCCTGGGCCTTGGACTCAGGGCCTGAGCACTGTCCCTGGCTTCTTCCCGCTCAAGGCTAGCACTCTGCCACTTGAGCCACAGCGCCGCTTCTGGCCGTTTTCTGTATATGTGGTGCTGGGGAATCGAACCTAGGGCCTCGTGTATCCGAGGCAGGCACTCTTGCCACTAGGCTATATCCCCAGCCCAACACTGACCTATTTTGCTCAAGGCTAGCACTGTATACTTTGAGCCATAACCCCTCTCATGGTTTTCTGATGGTTAACTAAGCTAAAGAGTCTCATGGACTTTCCTGTCGTGGTTTTGAACCACGATTTTAAGATCTCAGCCTCTTGAGTAGCTAGGATTACAGGTGTGAGCCACCAGCACCTGGCTTACTGTTTTTTTTTTTTTTTGTGTGTGTTTTTTTTGAGATAGGGTCTCACAAACTTTTCTTCCCAGGGTAGGCTCAAATTGCAGCTTCTCTCAGTCTCCCAAGTAGTAGGGATTACATGCATGAGCCAGTGGTGCCTGGTTCCCACCTACTTTAATTTAATTAATTAATTTTGGGCCAGTTCCAGGGTTTGAAATCAGTGCCTCAGCACTTGTTCAACCTTTATCCCTCCATTTTGTGTTCCCCCTTACTGCTCCAACCACAGATAAATGAACATCAAGACAAAAAGTAAAAAAAAACCCTCATTTCCACTTCCTAGAGTGCATTTAGATAAATACTATTTTACATAATGGTAGGCACAGAGGCACTGAATCTTTGTGTTCCTCCACTAAGAGTATCCTCCTTTGGTTTCACTGTGTAAATATAACTTTCTGAGGACAAAGATTAAAATCTCCTGGGGGGTGGGGGAATGAGGGAGGAGATAACAAACAGTACAAGAAATGTATCCAGGGGCTGGGGATATGGCCTAGTGGCAAGAGTGCTTGTCTCGTATACATGAGGCCCTGGGTTCAATTCCCCAGCACCACATATATAGAAAATGGCCAGAAGTGGCGTTGTGGCTCAAGTGGCAGAGTGCTACTAGCCTTGAGCAAAAAGAAGCCAGGGACAGTGCTCAGGACCTGAGTCCAAGCCCCAGAACTGGCAAAAAAAAAAAAAAAAAAGGCTCTCTGGGGCTAGGAATATGGCCTAGTGGCAAGAGCGCTTGCCTCCTACACATGAAGCTCTGGGTTCAATTCCCCAGCACCACATATATGGAAAACGGCCAGAAGGGGCCCTGTGGCTCAGGTGGCAGAGTGCTGGCCTTGAGCAGGAAGAAGCCCAGGGACAGTGCTCAGGCCCTGAGTCCAAGGCCCAGGACTGGCCAAAAAAAAAAAAAAAATGTATCCAATGTCTAACATATCAAACTGTACCCTCTCTGTACATCAGTTTGACAATAAAAAAATTTAAAAAAAAGAAACTTAAAAAAAAATAAAATCTCGGCGCTGGGAATATGGCCTAGTGGCAAGAGTGCTTTCCTTGTATATATGAGGCCCTGGGTTTGATTCCTCAGCACCGCATATACAGAAAATGGCCAGAAGTGGCGCTATGGCTCAAGTGGTAGAGTGCTAGCCTTGAGCAAAAAGAAGCCAGGGACAGTGCTCAGGCCCTGAGTTCACGGCCTAGGACTGGCCCCCCCCCCCCAAAAAAAATAAATAAAATAAATAAAAAATAAAATCTCCTAGGCAAAACCTCTGATGAGTTGGCTAAAACCTAGTACTGTACATTTGTCAAAAACACTCAGTATGAGAGTTCTTCCTCTGGCCTGTGTCCTCCAAATCACGAAGAGGCCCAGGCTAAGGTGCTGTGTCCTGTTAGCTGGTCGCATCTGCTCAGGTTAGTGTCTTGCTTTTTAAAAAAAAAATTTTGCCAGTCCCAGGCCTGAGCACTGTCCCTGGCTTCTTTTTGCTCTACCTCTTGGGCCACAGCGCCACTCCCGGCTTTTTTGCTTATGTTGTGCTGAGGAATTGAACCCAGGGCTTCGTGCATGCTAGGTAAGCACTCTACCACTAGGCCATATTCCCAGCCCCAGGCCAGTGTCTTATAGGAACCTCATGGTAAGGCTCCAGGATGGAAAGTATGAGAGCTGTGAGACAGGCCTCTTCAGCACTGCCTCTGACCCTGTATAGAGGTTAGCCTCTGTACCTCCATGTATCACTCCACTTAGGAGCAGGTACTGCAGGCAGAGACTACACCAGACTGACTCCTGGGGGAAAGTGCTGTAGCCAAATGGTAGAGCACCAGCTGTGCAAGTATGAGGCCTAAGTTCAAACTCTGGTACCACCAGCCCTTCCCCTTATCCTGCTCACACACTAAGGAAATACTCATTTAAACAGCTACTTCTTTGGACCTGGGTATTACCCAATATCCATCTGTCAACAGCCATCACACATACCCTACATGTGTGTGGGATATGGCTGTCAAGGAGCCTTATATGAAAAGCTACACAGAAGCTTCAGTATCCTTTCGCCACAATGCAAAGCTGCTCTCACAGTTTAAGGGTTTAATGCTCCCCAAGAGGTTCTCACATACCCCAAGAGTTGTGTTCTGCTTGTTGTAGCCAGCAAAGTGAAGGATGCTCTCAGTGGCCATGGCCAGTCCTGTGTGCTGAGACAGTCCTGATACCCAGTTTTGATGTTTGTTCAGATATTCCTGAAATTAGAAGAAAACATTCTATTGTATTTAAAGGGGAAAACGATTGTATTCTATTTATTCTATTGTATATAAAGGGAGAACTAAAACTATAAGTTTGAAGTAGCAGAGCAAACAGTAGGTTTTGGTTCTGGGTTTGCCCCTTACTTACTAGCTGTGTTATTTGTCAGCAAGGTCAAGCCTTTCTCTTACTGGCTACTGTCCATTTATAAACGAGGATAAGTCCCAATTCCCAGAGTGGCTACTTGCCAAAGATATGCTAGTGTCACTCCTGCTGCCAGTATACAGGCAGTGTGGTGTGGAATGGCTAATGGCCAGGCTTAAAAAAGAAGTACATCCTAGGTGCCACTGGCTCATACCTGTTATCCTAGCTACTCAGGAGGATGAGACCAGAGGATCTCAGTTCAAAGCCAGCCATGGCAGGAAAGTCCATTAGACTCATCTTTAGTTAATCACCAAAAGGTAGGAAGTAGAGCTGTGACCCAAGTAGTAGAGAGCAAACCTTCAGCATGAAAGCTCAGGGACATTGTCCAGACCCTAGTTCAAGCTCCAGGATCAGTACAAGAAACAAAACAATGGGGGCTGGGGATATGGCCTAGTGGCAAGAGTGCTTGCCTCGTATACATGAGGCCCTGGGTTCAATTCCCCAGAACCACATATACAGAAAACGGCCAGAAGTGGCGCTGTGGCTCAAGTGGCAGAGTGCTAGCCTTGAGCAAAAAGAAGCCAGGGACAGTGCTCAGGCCCTGAGTCCAAGCCCCAGGACTGGCCAAAAAAAAAAAAAAAAAAAAAAAAAAAAGAAAGAAACAAAACAACAACAACAAAAAAGAGGAAGTACACTGGTTGGGTTCAGCTGGAGACTGGGAGGATCATTCTTTGAGGCTGGTCCAGGCAAAAAGTAAGCAAGAAACTCATTTTTTTTTTGGTCATAGGGCTTGAACTCTGGGCCTGGGCACTGTCCCTGAGCTCTTAGGCTCAAGGCTAGTTAGTGCTCTACCACTTGAGCCAGAGCTCCACTTCTAGTTTTTTGGTGGTTTATTGGAAATAAGAGTCTCAGGGACTTTCCCGCCTGGGCTGGCTTTGAACCACGACCCTCAGATCTCAGCCTCCTGAGTAGCCAGGATTATAGGTGAGCCACTGGTACCTGACAAGAACTCATCTTTTCTCTTTTGTCAGTCATGGGTTTGAACTATGGGCCTGGGCACTGTCCCTGAGCTTTTCAGCTCAAAGATAGCACTCTACCAGTTGAACCACAGCGTCACTTCCAGTTTTCTAGTGGTTTATTGGAGTTAAGAGTCTCACGGACTTTCCTGCCCAGGCTGGCTTTAAACAGCGATCCTCAGATCTTAGCCTCTAGAGTAGATAGGTTTACAGGCATGAGTCACTGGCGCTGGCCTCATCTTCTTTTAAAAAGTATTACTAAATTCTTTTGGTAATACTAAAATATTAAACACTAAAAGAGTATTACCATACTTTTACTAATACTTTTTAAATACTGGGCACCAATGGCTCACGCCTATAATTCTAGCTACTCAGGTGACTGAAATCTGTTGTTTTTTTGTTTATTTGTTCTGTTTTGTTTTTGCCAGTCCTGGGCCTTGGACTCAGGGCCTGAGCACTGTCCCTGGCTTCTTTTTGCTCAAGGCTAGCACTCTGCCACTTGAGCCACAGCGCCACTTCTGGCCATTTTCTGTACAGGTGGTGCTAGGGAATTGAACCCAGGACTTCATGTATAAGAGGCAAACACTCTTGTCACTAGGCCATATCCCTATCCAGGCGGCTGAGATCTGAGAACTGATTTTCAGAGCCAAAACATGGAGACAACTCTGAGACTCTGATTTCCAAAAACACCCACTAAAAGCTGGAAGTGGAGGTATGGCAGAGCACCAGCAGTGACAAAGTGAGGTCCTGAGTTCAAGCTCCAGTACCAGGAAAAAAAAGTTACTGAAGTCAACTCTAGAAGCTTCTAGATTGCTTCCAGTGGCGTTTTTCTTTCTCTTTGATCCATTTAGGGCAATTTTTTCATATACTGTAAAATTTTGTTTTGTTTCTGCTTGACAGACTCGAGAACACTGGCTCTCTTCTTAGTCACCTGCATTTTTTTTTTTTTTTTTTTTTTTTTTTTGCCGAACTCAGGGCCTGAGCACTGTCCCTGGCTTCTTTTTGCTTAAGGCTAGCACTCTGCCACTTGAGCTACAGTGCCACTTCTGGCTTTTTCTATATATGTGGTGCTGAGGAATCAAACCCAGGGCTTCATGCATACGAGGCAAGCGCTTTTACCACTAAGCCACATTCCAAGCCCCAGTCACCTGCATTTTAGACCTGCAAACAAATCAGTTTTCTCATTTTCTCTAGATAAAATTTTACTGGAACATAAGTGCCCCACTTTGCCTCTGCCCACATCAAGGCTTGGCACTCAAGTGCAGATGTACGCAATGTTCTCCACCCTGGGAAGTTGCTGCGGTCTCCTGGCAGCTTCCCTTCCCATCACATCATTCCTGTCCATCTTGTAAGCAGCCTGAAGTCCTTCCATAGACATGGAATCTCACTTGCTACGAGAGAGTGATCAGCCTGGGCCCACTCATTTTTACAGCCACCTGTCTTCTTCTTGCCCTGGCGAACCCCCACCCTCACTTCTAATAGGAACATTCCCTGGGCATCTGTTATTCTCAGGCATATTCATATGACTGCTGTTTGTATTTTGAGTTCTCTGTGCCTACATAAAAGCTCTTTGCACTGCTAGAAGGAGCTTTTGAAGATTTGGAGAAAGTACCTGTAGGTGGGACTTGGTAACTGTGGGTGCCCACTTCATGGCTTCCTGCAGGATCATCCCACAGCGTGCAGCGAAGTCCTTCACAATGCTCTGGAAGTGGGAGAGACTGCTTATCAACAAACTGAAGTCAGCCCATCTGAGCTGTTAAGTGTTTGCCACAGGCTGAACTATATCTGCCTCCCTCAGTATCTAAGAATGGAATTGCATTTGGAGACAAGGGCTTTCAAAAGGTGATTAAAGGGTTGTTGGTGTGGCCTTGACACAGTCTAGCTGGTATCCTTAAAAGAAGAGGAATGTGGACCCAAAGCTATAGTAGGAATGTGCCCATAGGAGAAGACCACATGAGCAAACAGTGAGGGGTGTTTGCCTACCAAGGATAGTGGCCTCAGAGTGGCTGCAAAGAGTGAATTCACCTGAAAAATCACACTTTGCTAAATGTGGATTTGAGGGGCTGTCAACTGTGTGGTGGCTGGAAACCTCCTTAGCAGCTAAAGCAATAATCTAGCTGAGAGTCACAGTGGCTAAGTGGAGCTCATAGGCCTGAAGAGGATGAGTCACCTGCTTTCTCAGTGGCAGGATCCCATATCACTCGTGAGGTCAAGCCACTCATACATCTAACGGGGACCAAGAGACCTAATATACACTTGCACCTGTCTAATGTGCTCAGAGAATGAGGGGACTGGGCAGGATCTACCTCTCGGGCTTCACATGTATCAGGAACTGTGATCCGATAGGGGGCATCGGGGATGTCATAGTAAGGTTGGTCCTTGTGAATATCCTGCAAACAGAGAGTACTCCTTCCAATCCATCCTCCCGAGGCTGCCACTGCCAAGTTTTTGACAGGCAACAACACCTCTGCCACCCCTTCCCATGTGTGTCATTTAGGGATTTTCAAACTTGATGCCACTTCCTGGCGATTCCAGTGTGCAATTTGTGCACAACCCCTCCCCAATTCACAAACTTGGCTCAGGTATATCACTGGAGGAATATACCACAAAACACAGGGGGAGACAGCAGGTATGTTAGCCAGACTTAGGTCACTGGGGGATACTTACAGCACTCAGCGACAGTGACAGGGTCTGCAGGATGTCCAACATGGTCTTTAGCACAGTCCCACTCCAGAGCAAATGAGGAAACCTGTACCAGAAATAGACTGTCAGGACCCAGGTTAACCTTTGAAGGAATCAGCACTACCTTGATAGAGGGGTCCATTCTGCAGACTCCCTTGTACAAAGAGGCAGAGTACTGGGGGCTAGGAATATGGCGTAGTGGTAGAGTGCTTGCCTCGCATATACGAAGCCCTGGGTTCAATTCCTCAGCACCACATAAACAGAAAAAGCCAGAAGTGGTGCTATGGCTGGAGAGGTAGAGTGTTATCCTTGAGCAAAAAGAAGCCAGGGACAGTGCTCAGGCCCTGAGTTCAAGTTCCAGGACTGCCAAAAAAAAAAAAAAAAGAGGCAGAGTATTCATTCTCTCTTGGATCTTCAGCAGTGTTCCCAGGCAGTTCCCCACTCTCCATTTCTCAGATACGGCTTGAGAAGGCCTGAGGTAGCCTGCTGGACCTGACATTGGGTCTATAACTCCTCCCTCTCCTAAGCAAGTCTCCTAGTCTTACTATTTGCTATTAGATGGTAAATAATAGTATCTGTATGACACCCACAGAGGCTGCCTGCCATTGGATAGCTATAAATCATCCCTGACCCACTGCTAGAGAGGCTTGGATCAGATACATGCCACATGTGTGCTAGACTTGTTCTTAAGAGCCCCTGCTGGCTCTTGACCCATCCTGATTATTCACCTTGTCTGGACCAGGCATGAAGCATCTGTAGCAGGCTCATGAACTCCTAAATACTCTTGGGGTGCCGCAGGCAGGTTCAGTGTGGGTGCTGGCTATCTTTGGTTCTGACACCTCAGGGACAATGGTGCAGCCCACCATTGACGGTTTTATAAGTATGGGAATGAGTCTGTTTTGGCTCCCAGCACAAACAATGAGGAGAGGCCAGTGCCAGCTTTTGTTCATAAAAATCCCAAAGGACACTGATTTAACTTGGGTCCCTCTGGCTGGGTATTCGGCTGGGAGACAGCAGGTTGTGTCTTGTCAAGAGTACTCTAAGTAACATCAATCAATAACTCAGAATGAACAGAATTTCCAGACTAAAACTCAGGCTGCAGCAAACTCTGTGACATCCTAAACAGAGTTTTCGTTGTTAGTTGTTTGGACTGCTTGTCAGGGTCAATTTCCCCTGCATTTCAAACTGCAAACGCCTATATACATACATTAGCAGGAAATGGAACTTACTTATCTACCAGACCAGACAGGTACTTGTCAGCCACTCTCCTTATCCTTTTGTGAATGTGGTTGAAATTCACCAGCAGAAACTGGGCATGCCTCTCCAGCTCCTCTTCATTCTCCTTGGTCTTAGCCTAAAGTCACAAGAGAAGTACAATGGCGCCCCTGTGTGCCTCTAGCATGCACATGCTCGTGCTTTGGCAAGGCTTACTTTATCTGCCATCATGTTCAGGAAGGCATCAAATACTTTGTCAGCAACAGCAATCACACACTGCATCATCCCTGAAATGAGAAAGAAGTTTCCACAGGTCAGACTCAGCCACAGAAGGACACTGATCCTATCGTTTTTCTTCTGAAATGATCTGAAACTTGCCATAGGAAGGTGAGTTCCCATGCATCCTTCATTGACTTTCTGGGATAGTGAGGTCTGCTATGACCAGATATAGTTGTTAAAACAGAGAGAAAGACACTGATACAAGATTGTTCCTAAACTTCACGCTTTATTCTGGATACCATGTGGTATTTGCTCATCATGTCTTGTGGTCTCTTCTAAATCTATGTTGATGCCTCATTATGTTGTTGTTGTTGTTGTTGTTGTTTTTTCTTTTGCCAGTCCTGGGGCTTGGACTCAGGGCCTGAGCACTGTCCCTGGCTTCTTTTTGCCTCTACCACTTGAGCCACAGTGCCACTTCTGGCTTTTTCTATTTATGTGGTGCTGAGGAATTGAACTCAGGGCTTCGTGCATGCTCTACCACCAAGCCACATTCCCAGCCCCTCATTCTTTTTTTTTTTTTTTTTCTCTTTTTTTTGGTCATAGGCTTTGAACTCTGGGCCTGGGTGCTGTCCCTGAGCTCTTCAGATCAAGGCTAGTGCTTTACCACTTGAGCCATAGAGGCACATCCGGTTTTCTGGTGGTTAGCTAAGAGTCTCACAGACTTTCCTACCCGGCTGGCTTCAAACCCTCAAATCTTAGCCTGCTGAGTAGCTAGGATTATAGGCAGCTTTATTCTGCTTTTCAACTAGATGATCTTGAAACTTTTTTTTTTTTGCCAGTCATGGGGCTTGAACTCAGGGCCTGAGCACTGTCTCTGAGCTTTTTTTGCTCAAGGCTAGTGCTTAACCACCTGAGCCATAGCACCTCTACAGGCCTTTTCTGTTTATGTGGTGCTAAGGAATCGAACCCAGGGCTTCATGCATGCTAAGCAAGCACTCTACCATTAAGCTACATTCCCAGCCCTGTCTTTTCGTTTTTGGTACTGAAGATCGAACCCAGAATGTTGCACTTGCTAGGCAAGTGCTTTGCCATTCAGCTACTTCCCAGTCCGACCTTGAAACTTTTGAAGGACACAAGTATTTTGTAGAAAGTCTCTCAGTTTAGTTGTCTTGTACGATAGATACGTTTCTTCTTTTGCATTATACCAAGGATCTATGATATCCTTACTTCTGCCAGTGCTGGACCTTGAACTCAGAGCCTGGGCTCTGTCCCTTAGGCTGGTGCTTTACCACTTGAGCCACAGATCCACTTCTGGCTTTTTGGTGGTTAATTGGAGATAAGAGTCTCATGGACTTGGATCTTCAGATCTCTCTTTTTTTTTTTTTTTCTTTTTGGCGAGTCCTGGGCCTTGGACTTAGGGCCTGAGCACTGTCCCTGGCTTCTTTTTGCTCAAGACTAGAATTCTGCCACTTGAGCCTAGTGCTACTTCTGGCTGTTTTCTACATATGTGGTGCTGGGGAATCAAACCCAGGGCTTTATGTATAGGAGGCAAGCACTCTTGCCACTAGGCCATATTCCCAGCCCAGTATCCTCAGATCTCAAGACAATCAGTATCTAAGATTACAGGTATAAGCCATCAGCACCTGGCTGTCCCTCCTACCTCATTTTTTAATTTATTCAATAATCAGTATGGCTCTTAGATTTTTTTTTTTTTTTTTTTTTGCCAGTCCTGCGCCTTGGACTCAGGGCCTGAGCATTGTCCCTGGCTTCTTTTTGCTCAAGGCTAGCACTCTGCCACTTGAGCCACAGCACCACTTCTGGCTGTTTTCTATATATATGGTGCTGGGGAATCAAACCCAGGGCTTCATGTGTATGAGGCAAGCACTCTTGCCACTAGGCCATATTCCCAGCCCCTCTTAGATGTTTTATTGACTGAATTATAGTCCAATATTACTGTTCTGCAGTTCCAATAATTTCAATTGTGACCACTGGGCATTTTCAGGTTGGCTCGTGTGTCCTGACATATCTCACGTGATTTTTCTTTCTTTTACTTCTTTTGGCATATCTTCACCTCCTGGTAAAGTTGAGCATCCCTAATCTGAAAATTCCAAACAGCAGAGGTGGAGCTGTAGCTCAAGTGGCAGTGCTAGCCTTGAATGAAAAAGCTCAGGGATAGTGCCTAGAACCCAAGTTCAAGCCCCAAGGCTCTCACAAAAACAAAACAAAATTTAAGCTGTTTAGGTTTTTGGATTAGGCACATGCAACCAATACAATCTATGCAAATATTCCAAACACTTCAGGCCCAAAGCAATTCAGATAAGAGATTCTAGAAAGTACTCCAGGCTCATTTTTTACTTCCCTTGGCCCAGCCTCCCTGGAGTCAATTATTTCTCCATGGAGAAATATGGCAGTTAGAAACCAAGACCTAAGCAAGAGATGTGCTTACTGTTAAGAGTGAGAATCACAGTATGGGTGAAAGAACTGTATGGAAATGCCATTTCATGCTCTCCAACACTATTCCTCTATCAGGTTCCTTTCAGATGGCTCAACCAAAAGCAGAGACCTTTTTGTGCTTTTAGCTTTGTACTCCCAGGACCAGAATGGAGCCCAAGACAGAGGCTTTTTTCATGGTTACTTACAAATATGAGGGTTACAAGGACACAGCTCTCAGCAATATAAATAGTGAGTAGTATATACTAGATGGATACCAAAAATAGATGGAGTCTGCTTTTTCCAGTCCTTGAACTCAGGCCTGGGAGCTATCCTTGACCTTTTGTGCTCAAGGCTAGTGCTCTACCACTTTTAGTCCCAGCTCAATTTCTGGCTCTTTGGTAGTTTACAGAAAATAATAGTCTCACAGACTTTCCTGCTTGGCCTGGCCTTGAGCTATGATCCTCAGATTGCAGCCTCCCGAGTGGCTACGATTACAGGTATGAGTCACTGGTGCCCTGCAAGACTACTTTCTTGCCTTGTGAGACTTCGTTGAATAGGTAAAATCTTATTTGGGGGTATGTGTTTAGTGTAATATTTGCCACACATATGGCTTTTTATATATGAGCTAGGTTCCTTATATTGGTTAGATGCCAATCACTATATTGAGGTAACATCTAAGGAGATTTTAATTTTTTAAATAAAAGCTGCCCCCTTCTGGCACCTAAGTTAATTCTGGGTTACTAGTATACTAACTGGGTAGTTGGTAGGCCAGACAGTAGGCTGAAGGTCTCATGTTCCTGCACAGCCAGGGGTAACACATAGTAAGGCTTAGCAAATACCTACACAGAGGGGTAAGAGACCTTCCTTCTTCTCTGAGGGATGCTTAGATAATTAATATACTTTTTCCCAGTCAGTTTTGAAAATTCATGAATGTCTGTGAAGGCACTTCCTTCTCATCTCTTTTTAAGAGAGATGAGTAAAAATAGCTGCAACCTTTTTTTTAAATTTTTTATTGAACATACATTTTTTTACAAGGTGTTATGCAAAAAGGGTGCAGTTACATAGTAGGGCAGTGTGTACATTTCTTGTGATATCTTACGACCTGTTTTTCTATCCCTTGTCTAGGTCAGGTAGACATATATGCAATATACAATGTATCAAGAACATATACAGTATTCACAGACTTGGTCTCTACTGTCTCTCCATCTCCCTTTGTTAACAGTCATATATCAGGGAGGTCATGCCCCTTTGTTTTCTGTGTTCTAGGCTTGTCTCACTCAACATTATTTGTTCAAGTTCTGACCATTTCCCTGCGAATAACAGTATTTCACCATTACTAATCGCTATGTAGTATTCCATTGTGTATAAGTACCATATTTTTTTGATCCATTCGTCTGTGGAGGGGCATCTGGGTTGTTTCCATATTTTGGCTATTGTGAATTGTGCCGCGATAAACATGGAAGTACAAATGTCTTTTTGATATCTTGGGTTTTGCTGTTTAGGATAGATGCCTAGGAGTGGTATGGCTGGGTCATAGGGTAGGTCTATATTGAGCTTTTTGAGAAACCTCCATACTGTTCTCCAAAGTGGTTGTACTAATTTGCACTCCCACCAACAATGGAGAAGGGTTCCTCTTTCCCCATAGCCCCTCCAGCATTTGTTGTTGCCTGAGTTCAGAGTATAGGCCATTCTAACTGGGGTGAGGTGGTATCTCAGGGTTGTTTTTATTTGCATTTCCTTTACTAGCAGGGATGTTGAGCATTTCCTCATGTGTTTCTTTGCCATTTTTATATCTTCTCTTGTGAAGTCTCTCTTTAGCTCTTTTGCCCATTTCCTAATAGGTTTATTGGGCTTGGAGGGGCTTAGTTTTTTGAGTTCTCTGTAGATGACAGATATCAGGCCTTTGTCTGTTGCTGTGCTGGTAAATATCCTTTCCCATATCGTTGGCTGTCTTTCTATTTTGGTGGCTATGACCTTAGCTGTGCAGAAACTTTTTAATTTTTAGTAGTCCCATTTGTCGAGTCTTTCCCCTATTTGTTGTGCCCCTGGGACTCTATTCAGGAAGTTCCTTCCTGGCCTGTAAGTTCTAAGCTGCAACCTTTTGGTTTAACCTAAATGTATGTTCAGAACCAAAGTAATCGTGTTGAACGTATGTAGAAGACATTGTTCTGTGAAAATTAAGAGTATCTTTAAGCAGTAAACCACCTACCACTTAGTTTCTCCAGATGACACAACAACAGAAAAACAGAGCTCCGAGAGAAGGGCAGGTAAGAACCTAGCTTCAGAAAGAATCTGGTTCCATCTGGAGATATTCTCTAGGGGAGCTGGTTCTTAGGGGTGCCAGGTTCTTAGGTCTCTTAGGAGTTGGTAGCTTTAGTGTGTGTGTGTGTGTGTGTGTGTGTGTGTGTGTGTGTGTGGTTGTTGTTGCTTATTTGCTCTCCTTGAACTAAAGTATTTCAAGATAACCCAACTGTCTTGTTCAAGAAGCAACATAAACAAATGCTGTACATCTGTACAAATGATGGGTGGAGGAGGCAAGTTAATTAGCCCACAGTGGACAAGTTTCTACCCCCCATGTTCTGGGGCATGTGCTTGTGACTCTTTTGAACATGTCCTCCCTTCTCATGTATCCTACCCCTCATCTGGAAGAGGTTTCCTTCACAGAAACTGTCTAGCTAGACCTTTCACCCCTGGCCTTGAACAGGATCTTATATCACTTTAATCCTCCCCTGAATGCCAGTAAAAGATTGCCAGTCCTACTGGTTCCCAGCTGCAAAAACAAAACCATGCACCTGCTTTCTTGATTGTTTTGCAACAATGGAAATGCTTCTGCAAAAGACTTAACAGATGTGAAGTCTGATAAAAGGAACAGCTCAGAAGCTCTGGGATGACTTTTCAAAATGCCTGATTTCTTCAAGCATGGAATTTTTTTCAACCATAGACAAAAATAGTGTCACAGAACTGCATGGAAATGATCTTGCAAGAACTTGGTAGGTTCATCAACGTGCCAGTGGCTTCCAGCATAAAAAGGACTGCTCACTACTAGTTGTAATTTATGAATACTAAATTTGTTAGTCTTAAAAAAATTATCAATCAGCCGGGCACCGGTGGCTCATGCCTGTAATCACAGCTACTCAGAAGGCTGAGATCTGAGGATCGCAGTTCAAAGCCAGCCTGGGCAGGAAAGTTTGTGGGACTCTTATCTCCAATTAACCACCAGAAAACCAGAAGTGGCACTGTGGCTCAAAGTGGTAGAGTACCAGCCCTGAGCTGAAGAGCTCAGGGACAGCTCCCAGGCCCAGAATTCAAGCCCCACGACTGACAAAAAAATAAAAATTTAAAAAAATTATCGGGCTGGGGATATGGCCTAGTGGCAAGAGTGCCTTGCCTCATATACATGAGGCCCTGGGTTCGATTCCCCAGTACCACATATACAGAAAATGGCCAGAAGTGGCGCTGTGGCTCAAGTGGCAGAGTGCTAGCCTTGAGCAAAAAGAAGCCAGGAACAGTGTTCAGGCCCTGAGTCCAAGCCCCAGGACTGGCCAAAAAAAAAAAAAAAATTATCAATCATATTCCTAAAAATTATCCACACATTAATCAAAAGGTGGATTCTACCAAATTCCCTTGAATGTTTAAACACAATTATAAATTTAATCACATTTCTCTAATTAAGACATAGAGTGAGTTGGGTGATGGTGGCTCACTCCTATAATCCAGCTACTAAGGAGGCTAAGATTTGAGTGAGGATCATGGTTTGAAGCCAGCCCATTTCCAACTAACCACCAAAAAGCCAGAAGTAGAACTGTAGCTCAAGTGGTAGAGTACTAGCCGTGAACAAAAAAAATCTTAGGGACAGCACCCAGTTTGAGTTCAAGCCCCATGACAAGCAAACACACATATAAAAAGAAAAACAAAACAGCCAGGAGCTGGTGGCTCCCACTTGTAATCCTAGCCACTCAGAAGGCTGAAGATCACAGTTCAAAGCTGGCCTGGGCAGGCTTCCCAAGACTCTTAGCTCCAAGTAACCATCAAAAAGTTGAAGTAGAGCTTGGGCTCAAGTGGTAGAGTAGTAGCTTTGAGCAAAAAAGATTTGAGGACAGTGCCCATGCCAAGTTCAAGCCCCAATACTGGCGTAAAAACAACAACAAAAAAGCCTATACAGCTAGCTGGCCTCAAACTTGAGATGCCCTTGCCTCTACCTCCTGAGTGCTGTGATTACTACCATGCCTGGTTCTCATGAAAGACGTTTAAGTGGTTGCTCTGTGGGACTCCTCTGTCTATAACCTACCAGATGCCATATCTATACCAGGACTCTCTTTGAGACCAGGTGTGATTATTTCTCCTGTTGCTAGACTTTTGCCTGGACTGTGTGTCTCTTTCCTGATAGTTCCTCTTTCTTGTGTATATAAAAAGAACCACATCATTATTTCATAAGAGCTTACTGGGGATAGAATATATACTTACATCTGAGAACCAATCACAGATCAAAAGCAATAGGGAAAAATTGTGCACCTGTACTAAACATAGATTTTTTTCTCATTGTCATATTCCCTAAATAGTATGGGAATCTTACAACTGTTTAAATATAATTTATAGTGTCTTGGGGATTATTATTCTTCTTATTATTTTTTGTGTCAGTCCTGGAGCTTGAACTCAGGGCCTGGATGCTGTCCCTGAGCTTTTTTTGCTTAAGGCTAGCACTCTACTGCTTGAACCACAGCTCCACTTACAGCTTTTTTGAGTGCTTAATTGGAGATAAGGGTTCATTGACTTTCCCAGACATTCCTGACCAGGCTGTCTTTGAAATGTTCAAATATCAGCCTCCTGAGTAACTAGGATATAGGCATGAGCCATGATATGTCTTAGCTCTTTTAAGTCATCTAGAGCTGACTTAAATCTGAGGATGTGTACAACTACTATCTCATTTTATTTAAAGGGCAACTATATATGATATGTATATATACATATATGTATATACATATATGTATATATGTATATACATATATGTATATATTTTATATGTGTGTAATAGATATATATGTATATACATATATATCTATTACACACATATAAAACCTCCTAGTGTATTCATTCACCCTTCTCTTGAACTTACAAATATCTTCTACATTATATTAAACTGCTCTTTTTACAGTGTCACTCATGCCTTTCAAACTCTAAATTTATTTCCATAAAGAAAAGCAATAAAACATTATATTTACATCCAAATTATAATTATTTGTCCATTAGGAGTCTCTTTAAATTAGTTCCTTGGTCTTTCAAGGTGCTCCTGACGTTTAAGTGGAACTGCTCTCTGGCAAGATCAAGATGCTCCAGGTCTATCAATGACTATCTGAGGAGCTCTGGTTCCTTTTGACAGAGAATGGTCTGGGAACTGAAATCGGTACGCTTGAGCACACCTGTGCACAGACAGTGGGCTCCTTCTATTTTGGGGGCTCCTGCAGCAGTGGCAGAGCTGGAAAGACATATTTTTTTTAAGTTATACTTTTTTTTTTGCCAGTCCTAGACCTTGAACTCTGGGCCTGGGCACTTGTCCCTCAGCTTCTTCTGCTCAAAGCCAGCACTTTACAACTTGAGCCACAGCGCCATTTCTGGCTTTTTCTGTTCATGTGGCACTAAGGAATCAAACCTAGGGTTCTGCATGCTAGGCAAGTACTCTACCACTAAGCCACATTCCCAGCCCCTAAAGGTAATACATTTTATGCTAATCTTTTCAATGTAGGACATAAGTTCATAAAACTACTTTCCCCATGTGGGCAGAAAATAGAAAATAGTATTTATGTTTATCCTATTAAAACTCAATTCATCATGAAGGTATCATAATAAAAAGCTTACCAGATTTGTCTTTCTGAATAGCTTTATCCTCAAAGTAGCAGAACATTACCTGGAAGCGATCAGGATCTGTTGAACGCAGTACCCTAACAAGGAGAATAGCTATAAATAAACTTTGAAAAATTCAGGCTCTCCCTATCAGAGATCTGACACTGCTGTGAGTAATGGACCCCCTCTGTTATTTATAGGAGCACACACTGACTTGGACATTGTAGGGGGTGATGTGCACCATCTATCATAACATGCCTATATTTTTCAAGCCAGCAGTCCCACCAACAACCACCTGCCTGAAGGGTAAATTCCTAAATGCCCAGAGATTATCAACAACAGTTCTGACTGTCCATTAACAGGAGACTGGTGACATAAACCAAAGCATACCCATTTAATGACACAACACAGAGGTGCCAAAAGAAGATGAAAACATAAGATACATACTATTAAGAGCAAGGTGTACAGTGACCTCCTCATAAAAGGTTTCGTAAAGGCCTATGCATGCATGTATAGAATATATATGTTTGCCTATGCAGATGAAATTTCTAGGGGGAAAACAGTATCAGTGGGTATCTCTGGGGCTTAGGGCTAAAGGCTTTAGAAGCTAAAGGCACTAAAGGCTTCACCTTTACTATCTTCTGTGCTACTGCAAGATGTTGTTCTTTTATTTTTATTTATTTATTTATTTTGCCAGTCATGGGCCTGAGCACTGTCCCTGGCTTCTTTGTGCTCAAGGCTAACATTCTGCCACTTGAACCACAGCGCCACTTCTGGCCATTTTCTATATATGTGATGCTGGGGAATTGAACCCAGGTCTTCATGATACGAGGCAAGCACTCTTGCCACTAGGCCATATTCCCAGCCCCTTTTTGTTTTTTTAATTCCATGCACTGTAGATATTTTTATTTTTATAGCAAAAAATAAAATCTTATATAAAAATAAAAAAATAAAAACTGTCCTTTCCCCTCTTATCCTTTCTTCCTCTTCCCCCCTTTTCCCCCCAGCCCCTGCTGTCTCTTTATTCGTGAAACTGGAAATTGAACCCAGGGCCTTACATTTGCTAAGCAGACACTTTGCCACTGAGCTACATCCCTAAGCTCTTCTTTGAAAAAGTATTCTTTGGAAAGAAGCCCCAAAGGAGCTATATGATTACATGCTACAGGGCATGGTGAAGAGATCAGTCATTTTCCCCCTCTATTTATTTGGCTGCTGTTTCTGGCTTTCACTTATAAGAGGTAGCATAGCATAGTTCCGTTCCTTCTTTCCTTCTTTCCTGCCTGCCTGCCTGCCTTCCTTCCTTCCTCCCTCCCTCCCTCCCTTCTCTCTTTTTTTTTCTTGCCAGTCCTGAAACTTGAACTCAGGACCTGGGCACTGTCCCTAAGCTTCTTTTGCTCAAAGTTAGCACTCTACTACTCGAGTCACAGCACCACTTCCAGCTTTTTCCATTTATGTGGCACTGAGGAATTGAACCCAGGGCTTCATGCATGCCTGGCAAGCACTCTAACACTAAGCCACATTCCCATGGCAATTCTGAAGCTTGGGACTCAGAGCCTGGGTACTGTCCCTGGCACCTCTTTGCTCAAGGCTAGTACTCTACAACTTGAGCCACAGCACCGCTCTTGGCTTTTTTTTTTTTTTTTTTTTTTGCCAGTCCTGGGTCTTGGACTCAGCTTGATCACTGTCCCTGGCTTCTTTTTGCTCAAGGTTCTTTGTGCTCAAAGTTAGCACTCTGCCACTAGAGCCACAGCGCCACTTCTGGCCGTTTTCTATATATGTGGTGCTAGGGAATCAAACCTAGGGCTTTCTGTAAATGAGGCAAGCACTCTTTGCCACTAGGCCACATTCCCAGCCTCGCTCTTGGCTTTTTCTGTTTATGTGGTACTGAAGAATCAAAACCAGGGCTTCAGGCATGCTAGGCAAGCACTGTACTGCTAAGCTACATTCCCAGCCTCCTGAAGACAACATTGTGAGTTTCCATATACATTAGGTATTCCTGTCTTAAGCCATTTGCTTAATTTCTCATTGTCTTAGTTTCCTCATCTGTACAATGAGCATACAAGAGGGCCAGCCTTACATGTTGTTCAAGAGTATGTCACCATATGTCACCCTTGGTTCAGCAGAAGCACTCAATCCATACTGACTGGTTTAAGCCACAGTTCTACTTCTGGTTTTTTGGTGGTTAACTAGAGATTAGAGATTAGATCTTTCTGCCTTTGCTGGCTTTGAACTACAATCCTCACATCTCAGTCTCCTGAGGAGCTAGGATTATAGGTGTCAGCCACCACCACCTGGTCACTTCTGGCTTTTTGGTGGTTAATTGGAGATGAGAATCTCATGAACTTTCCTGTCCAGGCTGGCTTTGAACCATGATTGTCAGATCTCAGCCTCCTGAGTAGCTAGGATTATAAGTGTGAGCCACTGGTGCTAGGAAGGATACTAAAATTTAAAATTCTGCTCCAATGAAGCTATGTGGGGAGGAGGAGGCTCGTGTACCTCATGTACTCCAGCCGGTACACAGACAAGAGGTAGGTAGACATGGCAAAGTCTAGCTTGTTGATGAGGGCAGACACTTCAGGAGGAGGATCCAGGAGGTTGATGATGGTGCTTCGGAGCTCACTCAGTTCTGCCTGAATTAAAAAAAAAAATACACTCATACATTCATGAGGACACCTCTTCATAAGTCTCAGTAGTCAGCACCATGAGCCTATAGACACTGAGAGGACTTGTCCTAACTATGTCACACTTTAGCAAACAGGTAAGAGTCCTTACAGGGGTAACTGTGTCATTTTTCATGGCTGAGTTGTACTGGAGGACTGATCGCAGTGGCTCTTTGCTGGGAAAGGTGAGCAGTGGTGACTTGGTGGCTATTTCACAGACACCCTCGTACCACTCTTCTGGCCAGAGTCCTGTAAGGGAGAGAATATAAGTGAGACAAGGTCTGGGGTACAACCCATGGAGAGTGCTTGACCAGCGTGGGTTGGGTGAGATCCTGGATTCCATAAGCCCAGCATGAGAGAAACAGACAGATGAGGAGAGAGGAGAAGGGAGAGGAGAGAGGAAAGAGAAAGACTTAGGATCAACTGGCAATTTCTAATGTCCAAGGTACTATTGAGATAATTATTCCCAAAATAGGGCATAGAAATGGGTATGTTACCTAGCTTATGCAGCATTTTTTCCCTTAAGGAAAGTGGCATTCTCAGTACCCTAAAGTCCATTTGGGCAATATATTGTTTGCAAATACTTGTGGGAAGAAATATCTTCATATAGAACATTCATAATTAGGACGAGTCCCAGGTCAGCCTATGTTCACTCCATACTCTGTCATTCCCAGGAGAGAACTCACTTCCTACCTGAGCCCTCCACAGCGAATCCCATCAGTACAGAGTACAGCCAGAAGTCCCGGAAGAGCTTCTGTAACCGAGGCTTTGCTTCCTTGATGGGTGGCAATCGTCGGGTAAGCTGGTATGAAAAAGAAAAAGGTTATTTGTTCACAAAACCCTAAGTGTAAAATCAAGTAGACTCATTCTTCATGAGCATTCTCAAAAGACTCAGCCAGTCACACTGGGTAGACTAAGGCACACTGAGCAGTGGGTGAAACTTCTCAGTTATTCTACCATTTAGCAGTGCATTCATTTATTCATTCACCTATAAGGTAAGCCAGGTACTGGGCCTGGAGGTAAAAGCCTTGGTCTGTACTCAAAGGGCTTTCTGATGAACTGGGAGGCAGGAAGTCAAACAACAACAAACAAACATTGGGGTAGTTCTCAGAGAAGCTGTTTTGACTTTCAGTAAAGCTTACTTAAGAGAGGAGACAGCTTGGCCTGCAATAAGGAGTCCAAAGCCAGGGATGAGAGCATTGAGAGAGAATAGAGAGCATTTAATGATCAGGTGCTGGCACTCAGAAAAAGGGATGTGATTGAAGTGGTGGGAGATTGTGAGAAAACTTGTAGTGGAATCTGGACACAGGGAAGAGCCTCTCTGAGTAGCAGGATGTCACCCACACTGATGTATGACTGGTAGGACCAAGGAAAGCTCTGAGAAACAAGAAAAAAGTTCACAAGACCCCTTCGCAACTAATAGCAGCCGAACATGGTGGCACATGCTTGTTGTTCTAGCTTCATGGAGAGTGTAAACAGATTGTGGTGCAGATGCATCCTTGACCAGGAAGTGGCTCTATCTCAAAAATAACCCATGTAAAGGAGGGCTGAAGATGTGGATAGCAAGCCCAAGGCTCTGGGTTCAAGCTCTAACACTCCCCCCCACCCCAGTTACTCTAGCCCTTAGATTCCTGTGAATGCCTAAGTTGACTTGGGATTGGAAATCTCAGCTCAGTAATATTCCTCTATTCCTCTCACAACAGACCGGAGAGCTGGACTGTAGATTCTAGTGAAGAACACAGTGACCCTTGACTGAAGAAAGGTATATGCCATAGTTTCCTAATTCCATTAACCACCCAATCTTACTCTGCTCCTTCAATTTTTACTAAGGAATAAGATTGTGTAAGGATAGGGATATCTGCCTAGCAGCCAAACCAGCCATGTCTGCTGCAGAGGCTAGTCAGATGCTGTGATCATCCCATAGGAGGAAGACGGGGGCACTGTAGCTATTCCTCACATAACTGGCCCCCAGAACTGAGCAGCGCCTCCATTACGTGCTGGCTTCAGGGAATGTTTCTGCACCAAGGCTGTTATGTGCATGTTGACACAGTGGCAGTCACTTCCAAAGCTTCAGCAACAGACCAACTGGAGCCTGGGAGCTGCCAGTCACTAAGCAGTGATCAAAGATATAGCTGAGGGGGGTTGTGCTGACCATGCGAGATGAGGAGTGTTTGAATTGGGACATATTTACTTTGGAAAATACACAGCAACAGCTCGGCACCAAAGTTCACATTGAAAGCCTGCGAGCGACCCTGGCTGATTGCATCTCTGTAAAGCCGCTTCTCAGAAGTACAGAGGTAAGTCTCATTGCTATAATTTTCAACTGTAATAAACCTTTACTTTTGATGTTTAGACATAGGCAACTGGTTCCTTTATCAAAGACTATTCAGAAGCTTTGTATCCTAAGCGGTGGGAAAAATGTTTTCCCCCCTTATTATCAATTCCTACTAGTTATAGTACTGAGACAAATTTGGAATAAGAACTGTGGCAGAGATCAAAGCATTATATCTACATCACATTATTCAAATTGGAAGTTAGGTGTGCTGGCATACACCTGCAATCCCTGCCTTCAGGACACTGAGGAATGACGAATTTGAGTTTGAGGCCAGCCTAGGCTACATGTTGAGACTATGTACTCCAGTTCCACAGTTATATGCCTTAGACAATTTGTATTATACTAAACAACAAAACACTGGGAAGTAATTCTTTATAAATTGCTAATCCACAGAAAATATCATGACAATTTCCTTTCTCTTGTAAGGAAATAATGAAAAGTATTTTTGGCTGTTCACAATATAATGTAGGAGCACAGCATAAGTTTCTAGTTATACTTTGTCAATACCAGGATTAGCAAACGACTATCTTCACTGCAGCTCCCTATCTGGCCTCACCTTTGTTTTCTTGAACCCTTATAAATTCAAGTTAGTTTTTGTTGAGTGTTCTCTCTCTCTCTCTCTCTCTCTCTCTCTCCTGATCCTGAGGCTTGAATTCAGGGCCTGGGCATTGTCCCTGAGCCTCTCTGTGTGCTCAAGGCTATCCCTTTACCACTTTAAATTCATGTGGTACTGAGGAATCAAACCCAGGGCTTTAGGCATGCTAGGCAAGCACTCTACCACTAAGCCACATTCCTAGCTCTTCAGCTCAAGGCTAGCGCTCTACCACTTGAGCCACAGCACCACTTCAGTTTTCTAGTGGTTTACTGGAGTTAAGAGTCTCACAGACTTTCTGCCTAGGCTGGCTTTGAACCTGGATCTTCAGATCTCAGCCTCTTGAGTAGCTAGGATTAAGGGTGTGAGCCACCAGTGCCCGGATCTTTAACTCTACTTTCTAATGGAGGACACTCTCTCTCCTTTTTTTTTTTCACAGTACTGGGACTTGAACTCAGGGCCTGAGCACTGTCCCTGGCTTCTTTTTGCTCAAGGCTAGCACTCTGCCACTTGAGCCACAGTGCCACTTCTGGCCATTTTCTATATATGCGGTGCTGGGGGCTTCATGTATACGAGGCAAACACTTTTGCCACTAGGCCATATTCCCGGCCCTGGAGGGAGGGTTGCAAAAACAACTCAAAGTCAGAAACTATGTGATCTTTTTTTCTACACAATGTGCAATTCAAAAGTCTCTCAGTTGTAACTAAAACAGTGCTGGAGTATACTATTTTAATAGTACTAAAGGAAGAGGACTCAGAAACAATGGCAGCAACTATTCCTCAAGTCTAGGAAGACTAGAAGAATCCTGCACTCTAGAGTGAACAAAGCAAAGCACTTGACATGGAACAGCTATGGTGAGGGGTATTCAACCAATTTAATTCAAGTCTAGACACTGCATTCATTCATCCATCCATCCATTCATTCACTCACTCATTCACTGTGGTGGTGGATATGGAACTCTGGCCCTAGGCATACTAGGCAAGCCCTCTAGCACTAACCTATACATCCAACCTAAACCACAGCACTTACTAGTAACAGCAACAAAAGGCTCAATATCTCCTGATATGTAAAGTGGGGAGAGGTCTGAAGTTACAAAAAGTACATTATATACTGCTTGATATTAACAGAAGGCTCCACCACTATACACATTATCAGCATTAACAAAGCTAATCAAGTGTAGTAACTGCCAGCCTAGAGTGGCAGTGGATATTCTATAGGAAATGGCCATAGGTATGTAACAAACAATACAATTCATATTTCTGAGATGATCAAAAGTGGCTGACCTGCCTGGGTCAGCATTATAAACACTTATAAGGAAGCATCAAATAGCAGATTATCGACTCTGAACAAGTTAATACCTGAGAAGTATAAAGACAGAACAAGATAAAGCCATCTTATAGGCATCATGGACTTGACAAGCAAAGCCAAATCCTCCTTGAACTCAGAGGATGAGTAAATAAAGATAAGCTAACCTGGTTAGATGAGCTAGCAACTTACCTCATATACATAAACAGCATATCTGACAGGCCTTGTCTACCTGGTGAGATTAGAAGCAATAAAGCAGGAAAGATTTTGTTTCTCCTGATAAGTCACAGAACTAACTTTACTAAAAGACTCTATAGAGTTGTCAGGAGAGACAGACCACCAGACTCATCTCAGTAGGCCACAGTATTACAAATTTCAACTTTACACAAATGAATATTAAATTATTCCTCTGATTTCAAATATCTTTATCTGTTTTCATAAGCTTAGCCCAGCCAGGTGCTAGTGGCTTACTCCTGTAATCCTAGCTACTCAGGAGGCTGAGATTTGAGGACTGCAGTTCATAGCCAGCCCAGGCATTAGTCTGTGAGATACTTATCTCCAATTAATAACCAAAAAGTTTCAAGGGAAGCTGTGGCTCAAGTGGTAAAGCATTAACCTTAAGTATTGGTCAAGCCCCAACACTGGCCAAACAAACAAACACATAAGTAAAAAGACTGTCACATGCACTTTTCTCCAACATCTCCTTCCTACAGGTGAAATGTTTGACTCTTACAGACAAGATTGAGTCCTCCACCAGAAATTTCCCTTCGAACTTAGGAACTCTTCTTAGTGGAGCCCCAACACTCTGGCCACCCTATCCAACCCATGAGATAAACCACACCCCCTTTCCTGTCTTCACAGTGCTTTCCAAGCACTATTTTGAGAGTTCTATTTACTGTGCATGCACCGGACAAGATTAACTCTTTCATTTGTCAGTGGGGGAAGACCTTTGTTTTCTATAGCCTAGTAAGAGCTTTCTGAAGATAGAAGACAATGTTTGGTGAATGAATAAAAAAGAAAGAAACTTCTCCTAGGAGGCCCAGGAATCTACAAAGCTTTTAAACCTTTAAAGAAAAGATTCTCCTCTAGGATCTATGGATCCCATAGGATCTACCTTTATCAGATTTTCTTCATATGCAGACCTTAAGCTATCTACAGTGTGAACTCTGAAACAGGGTGGGCAGGGGACGGTCAGGCTGCTTCTAACCTTGTCTGTTTTCCCTCCCAGCTTCAACTCTGCCAAAATGAAGTACCCATTCCGCCCGCTTCTTGTTTCTGTCATCCTCATGTGTGTGTGTGGAGGCAGCATAGGCCTTGCTGATCCACTAAGTAATAAAAACCTGAGCATGCCCCTTTTGCCTGCTGACTTCCACAAAGAAAACACGGTGACCAATGACTGGATTCTGGAGGGGGAAGAAGATGATGACTACCTGGACTTGGAGAAGTTATTCAGTGAAGATGATGACTACATTTACATCATTGATGCTGTTTCCCCAACAGACTCAGAACTGAGTGAAGGCAACATCCTGCAGCTTTTCCAAGGCAAGAGCCGAATCCAGCGTCTTAACATCCTTAATGCAAAATTTGCCTTCAACCTTTACCGAGGACTGAAGGACCAGGTCAACACTTTTGATAATATCTTCATAGCACCTGTTGGCATTTCTACTGCCATGGGCATGATTTCCTTAGGCCTGAGAGGAGAGACCCATGAACAAGTACACTCGGTTTTGCATTTTAAAGACTTTGTTAATGCTAGCACCAAGTATGAGATCACAACCATTCACAATCTATTCCGCAAGCTAACTCATCGCCTCTTCAGGAGGAACTTTGGATACACACTGAGGTCAGTCAATGATCTTTACATCCAGAGGCAGTTTCCTATCCTGGATGACTTCAAAGCTAAGGTGAGAGAGTTTTACTTTGCTGAGGCCCAGGCAGCTGACTTCTCAGACCCTGCTTTCATATCGAAAACAAACCATCACATTATGAAGCTGACCAAGGGCTTCATCAAAGAAGCTCTGGAGAATATAGACCCCACTACCCAGATGATGATTCTAAACTGTATCTACTTTAAAGGTAAGAAGTAGCTTTATCAGTCTCAAAGCAAACTTGTAAGATACTCTTTTTTCTTTTGCCAGTCCTAGGGCTTGAACTCAGGAGCCTAAGTGCTGTCCCTGAGCTCTTTCACTCAAGGATAGTGCTCTACCACTTTGAGCCACAGCATCATTTTTCAGTTTTCTGGTAGTTAACTGGAGTCTCATGGACTTTCCTGCCCAGGCTGGCTTTGACCCACGATCCTCAAATCTCAGCCTCCCGAGCAGCTAGGATTACAGGCACGAGCCACAGGTACCCAGTTCTTCATTACTGAGCCCTAACTATGCTTTATATGTGCACTAGATCTTACCACATGTGAGGCCACTTTGGTTATCAGGGTACCCTTTCGTAGCATTTGGCCAGCCTAGACTTGAGTTTCTTCATTTTCTTTCCCAATTATCAGTAAGCAGGAATGGACAGAAGCAGGAAGAAATTTGTCTGGAGCTGTTCAGCTGACATCAACACCACAGATTCTTTTCAGGATATTTCTGTACTAATGAGTGGGATGGGGTCGGGGGGGGGGGGGTGTAAGAAAGTAAGCCACTATTTCTTAAGCAACTGTTCTGGGTCAGGCAAGTAGAGCACTTTTTAAGAAGTTCTATCTCACTCAGTACAGGAATGCACAGGACCCCTCAAATCTTAAGAATAAAGTGTGGCACAGATTTGCAGAATTTGTTTTTTCTCTTTGAGACAAGGATTTGCTATGTAGTGAGGCTGGCTTCAAACTTGAGATTTTCCTAAGAATCCCTCTGAGTGAAATTAGAGTTTAGTATAACACAATACAAAACATGTACGATTTACTAAATGAAATTTATTTTGAGCAATTAGCCTATGCCTAGCAACAAACAATTCAGTGGAAGACATTTTTGTAGTTTGACAGGTACCCTCGAGTTATCTGATGCCTTTGTATTAGCCCTGACTAGAGTTTCCAAGAGGAAGCCCTTTCTGCTGCTGCCCTGGGGGTGGAGAAGTGACTAGGCCTGACTAGTGTCTTTCTTTCTCTTCCCCACTTATCCCTAGGCTCCTCAGTGGCGCAGATTTGAATTCAGGGCCTCACATAGCAATCTATGTTTGAGCCACATCTCCAGCCCTTTTTTGCTTTTTTTTTTGCCAGTCCTGGGCCTTGGACTCAGGGCCTAAGCACTATCCCTGGCTTCTTTTTGCTCACTAGCACTCTGCCACTTAAGCTACAGCGCCACTTCTAGCCATTTTCTATATATGTTGTGCTGGGGAATCGAACCCAGGGCTTCATGTATATGAGGCAAGCACTCTGCCACTAGGCCATATTCCCAGCCTTTTACATTATTTTGAGATAAGGTTTTGTTTTTGCCAGTTCTGGGGCTTGGACTCAGGACCTGAGCACTGTCCCTAGCTTCTTTTTTTTGCTCAAGGCTAGCACTCTGCCACTTGAGCCACAGCGCCACTTCTGGCCTTTTCTATATATGTGCTGCTGAGGAATTGAACCCAGGGCTTTTTGTATACAAGGCAAGCACTCTTGCCACTAGGCCATATTCCCAGCCCCAGAGATATGAAATTTTCCTTCTTTCTTCTCTTTTCTTTTTTGGTACTAGGGATAGAACCCAGGACATTGTACTTGCTAGGCAAGTGCTTTGCCAACTGACCCCAAGATAAGGTTTTTGACTGGGACCTTGATCTACTTCCTATGTTGCTTGGGATGACAAATATGTAACAATATTATACTTCTTTCATTGAGAAAGTCTTCTTAACTTTTTTTGTTCAGGGCTAGCTTGAAATTGTAATACTTCTGAACTTGGCCTTCCAAGTAACTAGAATTACAGGCATGAGCTACTGGATCTAATGCTTAATTTATCTCTAGACATAGTAATTTATGTCACATCAAAGTGTAAAAGTGGTAAACATATAAGCTGCCTTTCCCTATCCCACTGGAACAGTCATGCTGGGTATTAGAAGGGATCAATGGGTCCTTCATGAATGGATCTCAAAGATGAGGAGATTCTTGAAGTATAATCTTCATTTTTAGCTCCCAACCATCTACTATTAGTTTAGTTTTCAGTATTAGAATTAATTGTTAATGAGCTTGGAATATGGCCTAGTGGCAAGAATGCTTGCCTCGTATACATGAAGCCCTGGGTTCGATTCCCTAGCACCACATATATAGAAAATGGCCAGAAGTGGCGCTGTGGCTCAAGTGGCAGAGTGTTATCCTTGAGCAAAAAGAAGCCAGGGACGGTGCTCAGGCCCTGAGTCCAAGGCCCAGGACTGGCCAAAAAAAAAAAAGAATTACTTGTTAATATTTAGATGGGCTTCCCCTCAGATCTGGGAGGAATAGTGATGCCTGGTGGGGTCCAGGGCAGGTGTGGGGATATTTGTGGCTACTGAAGCCTGAGGGAAGAGGGAAGCACTGATGGTATCCAAGAGGGTACGCTGTTAAGTACCCTGCACTGCACAGGATAATGTCCACACCATAGGCAGCTACCTGGCCTAATTCTCAGAGAAGGCAGCTGAGCTACAACTAGACAGACTGGAACTGTCTGGTAATTAAACCTCCTCCACAGATACCTCATTGTTGTTTTTTTTGTTATCGTTGTTTTGAGGATATGACATGTAAATATGAGAAACTAAGTAGAGTACATGACTGACATAAAAACAGCCTTCCATATCATGTGATTGAATTGCAATATGCAGTGGAGATAACAAAGCCTATTTCTTAAGGACTTCAGTTATTTTATTATCTATCTCTTCGTTAACAATCACATTGATACCTACTATTTATATCATTTGGCTGTTCAACTCATCAGCTCAAAACTTTAAATATGTTATTGAATTGTGTCAGTTTTCTTATCTGTAGGATAGAGTAGATACAGGGTGCAGTGGCCCACACCTGTAATACTAGCTACCAGATGGTTGAGATCTGGGGACTGCAGTTCAAAGCCAGGCTAGGCAGGAAAGTCTATGAGACTCTTATCTCGAATTAACAAGTAAAAAGCTAGTAGTGGAGCTGTGACTCAAGTGGTTAAGCACTCAGGTTCTTGAGTTGAAGCCCCAGTAAAACAAACATACACACACACGCACGCACGCACGCACGAACACATATACCCTCCACAACAGCCCTCTCTCCCCCCCCAAAAAAGGGATAAAAATAGCTTCTAGAAGGACAAGATGCAGTAATACAGGGAAAGTGACTAGGTAAATGGCTGGCATGTCAGCAACTGTCAACTAGTCACTAATCATTATTAGTCAAAACTTTTTTTTTTCTTTTGCCAGTCCTGGGCCTTGGACTCAGGGCCTGAGCACTGTCCCTGGCTTCCTTTTGCTCAAGGTTAGCACTCTACCACTGGAGCCACAACGCTACTTCTGGCCATTTTCTATATATGTGGTGCTGGGGAATCGAACCCAGGGCCTCATGTGTATGAAGCAAGCTCTCTTGCCACTAGGCCCTATTCCCAGCCCCAGTAAAAGCATCTTATTGCTAAGATGGACATGGGTTTATTCCTGGATGCACAGCTCTGCACCAAATTTACAGAGATAATGCTGACACAGCACTACATAACTTGCATATTCTCACAATTGCTATAGAATCAGTGTAAGGGCCAGAAGCTACCAACGTAGGGCAGAGAGAAACTCTAAGCTACCAACTTTACAGCTAGGAGGCCTACAGCTAGGAGGCCTAGTCTATTTAATCCCTCTTGTTAACTTCCCTTGTTAGAAATGAAAATTCTCAGTCCAACCTAGTTCTAGAGATGGGCCCTACAGAACCCTCTAAGGTACTGAGATGCCAGCACAGGGGTGAAATGAAGTTGTTTTCTTTTTTGGTCAGACGTGGGGCTTGAGCTCAGGGCCTGGGTACGGCTCTTTTGCTCAAGGCTAGCACCCTACCACTTTGAGCCACAGCTCCACTTCCAAGCCCAAATGATGTTCTAACAGCTGCTCTACTCCTTTTGATTAACAGGAACCTGGGTGAATAAATTCCCAGTGGAAATGACACACAATCACAACTTCCGACTGAATGAGAGAGAGGTGGTCAAAGTCTCCATGATGCAGACCAAGGGGAACTTTCTTGCAGCAAATGACCAGGAGCTTGACTGTGATGTTCTCCAGCTGGAATATGTGGGGGGCATCAGCATGCTAATTGTGGTCCCACACAAGCTGTCAGGGATGAAAACTCTTGAAGCCCAGCTGACACCACAGGTGGTGGAGAGATGGCAGAAAAGCATGACAAACAGGTACTTTAAGGGTGTTTATTCTCCTGAGCTCCTAGGATCACTAAAATGATAGTTATTCCCCGCCCCCCCCCCCCCCCCCCCAGTGCTGGTCTGGGGCTTGAACTCAGGGACTGAGCACTGTCCCAGAGCTTTTTTGCTTAAAGTTAACATTCTATCACTTGAACCATCCTCCACTTCCAGAATTTCTAGTAGTTAATTGGATATATGAATCTCACAGATTTTTCCTGCCCCAGCTAGCTCTGAACTACAATTCTCAGATCTCAGCTTCCTGAGTAGCTCAGATTAGTGGCGTGAGCCACTAGTGCCTGGCATCAGTTTTTTTTTTTTTTTTTTTTTTTAAAGAGGGAAGTGTGAAAAACTACCCAAAAACTGAGATACAGGCTACTCTTGTTTAATTAAGCTCCAATTTCTTGCTCAGTGAGAGACAGTGCATGAACAACATATCTACTCTACACAGGGGAGTTTCAGCAGTAGTAGAAGGTAGTAGAAGTAGTTTAGAGTGAGCTTGAAAATAATCCTATCCCTACCATGTGCTTGCTAAGTGGCTCTGAGCCCCAGTTCCATCAGACCTAAAGTGGAGTTCATACCATTATTTACCATGGTCAAGGTAATGTCAGGAATGTAAGAGGGGTCCAACAAAGATTAGCAGTCTCCTTCTGCACCTAGGAAATTATAAGGCTTTCCTAACCTTCTGAGGACTTGTTATTTATAATTTTTTCTAGCCTGAGTATTCTCTATAGTTGAAACTGTTGATTTTAATTATTATTATTATTATTTTTTTTGGCCAGTCCTGGGGCTTGGACTCTGGGCCTGAGCACTGTCCCTGGCTTCTTTTTTTTTTTGCTCAAGGCTAGCACTCTGCCACTTGA
Organism: Perognathus longimembris pacificus; assembly: GCF_023159225.1. NCBI lineage: Eukaryota > Metazoa > Chordata > Mammalia > Rodentia > Heteromyidae > Perognathus > Perognathus longimembris. Next base: position 94,645,747 of record NC_063163.1, read on the forward strand.
GCCACGGCGCCCCCTCTGGCCATTTTCTGTATATGTGGTGCTGGGGAATCGAACCCAGGGCCTCATGTATATGAGGCAGGCACTCTTGCCACTAGGCCATATCCCCAGCCCCGATTTTAATTATTTTCTGAGGTTATTATTGGACCATATCAGAAAGAATGGAGAGCTTGGTCACATGTCTGTTTTACTGGAAACTGGCTAGGGTCATAATGAGAAATGAGCCTAGTTTAAGGCTGCTTACAGGACAAGAATGCAAACAAATGCACAAGACTCAGAAGCAGTGTGGCCATGGTGGCACACTCGTGCAATCCCAGTATTTAGGAGGTAGAAGCAGGAGTTCCTGGCTAACCTGGGCTACTGTTTGTATTGTTTCAATACCACCCCCCATTTAAAAACAACAACAACAACAAAAGTAAAACAAAACAAAACAGATCTTTTACATAAAGGCAATTTCCCCAAATATACTACTAGTTATAAAGCCCTATGGACTTTTTCTTTAAAAGATCCCTCTGTACCACATATTTCCTAACATTCCTTGCATCCACTGACCTCAGCAAGGCCAAATCAGCCTGCTGGTTCCATTCCTTGTCCACTTGTGCACTGACCATCAGACCAGCATTCCCTTTATTGTTTCCATTCTCCTCTTCTCTGTGGTCCTCTATCCACAGAAGCCAGCAATCTTCTTAGCTCTGCCCACAGATTCCCTGCTTCCAAGTCTGGTCTGCTTAGCACCTTCTCTCTTTCCTACTCAGCCCCTTCCCCATACTCTTACCAGACCCAAGGCCTCATATTCCCTCCCCAAAAGAGACTACTGAGTAGTATCAATGTATTACCTTTATGCACACACACAAAAATTCTCTCCAAACATTTGCTTACACAATGATCCCTTCCATCTCTCACCATGCCCCCCTCTAGTCATTCAGATATTAATGTGCCCCTTTTTGTGGGGTGGTGCTGGAGATGGAACCCAAGGCCTTGTGCATGCTAGGCAGCTCCTTGTATCACGTTTACTGTTTTTCTTTTTCTCTCTATTTTTTTTTTTACAACTTCACTCTTAAGAAGAGCAATTATATCCAATTGCATCTTATATCTCTTTTATCCCTCACAAAATGCTAAAACTGGCCCCACAGGCATTACTGTCTCTCTTCACCTTGTCAGAGATGGAATGATGTGAGGTGAGGACAGAGAATGTTTAACACTGTCTGGTGTGCATATGAAATATTACTATTTTTTGCAGTGCTAGGGATGGAACCCAGGGCTTTGTTCATGTTAGGCAAGCAGTTCTATCTCTAAGGTATTACCCCCCCCCCCCAAGTTCTGGCTTTCCTCTCCTGAGTAAAGGGATTATGGCACAAGACACCAATTCTTCTTTTTAGGTATTGGTCAACTCCTTGGTTACCAAAGTAAATGTTTGATGCCAGAGAAAGCCAAACCTCAATTTTATGTAGTGCCTAGGCTGTACACATTTAACAAGAATAGAAAAGTATGATTATTTTGTAACTTATTTTCCAACTAGAACTCGAGAAGTGCTTCTGCCTAAGTTCAAGCTGGAGAAGAACTATAATCTCGTGGAGGCCCTGAAGTCCATGGGGATTACTGAGCTGTTTGACAAGAATGGCAACATGTCAGGAATCTCAGACCAAAGGATCACCATTGACCTGGTAATTGCTCCCTCATGTACACTGGTCCTCAGGTTCTGCCTCAGCACAGCCTGAACTTCCCCATCTTTCCAAGCCCACCACCACCCAGTCTTACTTCCCAGATCAGGGTGCTCAGGCTTTACAGGGCATGGCTGCAGCATACAAAGGGCTCAGTTCTGCAGGTATCCACTAGAGGAGATGGAGTGTTTGTCAGGTCTTTAGTGAGCAGATAGTCACAGGAAGCAGCTTTGGAGTATGCCCCCACTCCTGCTCTAGCAAAGGAAAATGTACTCCAATGTGTATAACTGTTATTGTGCCCAGCAGAATAATGAAAGACCATCCAACACAAAGAGAAACTGCACTACATTGAGCTTATTTAACTTAACAAGCCAACAACAGGCAATGAGCAAAACAGAGTAAACACCAGGCCAAAAGTAGTGGCAGATCCAGGCTTGTATCCTTGGTGGGCATATACCCCAGACTTTTGAGGAGGAGATGCAGGGGCTGAAGGAGCTGTCTAGATTCTCAATGCCTCTCAGACTAGGCATGGCCAGGAGTGAATGTGATTTTAGAGTCTGGAGGTAAGTATTTATGATAGGACATAAGAGTTTAACCAGGTGATGAGAAATATTTTCAAGGCTAACTTTGACAAGCTGTGATTTTTTACTTCTATGTGGTCTCTGGATTTTTCCTCTAAATGAGAAAGCATTCAGAGAATGCTATAGAATCTGACACCTTTCCTTTCCAATTTCCAGTTCAAACATCAAAGCACCATCACAGTGAATGAAGAGGGCACCCAAGCTGCTGCTGTGACCACGGTGGGTTTCATGCCACTGTCCACCCAAGTCCGTTTCACTGTTGACCGCCCCTTTCTGTTCCTGGTGTATGAGCACCGCACCAGTTGTCTGCTCTTCATGGGAAGAGTGGCCAACCCTACTAGGCCCTAGTGGCAGCAGTCTGGGCATCTGATGTGTTTTGGGGGTACTGTCTGATTCTGTTTCCCAATGAGGACAAAGAGTTTGGCATCGTGACTTTTGAGGTTTAGGCTGCCAATGTGAATTCATGAAATTTGCCAAGGACTGAGAAGCTTGGGGACAATTCTGCACAGGAAACAATGGTGTAAGTCCAGTGGAGTTAGTGTAACTAATCGATGAGTCAGCTGTTCTCTAGATGGTCTGAACAACAGACAGATTGCTTCACCTTCCTACCACCTCCTCACAGTAAAATGATAAAGTGTGCCTGGACACCTCCTTCCTGGGCATTCCAACAGCCCTATCCTTGCTCTCGTACTCGAAGCCTTTCTCATACAGGTCCCTCATTTGAACAGAGCAAGAAATGACTCACATGACAAATTTCTTACCTCTCCCAAAGAGGGTGTCTAAGTGTCCATCCAACTAGGTTCGGGGCCCTGGGCATTGGAACTTAATTCTGTCAAGGCCCAATCTTACATATCCATGTAAATATCAACTGTGCCCCCCCTGTTGCCTCACTGTTACCCAGAGGGCAGCATATATACTTTGCTACTTCTTCCTTTCTAAGATAAATAAACATAGTCATATTTGCTGTCTATCTGTTTCAATTCTATTTGTTGTTGTTGGTGGTGGTGGTGGTTATGGGGCTTGAACTCAGGGCCTGGGTAAGTTCTTTGGCTCAAGGCTAGCACTCCACCACCACTCGGATCTCAGTTTCCCCAGTAGCTAGGATTAAAGACCTGAGCCACCAGGGAATGGCCTCTATTTTCTTTTTGAAACTCAAATAACAAAGGCCAGTATCCTTACGAACAACAACAAAGGTCTACACAAAGACTAACAACCTATATAGCAGGGCACATTCTCAGGATGAGAATGAAGGGTGTGGCTGAAGCCTGTACAAGGTCTGCATGGAATTCCTGAGATTCAGTGTTCTAAAGTGTTGCACAAGTCCTGAGGCCCACACATTCTTTAGATGGGGACATATCCTTTACCCTTCATATCCTGGATGTGGTGCTATGCAGTGGATCTATTTGCAGAGCAGGCAATATCCAAGGACTATATTTCTAGGTCATTCACTACCTGGGTAAGGCATTCAAAATCCAAAAGGGTTGCTCTGAATAAAAGATTCAAGTCGCATTTTAGTGAGGGGAGCAAGAGTCATAAGCTTTGTGGATGAAGGCTTTCTAACCTCCACAGCTTGGCAGAAACTTTTTTTCCCCATTTTATAAGTCAGGAAGACAAGGGTTCTGAAACTTGCCCAAGACACAGCTACAGTACCTCGTGGGGATGGGGCTTAAGGGAAGGTTCACCAGACTCCAGGATCACGCAAGGAGTCATGTCACAAAAGACTTTTGAGAGGTGGGAATGTGGCTTAGTGGTAGAGTGCTTGCCTAACATGCATGAAGCCCTGAGTTCAATTCCTCAGTACCACATAAACAGGAAAAGCTGGAAGTGGCGCTGTGGCGCTGTGGTAGAGCACTAGCCTTGAGTACAAAAAGGCTCAGGGACAATGTCTAGGCCCTGAGTTCAAGCCCAGGACTGGCAAAAGAAAAAAAAAAAAGACTTTGATCTAATAAGGCCAATACCAGTAATCCAAGCAGCAGAAAGGGAGTGCTGAGCACTTATCTGCATGTATATGCACTGTCATTGCATGGGTATGCCTGCCCGGTATAATCACAGAGGACACACCAAACCTAGAAGGTCCATATTGTTATAATCTATAATGAAACTCATAGGGGGTAAGTGATTTGCCCAGAATTTGACCTAAATCCAGACAAGGGGAACCAGAGCCTGCTTTTCTTGATAAGCCTCCTCACCTATTCCTTTCGTAATTTCCTGTACTCTACCAAAAAGGACAGATCAGGGTTGAGGCCCAATCTCTCCATCACAGCCTCTTTTTTTTGTTGTGGTCAGCTGTGAGGCTTAAACTCAGGGCCTGGGCACGGTCCCTGAACACTCAAGGCTAGTGCTCTACCACTTTGAGCCACAGGGCTACTTCTTGTTTTTCTGGTGGTTATTTGGAGATGAAAGTCTCATGTATTTTCCTGCCTGGGCTGGCATCAAACCATGATCCTCAGATCTCAGCCTCCTGAGTCGCTAGTATTACAGTGTGAGCCACCAGCACCAGGCTTTAATCACAGTTTCTTATTCCCTTTGTTGCGGATGACCCCATTCTTTCTTTTTTTCCCCCAATTTACTTTGTTCTTTTCAAGTGCTTGTCTTTTATTTTTCATCTTGTTGCTAGTTCCTTTTGTTCCTTCCATTTTCTAAACACAGTTATCTCAAAAACTGTCTTTAAAAGCTGGTGCCACTCCAAGCATCCTCCCTGTGCATGTAAGGTCCCAGCTTTTCGGGAGGCTGAAGTAGAAGGTTCTCTTGAGGCTAAGAAGCCAGCCAGGGCAACACAGTGAGAACCTATCTCTAAAGAAAAACCAACCAACCAACTAACCAATTCTGTCTTTAGCCCTCCGCTGTGTCTGCCCACTTTCACAAAAAGTGATCATCCTACTTTCAACCTCTTTTGTAGCCAGTAAGTCTAGGTCCATTATGACTGTACAGAGCAGAGCTCTCCAACCTTTTTGTTCACTTCCATCTACTTGCAATCCTTTCAATTCCCTCTGTCAGAAATTGGCCCACCAGTTCTTAAGGCAGTAGAATATTAATTCAGATCACAGGCTCTGCACCAGGCTGCTTGGCTTTGAATCTTGGCTCAAACATATAGTAGCTAGGAGCCTTTGAGCAAATTGTGCCTCAGCATCCTCATCTATAAAATGAGGATAAGAGCAGCACCTACTTTGCAGAGTTACTGTGGAGCTACAAGGATTTTATGTCTGGAATCACAGTTTGAATTGAAGCCAGCCCAGGCAGAAAAGTCTGTGAGGTTCTTATCCCAATTTACCATCAAAAGGCCAGAAGTAGAAGTATGGCTCAAGTGGTAGAGCACCAGTTGTGAGTGAAAAAGCTAAGGTACAGTGGCCAGGCCCAGAGTTCTAGCCCTAGTACCAGCACAAATACACAAAAATAAAGTTTATCCTCTAGGGATTCCTACCTAGGGGATTCAGAATGGGCTTGTCACATTTAACTGCCTGAAGTTACAAGCAAAAATCTTGAGCATAGCTGTGTTTCTATGGAAAAGAAATGCAAAGTTTACAAAAGAGTCCATAACCTAGGAAATGCTAATCCACAAATCTCATCTACTGCCCCCGAGAGAATAAGTAACCTGTTCAAGGCCACAACAGCTACCAACTATCTGTTTTCAGTTGAGTATAGGAATATTTTTTTAAGCCCAGGGCACACCTTACTATATTACTACCTTAAAACAATGGAATGAGGTGAGGTCTCTAAGTCTCAGATAGGTCTTTTAAGCATTTTCAAAATATTTGACAGAGGGCTATATAACTGTGTAATTTAATATTTCTGGAGAGGATGGGGAGAGAGCGATGGAAGGGATGACACTGTATAGCTAAATGGACATGTTAAATCAAAATCCTTTGTATAACTATATGAAGATAATTTTTTTTGAAAAGCCATTTTTTTTTGTCTTGTTTTGCCAGTCCTGGGACTTGGACTCAGGGCCTGAGCACTGTCCCTGGCTTCTTTTTGCTCAAGGCTAGCACTCTGTCACTTGAGCCCCAGTGCCACTTCTGGCCATTTTCTGTATACATGGTGCTGGAGAATTGAACCCAGGGCTTCATGTATACGAGGCAAGCACTCTTGCCACTAGGCCATATCCCCAGCCCGAAGATAATATTTTTTTTTTTATAGAGGAGGGAAGAAAAAACATTGCTGGAGTTACAAGACTAAGATAATCAAATCTAAATAGGAAGGAGTCTCAGAGATCACACAACCTGATTGCCAGTTACTGTCCAGGTTCCCAAGGTCACTGATTAGGGAAACAACTACATTAGAACCAAAATCTAGGCTTCTTACTGGAATTCTCCTGGACCCTTTTACTCAACAAACTAACTTATGACCCTATGCCATTAATGATCAAACACAGAGTACATATTTTTCTCTTAAAAAAGAAATGTATAGGGGCTGGGAATGTGGCTTAGTGGTAGAGTGCTTGCCTAGCATGCATGAAGCCCTGGGTTCGATTCCTCAGCACCACATAAACAGAAAAAAAAAAAAAAAAGCTGGATGTGGCACTGTGGCTCAAGTGGTAGAGTGCTTGCCTTGAGCAAAAAGAAGGCAGGGAAAGTGCTCAGGCCCTGAGTCCCAAGCTGGTAGAGTGCTTGCCTTGAGCAAAAAGAAGCCAGGGAAAGTGCTCAGGCCCTGAGTCCCAAGCCCCAGGACTGGCAAAAAAAAAAAAAAAAAAAGAAAGAAAGAAATGTATAAAACACTAAAATAAAAATAAGCAATAACAAAATGAAAAGGTCCACACCACTTATGGAAATCAGTTTTTCTCAGAGGGTCCAAGGGGTAACCACAAAGCAAATGGGAGAATCCATGATCCCTGTGCTCTTTGTTGAGCAACAAAATCAAATATTTGTTTCCTCCCCCATAATATAACCATTAACTTTTGTTAAGACTATAATGCTTATTCTATTCATGTAAAAGGTTGGAGTTACCTGAGGAAGCATGCTCTGGTGTAAGCTACTGTTGATAATGGTAAAGCCTACACTGACCCTGTGTGGTGAGGCTCAGGCAATCACAGTGTCCCACATGCACAACCAACTTGGAGTTCAACCCTGCCCTTGTTACCCTAAAATCTAGTATTCCCAGCCAATTTTACTTATTAATGCTCCCTAAAAGCCCAAAGTATCTCTGGCAAGTTTTTTTTTTCCTTGTTGTTTTTTTTTGTTGTTGTTGTTATTGGTAGTGGAGCTTGAGTTCTTCAACTCTTGAGCCACAGCACCACTTCCAGTTTTTTTTTTTTTTTTTTTTTGGCCAGTCCTGGGCCTTGGACTCAGGGCCTGAGCACTGTCCCTGGCTTCTTCCCGCTCAAGGCTAGCACTCCGCCACTTGAGCCACAGCGCCGCTTCTGGCCGTTTTCTGTATATGTGGTGCTGGGGAATCGAACCTAGGGCCTTGTGTATCCGAGGCAGGCACTCTTGCCACTAGGCTATATCCCCAGCCCACCACTTCCAGTTTTTGAGTGGTTAATTTAAGATAAGAGTCTCATGGACTTTCCTGCCCAGGCTGGCTTTGAACCATGGTCCTCAGATCTCAGCCTCCTGAGTAGCTAGCATTACAGGCATGAGCTACTGGCACGTGGCCCTGGCAAGTTTTTTATATGCATTTATTAAACTTTTAATAACCATCATTAAACACACATGGAAAATTCACAGGAAGATGAGCCATAGAATTCTGACATCCAAAGATCTCAGAACTCACTGATTCCGTGTCACCTCAAGCATCTTTCTTGCCTGCTGAAAACTGTTCCAGGGGCTGGGAATATGGCCTAGTGATAGAGTTCTTGCCTCGCATACATGGAGCTCGGGGTTCAATTCCTTAGCACCACACATATAGAAAAAGCCAGAAATGGCACTGTGGCTCAAGTGGTAGAGAGCTAGCACTGAGAAAAAGAAGTAAGGGCCAGTGCTCAGGCCCTGAGTTCAGGCCCCAGGATTGACAAAAAGAAACTTTGTTCCAAAATGGAATCTGCCAGTCCCCTGTCCCTACTCCAACAGTTCCACAGAGTACCTCAGGCTTCATGCTCCTCACTTTTCCTTTCAGGCCAAACAGAAGGCCTGCATACAATGGCACTTCTAAAAGGCAACTGCACACTGACCAATATTAATTATAAAGTAGAAAATTTGTTCTAAAAATTAAATAGTAGAGAATGAGTAAAAAAAACAAACAAACCCAACAACAATTAACCAATGGAGGCATCCATGAAACACGCAATCCCGAAAAATCTCAAAGGAAAACAGTTGGTGGCACACTTGGAAGTTGGTAATTTTCTTGGGTACCATGGAAAGCCATGAGTCAAGCAGCTACAGTTCATGGCATTGCAGGCCTAGCCTTTTGTCTCCTCAAGTACCTCATCATGATGAGCTGTACTGCTATAAACTCACCCCCTCCAGAATCAGCCACATATTGATGAGAGGGACAAGAGCAAAAAGGACCTTGAATAGGTAGAAAAAAGGTGACTTTGAAATTACACCAAAACACATGCATGACATTTTACTAATAAAGGTTTTGTGTGTGTATATGCCAGTATTGGGGCTTGAACTTAAGACCTGTGCACTGTCTCTATGCGTCTTTGCTCCAGGCCAGCGCTTTACCACTTGAGCCACAGCTCTACTTCCAGCTTTTTGGCGGTTACTTGGGGATAAGAGTTCACAGCCTTGGGACTGGGAATATGGCGTAGTGGTAAAGTGCTCATCTTGTATACATGAAGCCCTGGGTTCGATTCCTCAGCACCACATATATAGAAAAAGCTGGAAGTGGCACTGTGGCTCAAGTGGTAGAGTGCTAGTCTTGAGCAAAAAGAAGCCAGGGGGGCTGGGGATATAGCCTAGTGGCAAGAGTGCCTGCCTCGGATACACGAGGCCCTAGGTTCGATTCCCCAGCACCACATATACAGAAAACGGCCAGAAGCGGCACTGTGGCTCAAGTGGCGGAGTGCTAGCCTTGAGCGGGAAGAAGCCAGGGAGAGTGCTCAGGCCCTGAGTCCAAGGCCCAGGACTGGCCAAAAAAAAAAAAGAAGCCAGGGACAGTGCTCAGGCCCTGAGTTCAAGTCCCAGGACTGGCAAAAAAAAAAAAAACAAACAAAAGAGTTCACAGCCTTTCCTGCATGGGTAGGCCTCAAACAGTGATCCTCAGATCTCAGTCTCCTGAATAGCTACGATAAAAGGAGTGAGCTACTGGTGTTTGGCTGCTATTGAAGATTAATAATAGTAATTATTATTAGTAATTATATGTAATAATTATATATTATTATATAATAGTACAATGATGCGCTCTGACTGGTGTCAACATATAAACTGCTTCACTAAGTTAGGGAGGGATCAGCTGGGCATAGTAATGCAGACCTGAAATGTTAGCAATAAGAAGCCAAAGCCTGGAGGGTCTTGGATTCCAGGTCAGCCTATGCAGCAAGATCCTGTCTAGAGAGAGAGAGAGAGAGAGAGAGAGAGAGAGAGAGAGAGAGAGAGAGAGAGAGAGAGAGAGGCGCCAGACAGTGATGGCTCACACTGATAATCCTAGCTTCTCAAGAGGCTGAAATCTGAGGATCATCATTCAAAGCCAGCCCAAGTAGAAAAATCCATGACACTATCAAAAAGCTGGAAGTGGAGCTGTGGCTCAAGTGTCAGAATGCTAGCCTTGAGCAAAGAGAGCTCACAAACAGCGTTCAGACTGTGAGTTAAAGCCCTAGGAGTGGCACACACACACACACACACGAAGAAGAAGAAGAAGAAGAAGAAGAAGAAGAAGAAGAAGAAGAAGAAGAAGAAGAAGAAGAAGAAGAGAAGAAGAAGAAGAAGAAGAAGAAGAAGAAGAAGAAGAAGAAGAAGAAGAAGAAGAAGAAGAAGAAGAAGAAGAAGAAAGCTGTGTATCTGTGCCCACACCCTTACCTCTCTGTCCAACCTCCTGACCTATAGGCTATCCTCATAGCTCTGCTGTAAGGTGGGCCTAGTCAGTGCACTATGTCAGTTCTCAAGACTTGAACTACTAGTTGTAGGGTGAAATGGGAAGGAATAGGAAGGCCAATTCAAGGAAAGACTAGAAAGTGGGCTAAGTAGATGGGAGAAAATAAGAGATGGACACAAATACCAGAACACTGGGACCTCAGTTCAGGATTGCAGCTGGGAATGACTAGGAATGGGAAAAACAACCTCTACAAAGGTCATCTGGGAAGCAGTGGATGTGGGATAAAATCAGATGAAAACATGCTCTCCAACATAGTGGTGCTGTGGGCAAGAGGCCGCAGTGGTGCCTGTGTCCACAGTGGTGTCCGAAGGCTGCAGCTCTATCATTTTTTTTTTTTTGGTCAGTCTGGGCCTGGGCACTGTCCCTGAGCTCTTCAGCTCAAGGTTAGCACTCTACTACTTGAATCACAGCTCCACTTCCAGTTTTCTGGTGGTTAATTGGCGATAAGAGTCTCATGAACTTTCTTGTCTTGGCTTTAAACCATGATCCTGAGCTCTCAGTCTCCTGAGTAGCTAGGATTAGAGGCGTGAGCCACCAGTGCCCGGCAGTTTTATAGTTCTGAGTGCCAACAAGACGCCTCCAAGACTGTGGCTCATAGGAAGGGGCCAAGAAAGGAATGGAAGCAAGGACAGGCCCTGCATTAGTCAGAGGCACCAATAAAGAATGTGAGAGGCTGAGATCAAAGGATCAAGGTTTGAAGCAAGTTAAGAAAGAAAGAAAAGTTTATGAAAATCTATCTCTAAAATAACAGCAAAAAGCTGTGCTAGCTGGGCACCAGTGGCTCATGCCTACAGTCCTAGCAACTCAGGAGGCTAATACCTGAGGATAGCAGGTTCAAAGCCAGCCTGGGCAGGGAGTTTTGAGACTCTTATCTCCAATTATCCACCAGAAAACTGTAAGTGGAGCTGTGGCTCAAAGTGTTAGAGCACTAGCCTTAAGGGAAAAAAGCTCAGGGACAGCACCCGTGCCAAGTTAAAGTTCCACGACCAACAACACAACAATAACAAAAAGCTAGGCTGGAAGAATGGCTCAAAGTGGAGTGACTACTGAGTAAGTCTAAAGCCTTAAGCTCAAACCCAATACTGGTTAAAAAAAAAAAAAAAAGACTCAGACCTAGGAATGGGGAACAGTGGGAACAGGGGACCGAGTCAGTTAGCAGGGCATAGAGAAAAGAGAGTGAGGTGTATATGGCTGGCACCGAGATCTGCTGGTGGTCAAAACAGTGATTCTATTAAATCAATGGGGTCTCAAAACAGGGTCTCTCTAAGGAATTTGGTGTGCATCACTCAAAACACAAATGCAGTATCACGAGTTTAAGCAATTCAATTAGCATATACTCACCACAGCTATCACAGGAATGAGTACTCCTAAATTCCCTGCACTGCTAGAAGCCTAGAAAAGAACAGAATTCATGTCATTGACAAATATGTTTCTTTTATTTTTTAAAAAAGATAGGAGCAGGGCTGGGAATATGGCCTAGTGGCAAGAGTGCTTGACTCATATACATGAAGCCCTGGGTTCGATTCCCCAGCACCACATATATATAGAAAAGGCCACAAGTGGCGCTGTGGCTCAAGTGGTAGAGTGCTAGCCTTGAACAAAAAGAAGCCAGGGACAGTGCTCAGGCAGTGAGTTTAAGCCCCAGGACTGGCAAAAAAAAAAAAGAATAGGAGCAGTTTCCTCAGAAGCAGCATGCCATGTGCTGGGAATCTTAACACTGGTGGGATAAGGTGGGAGGCGTATAGACATGGAAAGATGTTTGAAATCTTCAGTTCTGAGATTTTTTTTTTTAATGATCCTCAACTCATTGTTTACTGTCTTTTGTCTTAGAATTACTTCATTACTGCTTCTACAGCCAACTCAGTGTTTCTGATAATTTATTGCTCTTTAGAAATTGGAATTTTCTGTTGTCTTAATTTTTTTTTTTTTTTTTGCCAGTCCTGGGCCTTGGACTCAGGGCCTGAGCACTGTCCCTGGCTTCTTTTTGCTCAAGGCTAGCACTCTGCCACTTGAGCCACAGTGCCACTTTTGGCCATTTTCTACATATGTGGTGCTGGGAAATCGAACCTAGGGCTTCATGTAGATAAGGCAAGCACTCTTGCCACTAGGCCATATTCCCAGCCCTGTTGTCTTAATTTTTAAAGCCCATTTTTCATCTCTGAAGCTTTTCCTGTTCTGCTTGGCTCTGGCTGTGCTTGGGGTCAAGCTGATGAATGTGATCATGCCCTAAATAACTCGGCCTGGGAAAGATTCCAAGCCTAATAATGTCCACACAGATGCTCTTTAAGTGTTGAAAATTAAATAAATGAAGAATGTAAAGAAAAAAAAGGACAGTGTTATATAAACCTGGGATTCCTTAAAGAAATTATGAAAGCTAGGTCCCAGTGACTCATCCCCGCAATCTAGGCTACTCAAGAGGTTGAGATCTGAGCAAGTTCAAAGTCAGCCCAGCAGGAAAGTCTGTTAGACTCTTTTCTCCAATTAACCACCAGAAAACCAGAAGTGGCACTGTGGCTCAAGTGGTAGAGTACTAGCCTTCTGCTGAAGAGCTGAGGGACAGTGCCTAGGCCCAGAGCTCAAGCCCCAGGACTGACAAAATAAAAATGTCATCAATGACTTTACCTGAGTAAATTAAATTAAAATGCCAGTCCTGGGGGTTGAATTCAGGGCCCAGGCACTGTCTCTGAGGGGTTTTTGTTTTTGTTTTCTCAAGGCTAGATCTGACTCCAAACCTTAAGCCTGAGATCTCAACTTCCTGAGTAGCTACAATTATAGGCGTGAGTCACTGGCATCTGGTTAGGGCTTGCCTTTTTGGGAGAGCCTGAAACGAGGTAAAATGTGGTCCTTTTCATATTGTTCATAAGGTCTAAAGGACATCCCACATGTTGTTTCATAACACATAAGAGAAGGGAGAGAGTGGTCTAGGACAGAATTCATGCTAGGCTGCCATCATGCTAGGCTGGGGGAGGTGGCTGTCATGAGACAGATGCAGTCTGATAAAGGAAGTCATCTCTTCCAAACTCTGCTAGCATCCCTGAGATAACTCTTCCCCTCCCCCATTTTTCTTGTTCTTTCCAGATATATTTAAATCACCAAACAGAGGGTTGGGGGAGCTATTAGGTCACTGGTGGGATACATATTATTTAGCATATGTGAAGTACTAAGCATAAAAAAAGTGATATTTCAACAAACTCAGCTTGGGGCAGCTGGGCAGAAGTGCTGATGGGAAAAGGCTGCTACAATCTCCTTACCTTCAAAGCAGGCCCCTTCTCACTCGCCCTCTCACTGGCTCGCTTTCCCTCAAGCCCCAGCTGCACAAACAATTCCAGCAGGTTCATAAGCAACTCATCTACAAGATGTTCCTCTTGAATGTTGGCCGCAATGTTGGCCAGGGCATTAATCACCGCCAGGGAACAGTGCCTAAAGGAAAGAGCAAAATAACAGTGGCTGTTAACTGTGTCTGGCAGTTGGCACAGCAAATTGACACCTGGTGAAGCCAGACAGACTCATTATGCACCTGTAGGCCAAAGCACTCTCAGGAGGTAATAAACATGTCATCTTCCTGATAAATAATCCCCTAGAAAAAGTGACCTGCTGAGCGATGACTCTAGCCCTCTCTCTTTTGAGGTGCAGTGAGGGGACAAAGTTCCAGGACTGTATACCAGGAACCTATAAAGGGCTCAAAACGCTTTCCTCTGAAATGTCAAGGGTCTAATGCCTGGGTGAAAATGGAAGTACTCACTCCAAGATACTTCCTGCTTGGGCCCTGTTTTTCTCCCCCAAACTATAGGCAACCTGAACTTATTATTTAACACCCACAAAACTTTCACTTAATGACCAGCTTCTTCCTGCAGTGATCCCTAACCTCCGAGTTGATGAGTTAAAAAACAGGGAACATGCAGGAAATGCTCAATGCTCTAGGGCCAACTACTTCATATAAATCCATGCCTCAAAACAGGCTTCTGTGGGCCTGGAGTTAGCCAGGCTGTGCCACTTCCATGATGCATGCTCTTGACTTGCTTAAGTCTTTCCTCCTAAGTAAGACAAGTATAATAATTCTCTCTTCATAGGTGGGAAGAATTAAAAACTAGGTGCCAGTGGCTTGTACCTGTAATTCTAGCTACTCAGGAGGCTAAGATTGAGGACTGAGGTTCAAAGACAGTCTGGGCAGGACAGTGAATGAGACTCATCTCCAGCTAACCACCAAAAAGCCAGAAGTAAAGCTGTGGCTCAAGTGGTAGAATGTTAGCCTTGAGCAACAAAGCTCAGGGACAGTGCCCAGGTCCTGACTTCAAACACACACACACACACACACACACACACACACACACACACACACACCCTCAAAAAACCCATAGGGACACCTCAGTACAGTGACTGGTCAAAAATTATACAGCAAATGGTAGCTATGAAAAAGGTACTCCAGCTACTCAGAGGGCTGAGATCTGAGGATCCCAATTAGAAGACAGCCTAGGCAGGAAAGCCCATGAGACTCTTATCTCCAATTAACCACTAAAAAGCCAGAAGTGGAGCTGTGGTTCAGGGGGTAGAGTGCTATGCTTTGGGGGGGGGGGGGCGGGAAACTCAAGGACAGTGTCCAAGTCCAGCCCCAGGACCAGCACAAAAACAAAGATGCTCGGGCTGGGAATATGCCCTAGTGGCAAGAGTGCTTGCCTGCTATACATAAAACCCTGGGTTTGATTCCCCAGCATCACAGATATAAACGGCCAGAAGTGGCGCTGTGGCTCAAGTGGCAGAGTGCTAGCCTTGAGCAAAAAGAGAGGCCAGGGACAGTGCTCAGGCCCTGAGTCTAAGGCCCAGGACTGGCAAAAAAAAAAAAAAAAAAAAAAAGATGCTCACAGATTCATAGCTATTAGTTCTTGCTGGCAGGAAAACTAGAAAACTACCCAGTATCCAAGCTAGGGCCTGGTCAGAGAAATCTTTCCATAGTTGTACAATAGTATACTACACAGCCATTAAAAGTAACATACAAAAATCATCTATGACAAGGATGACATGTTGCTCCATGAAGAAGGCCAACTGTGTGTGCAGGTTGGGCCTGTTCAAAAGAAAGGGGGAGAAACTGAAGCCATGTGCACTGAGATGTATAGTGATCATACGTGTGTTTTCATCTCCTGCCTGGTATGCACATTCATTTGTACCACAAAGCTTTCATAAGAAGAAAAGTTTATTAAAAAAAAAAAAAAACACAGGGGCTGGGGATATAGCCTAGTGGCAAGAGTGCCTGCCTTGGATACACGAGGCCCTAGGTTCGATTCCCCAGCACCACATATACAGAAAACGGCCAGAAGCGGCGCTGTGGCTCAAGTGGCAGAGTGCTAGCCTTGAGCGGGAAGAAGCCAGGGACAGTGCTCAGGCCCTGAGTCCAAGGCCCAGGACTGGCCAAAAAAAAAAAAACACAAAAAAACACAAACCTAATTGCAGAGCTAGGTGCTGGTGGCTCACACAGGTAATCCTAGCTACTCAGGAGGCTGAGATCTGAGGATCACTGTTCAAAGCCAACCTGGGCAAGAAAACCCGTGAGACTCTTAGCTCCAATTAACCACTAGAAAGTGAAAGTGATGCTATAAAACTCAAGTGGCAGAGCACTAGCCTTCAACAAAAGAGATCAGGGACAGAGCCCAGGCCCCGAGTTTAAGCCCCAGAACTGACCAAAAACAAAACAAAACAAAACAAAAAAAACAACTAATTCCAAAATCACACATTCTCAAAGGGAGTTAAATACTGCTGTCAGGACCTGAAGTACTAAGAAGGTACAGAAGAATTACCTATAGCCATGGTCCTTGTAATCCTTGGTGGCTGAATATACAACAGAGCTGGCCTTCACACTGATCTGCTGGAAGAGATTCCACACTTCCTGATAAATATATTGCTGGAAGAGAACAAAAAGTGTTGTCACCAAGCTGTGCCTCCAGATGTCCCTCCTAGAAACATGGAGAAGGCTTCTTCTGTCATCACGCAAAGAGAAAGCTCAGAATCTCAGGCCATAAAAGATCATCAAAGGCACCCATTCTTAAAGCTTTAAGAAAACCTTAAGTATACCTGGCTTGTATCTATAATCCTAATTCCTCAGGAGACTGAGAACTAAGAATCTCAGTTCAGAGCCAGATCAGGCAGACAAATCCTTAAGACTCTTATGTCCTCCAAATAACCAGCAAAAAATCAGAACTGGAGGCATGGCTCTAACAGAAAAGTAACTGTGAAATGAAAAGGCTGAGCGAGAGCTTGAGGCCCTGAGTTCAAGCTCCAGTACCAACAAAAGAGAGAGAGAGAGAGAGAGAGAGAGAGAGAAACCTCAAATTAAGAGCTAAAAGGGACTACCACCAGTGGTTCATGCCTGGACCTATTAGCTACTCATGAGGCTGGAATCTGACTCATAATTCAAAGTCATTTGGGCAGGAAAGTCTTTAAGACTCTTATCTCCAATTAACTACCAAAAAGCCAGAAGTGGAGGTGTGATTCAAGTGGTAGAGCACCAGCCTTGAGTAGAAAAAAATAAAGGACAAAGAGTAGGCCCTGAGTTCAAGCCCATTACTAGCAGGCACGCATACACACAGGTGCCAACACACACACACACACACACACACACACACACACACACACACACACAGAGTTAAAAGGGAAGTAGCTTTGACTTAATTCCTATTTTATGCTATTTATATGACAAGAAATTAGTTTAAACCTCTTTTTCCCTAGCACAAGTAGAACTACTACACTATTCTTACTATATAGCATTAAAATAGTTGTAATAATTTGGGTCAGTTATAAGATAAATCTACTCTGCAATTTTACATTTCTAGAGGAAGGAGGGTTCCAAGGTTTAGCCAGAATCAGTGAGTTGTATGGTTCTGGTCTCATTACAGCGCCTTATTCCTTACATTTCCGGTGATAACAAGACAGCCCAGTTGGTCAATGATGAGCACATCAAGGGGTGAGGGAGGCTGGCAGAATTTTTGCTGCAGGATCTGCAGAATTGGCTCCATTACTTTCGGAGTGTCTCTAAGTGCTACTGCAATGTGTCCCAGGGCTCGGATGGTGTGGTCAGGAATCAAGTGAGCATCCCTATAAGAGGAATAGGAGGTAAGGACAGAGGCATTTTAGGAACAGTCCTGGTATGAAATAGCAAAATAAAACTTGGAGGCTACCTCTAGACCTTGATTTCCCCACAGCCTTGATAAAGAATTCATCTGACTGACAGCCAGGATCTTTAACCACCAGCAGAAACACAAAGCCCTGGGTACTAGGCTGGAGGACAAGGATCTTTCTCAACTTTCATGCAGTAGTCGGGAATGTACACTAAGAGGTAGGCTTTACCTTAAACCTGCGATAAACACAACAGGCCTATACCCTGTGATGAGTAAAGAGATCCAACATGCGCAATGCCATGCCAGGCCCTACCCGGGCCTGCTAAGAATAACTGGCTGCCCTAAGGGATAGAAACATACTTGTCACTCTCCTGAGAGATGTAGAGTCGGTTGGAGAGGCTGGCCAGGAACGCCTCCACAATTACTGGGTCCACCATCAAGCCAGCCTTCAAGCACCTAAACAGGGAGGACATCCATTAGGCATCAAAACAATGAGATCAGGTTTTGTTTTTTCTTTTCCTTTTCTCAAATCAACAACATTTAAAGAACTGTTCAGAAGTACATATCCTGAGAATCTGAATAAAAATCATTATGTACAATAAATTCAAAGAATTGCTGCTGATTTTGCTCACTTGAAAATATCAAGGCAGAAATAATCACTACATTATTTTTGACTGTTCTGAAGAAATATCAGTTTCACTCTAGGTACAATTTTAAATTCCCTTTACTATTCTTTTTTTTTTTTGCCAGTCCTGGGCCTTGAACTCAGGGCCTGAGCACTGTCCCTGGCTTCTTTTTGCTCAAGGCTAGCACTCTGCCACTCAGCCACAGCGCCACTTCTGGCCGTTTTCTATATATGTGGTGCTGAGGAATCGAACCCAGGGCCTCATGTATACGAGGCAAGCACTCTTGCCACTAGGCCATATTCCCAGCCCCTTTACTATTCTTTAACTGGTTGATTCAAAAGACAGATGGTCCTAAGACCGTGAAGGGAGCATTAATTATAATTATGTATCATGGGCTTTGCTGTTGTTATTATTAGTTTCATTGCTGAGGTTGACACTGAGGCCTTTGTAAATACTAAGCATATATGGTCTACCACTGAGCTACACATCTTTAGTTCCTACATCAAAGTTCTCATAGTAAACAGTAATGCTTATGCTATAAAAAAAGGAAAAAAATTAAAACCTCTAAGAACATAAAATCTCTCACTCCCTCATCTGTTTGGTTTCTGAGCCAGACTGAGTTACTGTCCTAAATTAGCTTCTGAAAGTGAGGAGTCAGAGTTAAAAAAGACACTTTTTTTTTCATTTCTTTCTTTCTTTTTTTTTTCCTGCCAGTCCTGTGGCTTGGACTCAGGGCCTGGGCACTATCCTTGAGCTTTTGTTTGCTCAGGGTAGCATTCTACCACTTGAGCCACAGGGCCACTTCCAGCCTTTTCTGTTTATGTGGTGCTGAAGAGTCAACCCCAGGGCTTCATACATGCTAGTCAAGCACTCTACCAGTAGGCCACATTCCCAGCTCAAAAGAGGACAAACACATTTTCATGGAATCAACGTATCTGGCTTTCTAGTCAGGCATGATGTTGCATACCTATAATCCCAGCACAAAGGAGGCTGGGGAAGGAAGACTGAGGGTTCAAGACCCAGTGAAACAAACAACAGGAAAGGATTTGAATCTCAAATTGGGAGATCAAGAGTTCACACAGTAATAATCCAAGAAGCAAAAGGTATTCAATAAAATTTCTTTTTAAAACAATCTCTTGCTGGGCGCTGGTGGCTCAAACCTATAATCCTAGCTACTCAGGAAGATAAGATCCGAAGATCATAGTTCAAAGTCAGCCTGGGCAGAAAAGTATTGGTGAGACTCTTATCTCTAATTAACCACTCAAAATCTGGAAGTGGAGCTGTGGCTCCAAGTGGTAGAGCATTCGTCTTGAGCAAAGTGCCCAGGCCCTGAGTTCAAGCCCTATGACCAGCAAAAACCAAAACTAAAACCAAAATCTCTCTCTCATGTATTAAATATTACACAAGAAAAAGAAAACATGCCAACCTGTTATTTTGGATGAGGGCCTGACAGATCATTCTTTTCTTTCTATCGATTATAAACTTTCTCTAGTAAATACTTTTGCTATTTTTCTGATCAGGAAAAGGAAGAAATCTTTGTTTATTAAATTTAATAAGTCAATTTACTTATTTATGGTGCTGGTATCATGCTTTGAAATGATCAGAAACAAACTTTAAAACTTACAAATACCCTTATGTAAAAATAAACCTCTGTCTAAAATACTTTTCTCTCTTTCCAGAACAGATCTCCCTCTATTTAGTCTCCTACCTGCAGATGTTGTCAATGGCGATATCCCGGAGCTGCTCATACATGGATGGCTGGCTCTTCTTGCCCGACATGACATTCAGGGTTGACTCAGAATGTTCATTGGTGACACTGATTTTTATATCATTGCCAGCAACTAGATGTAAAAATTAAAACCTGTGTCCGATTTGTTAACTTTCCAACCCCTTTCTCTGTCACTTAAACACCACTTAATTAAAAAATAAAATGAAACACAACACTTTTAACCTTGTAAAAAGAACACATTCATCCAGAGGACTGAGGAATGGTTCAAGTAGTCGAACATCTGCCCAGCAAGCTTGAGGGCCTGAACCTAAATCCCAGTACTGCCAAAAAAAATAAAAAGCAAGCATTCTCAAAACATCTGACCAAACATTTCTAAACAAGAAATTCTAAGACCAACAAGAAAGGATGAAAGGAATGTGTTAAATTAAAAGGATGAATAGATTATAAAGGGGTGACTATGTAAAATCAGCAATTTCTTAATAAATCATTCAGAAGTGGTGACAAGAACCCACATGAATAAGTGCAGCTTTGATAGTGAGAGGGACCAGATGAGGTTGTATATATGAAGCTCCTAGTCAAGCACTGAGGTAGCCAGTGCTCACAGACTATAACAGTAATAAAAGACCAAAAAGGGACCTTCACTGGGGAGGTAGAGAAGGCCTAAGAGCTTGGAATGGGGCACCTAAAAGGAAAGACAGAAGGAAAGGCATGGAGGAGGGGTGAGACAAAGTATAGTCACAAGAATTTGTGTGGGACTTGTGTGATTAGTGGTTCCTATCACAGGGTCTCAAGAGCACACAGGGAATGAGTGCTGAATACAACAAGCTTCAGAAACAGTCTTCTATTACCTGTGTGGTACTGATTGTGGTACTTGTAGAGCTTCACCAGCACTGGGGATGGGATGACCAGGAAGTCTCTTAAGGATGGCGTCACTGAGTGCACCACTACAGGGAACCTCTCACACAGGCGGCCCAAACCCTGCAACACACCATCAACCATCATGTAGCCCAGGAAGGACCCTAAGAGGACCCTGAGAAGTGAGAACCTTAACACTACTCATGTCCAAGTTTGATCAAAACTTCTAAGGTCAAAGCTCCCAGAGGCTGCCTGCCCATGAAGCAAAGGCAAGGAAGGGGGATGGTGTTGACTTTTCCCTATGTAGGCCATAGACTGTTAAATGTGTTCACTTCTTTTTTTGTGTGAATCCTGGTGCTTGAACTCAGGGCCTGTCCTTGAACTCTTTTTGCTCAAGGCTAGTCTTGTACCACTTGAGCCACAGTACCACTTCCTGCTTTTTCTGTGTATGTGGTACTGAGGAATCAAACCCAGGGCTTCCTGCATACTAGGCAAGCACTCTACCACTAGGCCACATTCCCAGCCCTCACAACCACTTTTTTTTTATTTTTGCTAGTCCTGGGCCTTGGACTCAGGGCCCGAGCACTGTCCCTGGCTTCTTTTTTGCTTAAGGCTAGCACTCTGCCACTTGAGCCACAGCGCCACTTCTGGCTGTTTTCTATATATGTGGTGCTGGGGAATCGAACCCAGGGGTTCATGTATAGGAGGCAAGCACTTTTGCCACTAGACCATATTCCCAGCCCTCACAAGCACATTTTTATATCTTGATTTGTTTCCAAAAGAAGTAAACACAGTGCCGGCAGTATGGCGTAGTGGAGAGTGCTTGCCTAGCATGCATGAAGCCCTGGGTTCGATTCCTCAGTACCACATAAACAAAAAAGGCTAGAAGTGGTACTATGGCTCAAGTGGTAGAGCACTAGCTTTAAGCACAAAGAGGCTCAGGGACTGTGCCCAGGCCCTGAGTTCAAGTCTAAGGACTGGAAAATAAAAAATAAAATAAAAATGTGCTTGTGGCTGAGAATTGAGCAAAAAGCTCAGGTACATTGCCCAGACCCCAAGTTCCAGGACTGACAAAAAAAAAAAAAAATTGCTTGTTAAGCAATGGCCAGTGTAGAATTAGCGGGAACTATGTCAAGGAGTGCACAACAGCACTGTGACAAATACATCTTCTCATAAGGCCTTATGGCTTATGACTTCTCATGGTGTCTAACCCTTCTGGTGGCCTCAGAACATGCAGGGCAGCCTCACAACAGAGGAAGAACTGGTGCTCTCTTCAAGGCAAGTGTCCTGGATACCACTTGCAGAAACTCCAATATCCTATAGAGGGAGCCAATGCTCACTTAATGGCCTGAGTCCATATTAGACTCATTGCTTGAAGTACCAACTACAGACTGAACACCATGACAAGAGAGACACCTTGTGTATGGGAATCAAGAATCTCAAACACCAGAGACACTAACCTGCAGGCAGCAGATAAGCAGGGGCAAATGGGCAATGATGACTTTGCTGGATGTCTTGGACTGCAGCTTTTCAGAAAGTTTGATGCAAAGATTTTCTGCACCTTAGTTCAAAATCAGAAAGGGGTACAAAAGATTAGCAAAGTCCAATGTTCACAAAATACCTTCTCACTAGCTAATCACTCAATTCAATTAAACCCCTGAGAAACATTTGTTGCAGGTTTATTAACAGGAGAAGCTATGCAACAGGAGGTTTAGAGGCAGGCATTCTGTACTGCTCTCTGTGTAACTGTCTTCTGTTAACCCTTAAGTCTTCTTGTCCCACAGCATTTACCCTGCAAGAATGCTTCCCGGGCTGGGAATGTGGCTTAGTGGTAGAGTGCTTGCTTACCATGCATGAAGCCCTGGGTTCAATTCCTTAGCACCACATAAACTGAAAAAGCCAGAGGTGGCACTGTGGCTCAAGTGGTAGAGTGGTCTAACCTTGAGCAAAAAGAAGCCAGGGACAGTGCTCAGGCCCTGAGTTCAAGCCCCAGGACTGGCAAAAAAAAAAAAAAAAAAGAAAGAAAAAGAATGCTTCCCAATTCTCTCTAATCCTGGAAAAAGCCGCTCTAAGCCTCTACCTCTCCACTTGGAAGCCTAAAGAACCAGCAAGAAGCACTGGAAAAAAACACAGGCCTGTGGCCTTGGCTTTCTCCTCTTCTTAGATCCAGTGGCCTCTACTATAGCAGAGGACAGCAAATGTTCAAGCTATAGCAGGACCTGATGCTGCAAGTGCTTGGGAAGTGGCCATTCATAATGACTATGCCAGAAACAGGCAAGTGTTCCAGAAGTCATTTTGGAAACCTCTTTGGAAAGAAAGTATCCCTGGAGCTCACAGGACAAGGAAGACAATCTGGCTGTCTGCAGTGCCAGACAGGCAGGCAACTCACCCTGCTCATCCTTCACCGCCCACACCATGAGGTCCACACAAGCAGCATTCGCCTGGCAGCGCAGTTTGAGGGGGCTCAGTTCATTGTGGATCCGGTCAGCATCATGAAGAATCTTCTGGAGTTCTCCTTGGCTTGTGTTGAACTGTTCCAGCACAAAATCATGTATCTCCTTCACAAAGGAGGTAGGAAGATCTGTAGGAAAGAAGGGTGGCCTCAGCTAGAAATAAAACTTTACCAGAACCCAGTGCCAGATCAATGGCACTGATCTTTTTCTAACAAAATGTGGCTCTAAGAACACTGAAGAGCATGGATAGGCAGACTGGCTAGTTTTTCTATATACATATTACCAGGCAGACAGATAAAATCCCCAAGGAAGTTAGAACCATGCTTCTTTTTGTTGTTGTTGTTTGGATGCTAGGGATTAAACACAGGGCTTCATGCAAGAGCTCTATTGAGCTGTAGTTACCCACATGCTTTTTTTTTTTTTTAAGTGCCAGACCTGGGATTTGAACTCAGAACCTGAGTTTATTTGCTCAAGACTAGTGCTCTATCACTTGGAGCCACAGCTACTTCTACCTTGTTTTAAGCAGTCAATATACTATAACTTGAATACCTGAAATACATGAGATGTATATCATGAATGGAATTGGTTTAATTGACTACTAGAAAAACTCCATAATGAGATATATCTATTTAACGACGGCCAAATACCAATATAGGTGGTTCACATCTGTAATCCTTGCTATGCTCAGAAGGCTGAGATCAGAGGATCATGGTTCAAAGGCAGCTTGAGCTGTGAGCTGTGAGATTCTTATTTTCAATTAACTACCAAAAATGCTGGAAGTAGAGCTGTGAATAAAGTGGTAGAGCTCTAGGCTTGAGCAAAAAAGCTAAGGGACAGCACCCAGGCTCAGAGTTCAAGCCCCAGAACCAGCACCAAAAAAAAAAAAGATGGCTAGTTACATGACAAAGACAAAAAGAAGAAAAGAATTCCCTAGATTTTCAGAACACTAATTCAAATTTGTAGATTTTTCATAATTCTCATCTTTGAAGCCTAGGGAATTCAACAGAATCATTATAACAGGCATAGGTCAGGCCAATCGAGAAAATCAGGAACACACAACACAGGCGGGAGGACTTGGAAGCTGAGTTGTTGCTAACATCCTTCCTAAGTGAACCTAAACCCTAATTGCTGTGACCTTGACAGTTTCCTAGAAGCCTTCTTAATTAGATTGGGATAATAGTATATATATGATAGAATATTATGTGGCCAACAAAATGTTTGTGGAAAATATTTAATGGCATGAAGAAAGAGCATAGGAAAACATTTGTTTAATGCACAAATAAAGATATATGTGCACATATTTATATATATAAAACAATTAAGATTTCTGAATTTACATATTTTGAATACCTTGTTCTATTTTTTATTTTCTAAAATATCTAAACTGAACATGTGAAAACTACATCCATTAAGTGCACATGTCTGTGGTCTCAGTGCTTAGAAGAAGAAAGAGAGGAGAATTCTTGAGTTCAAGGCCGGTGTAAACTACATAGGGAGACATTGTCTCAAGAAACAAAACAAAAAAGTAACAGAAAATTTAATGAAAGCTGGGCACCAGTGGCTAACACTGTAATCCTAGCTACTCAGGAGGCTGAGATATGAGGACTGTAGTTCAAAGCTAGCCCAGGCAGGAAAGTCCAGAGATTCTTATCTCCAATTAACCACCAGAAAACCAGAAGTGGCACAGTGGCTGAAGTGGTAGAATGCTAGCCTTGAGCTGAAGAGCAAAGGAACTGTGCCCAGGCCCAGAGTTCAAGCCCCATGCAAAAAAAAAAAAGGAACACAAAGATAGAGGAAGCTAGAGGTCAAGAAGCTCAACAATGAATGCAGGTAGAAAAGAAATCTGAGAAGGGGTAGCTTGTTGGGGATTCATCTTGGCCTTAAGGGGGGAAGGGCGATGAGAGCGCTCCTGAGATGCTGCCCTTCCCCCAGCCTTGGGGCAGTGTGGAAGTGAGCCACACCTATCTCCTTCTGGGTCCGGAACCAGAAGGGATAGCTTTGAGACCATCCCCCACCTTGCGCCAGCGAGCAAGTGTGCTCCCTTTTTCGTGGGCTTTGCCCAGAGGGCGGTACTATGGGAAGTGACATTGGCCCATGAGGGAGGTCCTTGGGAGCTGCTTTGGATGGACAAGCTCGCCAGCCTATCGCCAGCTCATGCTCAATCCTCATCATCATCATATTACTGTAAGCCCCTCCCGATTAAATCAGATTGCTCTCCAAAGCGTCTCCGAGATCCGTCTGTGCCTGGCTTCCTTGGTGGGTAAGGAGGGAGGAAAAGGGGATCTCGTTCGGCCACGTGCACTTTAGGCTTGCCCATGTCCCTTCGCTCCACCTTGGCCGCCTGCGGGTCAGGTGCCCAGGGGAGAGGGTGAAACGGGGAGCACTGATAAGGGAGTAAGCTTAGCATCCCTGCACCGGGGGAGGTAAATCTAGCCCGGCAGTGGCTCAAGTGGGAGGAGGTATAGGAGGACAGAGAAAGGAGCCAGAAAACTAAGTCTGCCAAATAGAGGCCAGGAATGTTATTAGATGGAGAAGGTTCACTGGGTATGGGAACTAAGATCTCTGTTAGCATGGCAGAAGGGACCAGGAGATGACGAAATGAAGTCATTTATATAGGACAACTTAGAAAAATTAATTTAAAAAAAATAACAGGCCTAACTAATCAGGATCACAGTTTGAAGCCAGCCTGGACAGACAATCTCAAGATCCTATTGTAGCTAAAGATGGTAGAGCACTAGCCTTGAGCAAAAAAACTATGGGACAGCACACAGGACCTGAATTCAAGCCCCAGAACCAGCATACACACAAAAATTCCAATAATGTAATATGTATATGTTACAAAATGGCTTAGGAAAAAGCCTACTGAAGAAACTATGCCATCACTCACAGTACTAGAGTCTACTAGAGTCATGAAATAGAATCATAAAGTCATGGACAATTTCTTTTCTTAAGTCCTGGGCCTTGAACTCAGGGTCTGAGCACTGTCCCTGGCTTCTTTTTGCTTAAGGCTAGCACTCTGCCACTTGAGTCGCAGCGCCACTTCTGGCCATTTTCTATATATGTGGGGCTGAGGAATCGAACCCAGGGCTTCATGTATACGAGGCAAGCACTCTTGCCACTAAGCCACATTCCCAGCCCTCATGGACAATTTTTGTTGCCCCCCCCCCAAAAATAACATAAGTCATGTGACTATGTTGTTCATATGTGGACTTTTGTTTGTTTTTTGTTTTGAGATGAGATCTTGCTGTGTTTCTTAGGCTGAGCTTGAATTCCTGGCTTTCACATGTGTTTTTCAAAAGGCACAAAGCAAGCACCAGCTTTCAATATCAGTCAGGGAGCTCAACATTCTACATTCATTCACACTTATCAACCATCCTCACCTTTCATGTAGTACAGAGTATCTCGCAGCATCTTGAACATGGTCAGGTAGAGGGGGTCGCTGAAGGTTGTATAATAGAGATCAATACTGGGGTTGGCCTGCAAAAAAAAAAAAAAATGATTAAAGAGCAGAAACTTGGCCTCTGGGATGTCATCACCTCTGGTTTGATGGGTTTGTTTCCAACAGTTAATAAAGCATTGAAACAGTTAAAAAAAAAAAAAAGAGCAGAAATTTTTCTGATTGCCTTTTGCCTTATACTTGGCTTTACATGTATAAAGTCCTAGAAGTAACTATTATATTTATATGACTCATCACTCACTTTATTCTCTTCAACCACTTAAGCAAAAGCCCAAGGAAAATAGGATATTCATGCAATACATTAATGGCTGCAAAGAGGAGCCATCTATACCGTGAGAGGAAGAACTACCTTCCTGTTGCTGACAGCCCACCATCATCAGCTTTAACAGGGACTTGGGAAGTGGAGGAAGCAAAAGATAGCCAAGGGGTACCAGATCAAGAGATTAAATCTGTGCATCACTGGAGGGGGACTCTATAATCAAGACACTTCAGATTGAGCTCGCATTTTAAAATTAAAACTCATTTTGGCCTAGATGAAAAGGGCACATGCCTGTAATCCTAGCTACTCAGGAGGCTAAGATTTAAGGTACAAAGCCCTGACAATCAAATATTCAAGATTTCTTTCTTTCTTTGTCAGTTGTGGGGCTTTAACTCTGGGACTGGGTGCTATCATTGGGCTATTTTTTGCTCAAGGCTAGACTCTACCACTTGAGCCACAGTGCCACTACCAACTTTTTCTGTGATTTATTGGAGATAAGAGTTTCATGGACTTTCTTGAACCACGATCCTCAGATCTTAGCCTCTTGAGTAGCTAAGATTACAGGTGTGAGCCACCAATACCCGGCTTTCTTCAAGACTCTTATCTCCAATTACCCAGCAAGAGCTCAGAACTGGAGGTAGAACACCAGCTGTGTATGTTAAAAAAAAAAGCCAAGGGAAAACACAAAGCCCTGAGTTCAAGCCCCAGTACTGGTACAAAAAAAAAAAAGGAGAAAAAAGAAAAACTCATTAAAAATTTTACTTTAACGCTGGGAATGTGGCTTAGCAGTAGAGTGCTTGCCTAGCATGCATAAAGCCCTGAGTTCAATTCCTCACCACTGCATACACAGAAAAAGCCAGAAGTGGCGCTGTGGCTCAAGAGGTAGCGTGCTAGCCTTGAGCAAAAGAAGCTCAAGGACAGTACCCAGCCTTGAGTTCAAGCCCCAAGACTGGCAAAAACAACAACAGTGTGTCACTTCTAATTTAAAAGGGCCAAAGAAGGAGTGTAGGAATAAGGACAATACTGTGTGAGTAACAGAGAAGAATGGTTGGTACCCAGCCAGGCTTGCCAGGGCAGGAAACAAGAGTCTATCTGAACAAAAACAAAAAACAAAAGCCAGCAAAAATCAGTGCTAGTTGTATGACTAAAGTGTTATATGTGTCCACTTGGGAAAAACAAGGCCCCGAGTTCAAACTCCAGTACCACTAAAACAAAACAAAAAAGCCTTGAGAAGCCCTAAAGGGGGATTTCTCAGGGAGTACCAACTCTTCTTTTGGACCCATACTGACACTCTTCATTACAGGTGGAGGAAAGGTCCAACAAGTCTCTAGATGTCAATGTGTAGACCAGCTGTCAGCCCTAGTCTTCCTGGTCTGTCTCCAGTCATATATGATCATATACTGTTAAAAGGAAAGAAGTCTCTGACATTTCAGGCTCAGTTCTTAATGAAAAGAGATGGAACAACTAGGATAACCACCTATAAAGGTTAAAAACAAGGTACGAAATGCCAGACTGCAACATGGAGTTACAGGAACTATGTTCTTTTTCTGTGTGTATGCCAGTCCTGGGGCTTGAACTCAGGGCTGGATGCTGTCCTTGAGCTATTGTGCTTAAGGCTAGTGCTCTACCACGTAAGTTACAGCCCCACTTCTGGCTTTTGGTATATAATTGGAGATAAGAGTCTCATGGACATTTCTGCCTAGACTGGCTTCGAACTGCAATTCTTAGATCTCAGCCTCCTGAGTAGCTGAGTAGAATTGCAGGAATGCGCCACTGGCACGCAGCAAAACTGAGTTCCTTCGTCAAGACCAATCCAGCTGGATGCTGGTAGCTCATGCCTGTAACCCTAGCTACTCAGGAGGCAGAGACCTGAGGATCACTATTCAAAGCCAGCTTGGGCAGGAAAGTCCATGAGACTCTTATCTCCAATTAAACCACCAGAAAATTGGAAGTGGCGCTGTGGCTCAAGTGGTAGAATGCCAGCCTTAAGCTGAAGAGCTCAGGGACAGAGCCCAGGACCGGAGTTCAAGCCCCACGATCGACAAAGAAAAAAGACAGACAGACAGACCAGCCCAGAGCAAACCATTGTCATCATATAGATCCATATCTGCCAACAATTCACTGGAAGGTAGGTGCAGAGGAGAGAGACACAGTCTGCAGCCTATGAAAAGTCCCTGAAAGCTCACTTCCTGCTTTATACTTTAGCCCCAAAGGTACCAACCACTGTCTGTCTCAAAACCAGGACAGAGAAATCATACCAGCTTAAACATAGAACCTGGACCTAGCCATGACAAAGAATCAGTGTGTCAAATAGGCCATGAGGGACCTGGCTTATGTAAGCTTTTTTTTTTTTTTTTTTCCTTTTTCTTAGTTGTGGGGCTTGAGCTCAGGGCCTGGGTGCTGTCCCTGAGCTCTTTCACTCAAGGCTAGCGCTCTACCACTTTGAGACACAACACCACTTTCAGTTTTCTGGTGGCAAACTGGAGATAAGAGTCTCACGGGGGCTGAGAATATAGCCAAGTGGTAAACACTTGAAGCCCTGGGTTCAATCCTCAGCACCACATATATAGAAAAAGCCGGAAGTGGCGCTGTGGCTCAAGTGGTAGAGTGCTAGCCTTGAGCAAAAAGAAGCCAGGGACAGTGCTCAGGCTGAGTCCCGAGTCCCAAGCTCCAGGACTGGCAAAAAAAAGAGTCTCACAGACTTTCTGACCCGGGCTAGATTTGAACTGTGATCGTCAGATCTCAGCCTCTTGAGTAGCTAGGGTTACTAGAGTGAGCCACCAGTGCCCCGCTCTTGTGAGATTTTTTTTTTTTTTTTTTTTTTTTGCCAGTCCTGGGGCTTGGACTCAGGGCCTGAGCACTGTCCCTGGCTTTTTTTTTGCTCAAGGCTAGCACTCTGCCACTTGAGCCACAGCGCCACTTCTGGCCATTTTCTGTATATGTGGTGCTGGGGAATCGAACCCAGGGCCTCATGTATATGAGGCAGGCACTCTTGCCACTAGGCCATATCCCCAGCCCTCTTGTGAGATTTTGAGAGTTGAATCTCACTGAGATTTTGAGACTTCCCAGTACCAACTTATAATTGTGTCATAAATAAAGCTATGGGCCTTGGTTCCAAATACATTAAAGACAAAAGTTACTAAGATATATCCCTTTATACTTAAAAGAAAGCGACTGAATGTGCCTTGGAAGTACAGCTCTCAGCCTGGAGAAACAGCTTAGAAGCACTAAAGGGGCAAGGAAGATGAACTAGACTGAGGCTGGACCCTCAGTTTCCACAGTGCTTGATGTGGGCATATTAGTTGGATGGAGACACTGACCACCAGTTAGCAACACTGTGAGGTGATGTATTTAAGAGCCAAGCAGAGCAGGCAAGGGACTAGCATTAAAATAAACTGAAAACTCACTGGAAAACTCCTTTCACTCCAACTCTCACACAAACTTCTGATTTCTCCCTACAGATGCTAAAGTCAAGCTAATCTTATGCTAATGTTCTCAGAAGGGACGTACCTCTATCACACTGGCCACAATTGCATCTAAGGACTTGAGAACAGGCTCTTCAACAATCTTCTTCACCTGTCAGGGAGACAAAGGAAGTAAATGACACAATGAAAGAGACAAGAATGCTAGCTCCTTCCACCTAAGCATAAGCCTAGTTGACATATATATGAAAACCTCAAAAAGCCAGACACCAGTGACTCATGCCTGTAATCCTAGCTACTCAGGAGACTAAGAGGATGGCAGTTCAAAGCCAGCCAGGGAAGGAAAATCCATAAGACTCTTATCTCCAATTAACCACCAGAAAACTGAAAATGGCCCTGCGTCTCAAAGTGGTAGAGCGCTAGCCTTGAGCAAAAGAGCTCAGGAACAATATCCTGGCCCTGAGTTCAAGCCCCATGGCCGCCGTCAACAACAACAACAACAACGAGAACCTTTACAGGGGTAGATTGTAGCTGAGTGGTGGAGTATGTACCTAGCAGGCCAGATGCCCCAGGTTACATCTCCAAACATTTTTTTTAAATGTGGTTCAAAATGTGATAGGCCAGTGATATTTTGTATATTAATTAAGCTGAATGCATAAAGCACCCTTATAGCATCACTAAGGATTTATTTCCTTACCTTAGGTATGAATGACACTACAAACCAACCAACCAACTCAAATTCACAAAGGATATATTTCCATCTCTAAGATGTGAGTGTTCAGATTGCAGGTACCATTGACAATCATCCACTCAGTTAATCTACCTATGGGAACATCTGCCCCAGTCCATTCTCAGACACCTAGGATGCCAGTCCTCAAGTGGTAAGGGCTCTGCTCTCCTCCTAGAGGCCTGACACACTGGTCCTTCCAAAGCTGACCAGGCACACAGACTAGTGCACACATTATTTTTGGGGGGATGGGGGAGGCTGAGGGGTGGTGATAGTATGGGGGATGGAACCCTAGGCCTTGTAAGTACTCTACCACTGAACTATTTCTTCAGCCTCAATACCTATGTACTTATTTGTATTTTTTTCCCTTTGTCTCTGTGGGGTCTGGGGTCTTGCTGTGTTGCCCAGGCTAGCCTTATATTTCTGGGCTCAAAGGATCCCCTGCCTTAGCCTTCTGAGGAGCTGAGATTATAGGGATGAACTCTCATGCCCAGTGAAGTTTGTTTGTTTCTTTTTGCCAGTCCTGGGGCTTGAACTCAGGGCATGGGCATTGTCCCTGAGCTTCTTTTTGCTCAAGGCTAGCAAGCTACCATTTGAGTCACAGCAACACTTTCAGCCTTTTCTGCTTATGTAGTACTAAGGAATTGAACCCAGGGCTTCATGCATGATAGACAAGCACTATACCACTAAGCCACATTCCCAGCCCCACAACAAAGTTCCTGATAGCAGTAATTTTTTTCATCTGTTTTTAAGCAGTTAGTATAGCAAGGGATCTAATTGCCTATTTTCTGAAATTATAATAATTGACAAAGGTCATTTTCAAAATGATCATGATAATACAAACTGAGAAAATACAAACTGCCTTAAAAAACAAATTAAACTAGGCACCAGTGGCTCATGCCTGTAATCCTAGCTACTCAGGGGGATGAGATCTGGGAACTATGGTTCAAAGCCAACTCAAGAAAGAAAAAGTCCTTGAGAATCTATCTCTAATTGATCAGCAAAAAGCCAGACTGGACACAGGGCCTGTCTATCTTTATAGCTTTTTTACTCAAGATTGGGCTCTACTACTTGAACAACACCTCTACTTTTGATTTTTTGGTGTTTAATTGGAGATAAGAGTCTCACAGACTTTCCTACCTGGGCTGGGGATTCAGACATGCTAGGTAAGCTCTCTACTACTGAGCTATACCGCAGCCCTATCCTCTAGGCTTTAATACCTTCTTAAATCTTTGAATAATTTCTGTTCCCTTACCCAGAGTAGAGATGGCTGCTCTCTAGAGTACTTGCTCCACACTTTTGATAGTTTCCAAAACAGAAAGTAATCTTTAGAGCCTGATATTGTCACTCTTACCTACTCAATCTTGTACTGAGCTAATAAAGTACCTCAGTGGTAAATTCTTGCCCAGTATAAAGGCCCTGGGTGTCATCTTCAGGATAAAAAAAAAAAATCAAACCTATATTGAGCTATCCGGTTTTATCATAATAACTTCAAGATCCCTTGATCTGACCAAATACCCATCTATTCAAGACTTTGCCAATGACACCAACCCTTCTCTGATGTTACTTCAAGATCATCCAAAGATACTCAAGAAAGAAAAGTCTCAGGTTTTGTATTAATCCAAACAGAGAAACCCCTGACAGCTCTCAGATATAACAGAAAAGCACTGTACTTAATGTGTGAATCTGAATGTTGGACAGATTCTAACCCTACCCTTGGCCTGTACATCCTTAATAAACTTAACACTGATGTCTTTGTTTGTTTTGTTTTGTTTTCTTTCCAGTCCTGAGGCTTGAACTCAGGGCCTGAGCATTCTCCCTGGCTTCTTTTTGCTCAAGGCTAGCACTCTACTACTTGAGCTACAGCACCACTTTGGGCTTTTTCTAAATATGTGGTACTGAGGAATCGAACCCAGGGCATCATGTATATGAGGCAAGCACTTTACCACTAGGCTATGTTCCCAGCCCCAACACTGATGTCTTTACTTCTAAATGGGTTTGCTGGAGCCTCCTTGACATGCTTGCTGTGAGGACTACCTGCAAAGGTAATGTATGGTACTAGTAATGCTCTCCTCTTTCCTTCTTTAATTTACTAATTCACAACTTCTAAATTATAGTTGGAAGTAATTATACAGGCAGAATATTCCTGTTCAAAATATAAAAAACATCTTTAACATCAACCTGCTATCAAAAGTGGAAAAATCCACTGACTTCACGTAATGGCTCACACATACACAATTATTTTATTTGTTTATTTGTTTAGTTTTTGTTGCCAGTCCTGGGGCATGGACTCAGGGCCTGAGCACTGTCCCTGGCTTCTTTTTGCTCAATGCTAGCACTCTACCACTTGAGCCACAGTGCCACTTCTGGCTTTTATCTATACATGTGGTGCTAAGGAATTGAACCCAGGGCTTCATGTATACAAGGCGAGCACTCTACCACTAGGCCATATTCCCAGCCCCTACACAATTATTTTAAATATTGTGTAAGCTGGTACAAGTGACATGTGCCTTTTGACCCAGCTACCTAGGAGTCTAAGACAAGAGAATCACTTCAGCCCAAGAGTTTGAGATCCGACTGGCAATACAGCAGAACCCCATTTATATTTGTAGTCTCAAGGAATCTGAATGAGATATTCAACCTGCACCTCAAGTTTCTCTCTACCAGTTATGGTGGTACACACCTATAATTTCTTTTTTCTTTTTTTTTTGTCAGTCATGGGGCTTAAACTCTGGGCCTGGGTGCTGTCCTTGAGCTCTTTGCACTCTACCACTTGAGCCACAGAGCCACTCCCAGTTTTCTGGTGGTTAATTAGAGATAAGAATCTCAGATTTTCCTGCCCAGGCTGGCTTTGAACTACAATCTAGCCCTTGTGATATTCAAACAGGAGAACTATGAATGTGATACTGCCTCAAGAAAAACACTAGCAATTCACCTCAGTCCAGTTATCCATCAGCTGACTACTTACCAAGTTTAAGAGTTCCCGAAGCATTTCTAATGGAATACTGAACTCCTTGTAGGTGACACCATTGAACAGGGGTGAGACTGAGAAGCTGGAGCTGATGGTGAAGAAGTAATATTCAGGTTCCAGGGACAACCCATCTGATAGGCAAGAGGCTGGGTGAGAAAAACAAAAAAAAACAGAAAGACATGACCATACATGGCAGAGACACTTCTTCAAAAGGATTTCCCTCATAAACAACAAAGGCATAGATTTTGCTTCTGCAGACACTCCCAATTCCTTGCTTTTTATTTATTTATTTATTTAGGTCAGTTGTAGGGCTAGAACTCTGGGTGCTGTCCCTGAGCTTTTTCACTCAAGGCTAGTGCTCTACCACTTAGAACCACAGTGCCACTTCTGGTTTTCTGGTTGTTAATTGAAGATAAAAGTCTCTTGGACTTTCCTGCACAGGCTGGGTCTGAACTGCAATCCTCAGATCTCAGCCTCTTGAGTAGTTAGGATTACAGGTGTGAGCCATTGATGCCCAGCTAAGATGGAGATTTTTATATGCGTTTTTCCACAATACAAAGAATTAAGAGAGGCTCACAACTGTGACCCTAGCCACTCAGGAGGCAGAAATTTGGATTACTTAGGCTAGCCCAAGCAAAAACAGCTGGATGTCATCTCAACTAATAGCTGGGCATGGTGTAGCATACTTGCCCACTCAGCTATAATAGGAAGATTGATGTCCAGCCTGGCCTGGAAAAAAAAAAATCAGACCTCATCCCCCAAAATGAGAGTAAAGCAAGGAGGTTGGGGTGTGGCTTAAGTGGTAACTGCCTAGCGAAGGTAAGGCCTTGAATTCAACCTCCAATAGCACCCCTCCCCCCAAAACAATGAGGAAAAATTTTACCATATAAATACCTTCTGATGCTTATTAGCAACATGAGCCCAGAGAGTGATGGAGGGGGTGAAGCTGATCAGAATACATTGTAACACATGTTGAAATGTCACGATGAAGCCCCTTGGTATAATTAATATATGCTTATAATAACAGTATGAACCCCAAATCAAATAATTGATAAGATAGGCACCAGTGGCTCATGCCTATAATACTAGATAATCAGGAAGATCATGGTCCAAATCCGGCCTAGCAGAAAAGCCATGTACTTAAGTAACTATAGCCTCGGTCTATTGCCTTTATTTTATTTTATTCTATTTTTGGCTAGTCCTGGGCTCTGCCCCTGACTTCTTTTGCTCAAGGCTAGCATTCTACCACTTGAGTCACAGCGCTACTTCGAGCTTCTTCTGTGTACGTGGTATTGAGGAATCAAGCCCAAGGCTTCATGCATGCTAGGCAAGCACTCTGCCACTAAGCCACATTTCCAACCCTGTCCATCACCTTTATAATAATAAAAAATTAAAAAATTCCCTTCAGATCTCTCAGTTATCTTCTTGGGAGCTGCTCTTTTAGCAAATAGTATCAATCAAAAATGGAACAGACTATATTATGAAGCACAGGGTTCTTGTTTCCTTATTTCCTATCACTTAATCTGGACATGATTTCCCTCAAAGATAGAGAAAACTGTAATGCATTTGAAATGGTACAGGGTATGCATATGAATCAACTATAGTAATTATGTGATAGTATTTTGCCACTAGCAAAGCCCCATACAAAGAAATGACAACATTCTGTTTGCTCATTTGTTTCTTTGAGAGGAAGTCTTGCTATGTAGCCAAGGCTAGGATGCAATTCACCATCCTCCTGCTTCAACCTTCTAAGTGCTAAGATTACAGACATGTACCACCACAACCGGCTACTATGTCCTTTAACATTATCTATGAACTTAATGGCCTTAAACATATATGTATCTAAAATTAGTCCTTCTACCTGAAAAATCAATGTTGTCAGGTTTTATTCTGACAGCAGGCATCTGTAAATTACTTCTAAGTACTATATATAATATATTTATATTGCATATATACCATAGATTTTTTTTGTTTTGTTTTTTGTTGGTCATGGGGGCTTAAACTCCAGGCCTGGGTGCTGTCCCTGAGCTCTTCAGCTCAAGGCTGGCGCTCTATTACTTTGAGCCACAGCACCACTTCTGGTTTTCTGGTGTTTTTGTTTTTTTTGAAATTTTTATTTGTTCTGTTCTTGTTGCCAGTGCTGGGGCGTGGACTCAGGGCCTGAGCACTGTCCCTGGCTTCTTTTTGCTCAAGGCTAGCATTCTACCACTTGAGCCACAGCGCCACTTCTGGCCATTTTCTATATATGTGGTGCTGAGGAATCGAACCCAGGGCTTCATGTATACGAGGCGAGCACTTTACCACTAGGCCATATCCCCAGCCCTGGTTTTCTGGTGTTTAACTGGAAGACTTTTTTTTTTTTGCCAGTTCCTGGGCTTGAACTCAGGGCCTGGGCACTGTCCCTGAGCTTCTTTTGCTGAAGGCCAGCACTCTACCACTTGAGCCACAGCTGATGTTTAAATGGACATAAGAATCTCACGGACTTTTCTGACTGGGCTGGCTTTGAACCACGATCCTCAAATCTCAGCCTCCTCAGTAGCTAGGATTACAGACGCGAGCTACCTGCACCTGGCAGTACAAAATATTTGAAAATGAGTTGGACACAGAAAGCTCACATATGTAGTCTTAGCTACTCTGAAGGCTGAGACCCAGAAGATCATAGTTTGAAATCAGCCCCAACAGAAAAGTCTAGCTTCCATTTCCAATTAACTAGCAAAAAGCTGGGTTGGGCTGGGTAGCAGGGGTTCATGCCTAAAACCCTAGCTACTCAGGAGGATGAGATCTGAGGATCCAGGTTCAAAGCCAGCCAAGGCAGGAAAAGTCTGTAAGACTCTTATCTCCAATTAACCACCAAAAAAGCTGGAAATGGAGGTGTGGCTCAAGTGGGAGAGCACCACCCTTGAGCAAAAATGAACAGTGCCTAGGCTCAGAGTTCAAGCCTTAGTACTAGGGAAAAAAAAAAAAAAAAGAATGGGACAAGAGGTTTGTCTCAACTGGTAGAGCAGGAAAGGAAGCAAAGCAAGCTTGAGGCTCTGAGTTAATACCCTAGTACCAGCAAGAAACAAACCCTAAATTTAAAGAAATTGAAAGCTAGGGTTATAGTTCAGTGCCTGAGTGTTTGCCTAACATATACAAAGAGGCCCTAATCTATGCACCTTTATTTAGAGAGAAGGGAGAAAATAATGCCTTAACCATGTCAATCACTGATTCAAATTAATATGCTCTTAAGTCATAAATAATTTATTTCAAAATATAGATGTAGAATGAGAGAAGTTTCAATTATCGATAAATAGTCCTAAAAATCAAGCTCAATTTGAGGAATGTCAGAAATAGTTTTGTGATTAGAAATAATGGACTGAATTGAAGTAAAATAGAAGTTTTTTTTGTTGTTGTTGGTTTTTGTCACTCATGGGGCTTGAACTCTGGGCCTGGGCACTGTCCCTGAGCTCTTCAGCTCAAGGCTAGCATTCGACCACTTGAACCACAGCACCACTTCTGGTTTTTCTGACGGTTAATTGGAGATAAGAGTCTCGTGGACTTTTCTGTCCAGGCTGGCTTTGAACTGTGATCCTCAGATCTCAGCCTCCTGAGTAGCTAGGATTACAAGGGTGAGCCACTGGTACCTGGCTAGACACAATTGTTGTTGTTGTTTTTTAAAATTTTATTATCAAGGTGAAGTACAGAGGGGTTACAGTTTCATTCATAATACAGTGAGTACATTTCTTATCCAACTTGTTACCTCCTCCCTCATTTCCCCCGGCAGTTTTTATAGCCAAAAAAAGGCCCTGGGTTTGACCCTCAGTACTAAAGATAAAGAGAGAAAAACAGAAACAGAGGGAGAAATGCAGAGAGAGAGAGAAAAAGAGAGAAGTTTAAATGAAAACAAAATTAATTTCTAAGTACCCTTAACATCAAGAGAAGTCACTGTGAGTGTGCTATCCAAGTACCAAATCAATATTCTTGGCAGAGATGAAACCTACCTTCAAAGTAGTGAAAGGCAGATCCTCCAGGAGAACTGGGAGGGGGCATACCACGTTCTGGGCTGACCTATAACACACAAGCTGATATAGATCAGGTTCCTAGCAGATTGCTTCTGTCAGTCCAAGAACTGTACAGAAAATACTGGTTTAAGCCTTTCCTCTTCTTTAAAGCCTTTCTTACTACATACCTATATACTATATCACTGAATAGTCTGTGCCAGACATATATATTTGTTCTTCATTACGAATCTGAATTTTTCTTAGTGTTTTTACCTCTTCTTCATGAGTCTAATATATTTTTTTTCTTTTTCTTTTTTTCAGTGCAATACAACCCAGTTCCTCTTGCATAATATTCAGGCACTTTACCACTGACACCCCAACTCTCAATTATATATTTTTTTCAATTTTGCTTTATTTTCTTTGAGTCAGAGTCTTGCTATAGATTAGGTGAGCCTTAAACTCACAATTCCCCTGCATCTAACTCACAAATGCTACGATTACAGGCATGTGCCACTTTGCCCAGTTCAATTACATACTTTGAGAACATGAATTATCTCCTACTCAGAACAGAGTTTAGCACCTAACTGCTATGACATGTATAATATAGGGTATACATGTGAAAGTGCTAACATATCTTAAAAAGGAGCCAATTGCTGGGCGCTGATGGCTCACACCTGTAATCCTAGCTACTCAGGAGGATCTGAGGATCTGAAGATCGCACTTCAAAGCTAGCCCTGGCAAAAAAGTCCATGAGAAAACCAGAAGTGGCACTGTGGCTCAAGTGGTAGAGCATTAGCCTTAAGTTAAAGAGCTCAGGGACAGTGCTCTGGCCCACAGTGCAAACCTCACGACTGACCAAAAAAAGAACAAAAAGGAGCCAAGCATGGTGGTACATACCTGCAATCTCAGCACTAAAAAGGCAGAAGCAGGGCTAGGAATGTGGCTTAGTGGTAGAGTGCTTGCCTAGCATGCACAAAGCCTGGGTTGGATTCCTCAGTACCACACACACAGAAGATGCCCGTGGTGCTGTGGCTCAAGTGGTAGGGCACTAGCCTTGAGCAAAAGAAGCTCAAGGACAGTGCTCAGGTCTTGAGTTCAGGCCACAGGACTGGCAAAAAAAAAAAAAAAAAAAAGTAAAAAGGCAGAGGCAGGAGGATCACAAATTTGAGACCAGTCTGGATTACACAGAGAATTCCAGGTTAGCTTGGGATAAAACAGAGCAAGTCTCTGATTCAAAAAATCAAAACCAGGCTGGGGATATGGCCTAGTGGCAAGAGTGCCTGCCTCGGATACACGAGGCCCTAGGTTCGATTCCCCAGCACCACATATACAGAAAACGGCCAGAAGCGGAGCTGTGGCTCAAGTGGCAGAGTGCTAGCCTTGAGCGGGAAGAAGCCAGGGACAGTGCTCAGGCCCTGAGTCCAAGGCCCAGGACTGGCAAAAAAAAAAAAAAAAAAAAATCAAAACCAACCAACCAAACAAACAATAAAACAAAATTCTTTTTTAAAGAGTGCAAAGAAATTCTTTATATTACAAGAATTGTAGCCAGTGGCTCATGCCTGCCTGAAAACCTGGCTACTAGGCAGGCTGATCTGAAGATCTCAGTTCAAAGCCAGCACAGACATGAGACTCTTCTCCAATTAACTACCAAAAAGCCAGAATTGGAGCTGTAAGGAACAAGTAGCAGAGCACTAGCCATGAGCAAAAAAGTTTAGTGAGTTTAAGCTGCAGTACAGACACAAAAAGAAAAAAAGGGGAAAAAAAAAAGAATTCTAGTGAGAATCTTTGGTGCTCAAGTTTCTCAAATTATATGCAAGTGGTATTTTCTTCATATGAGCACTTAAAGAGATCCTTCCTCCTTGGCTCTTATCCCAGAAGTCCAGCCCTACCTGAGAGATGCTGGATACACTGCTGGTTTTCCTCCTCAGGGTGCCTTCCTGACAGACTGTCAGTAGATTGCTGGGGAGGATAGAGCGGAAGTCATTGAAGGATCGCCTACGAATGCCTTCAAGCTCTTCTGGGACTCGAAGAGAATGAGGAGAGACTTTGGGAAAGAGCTTTGAGAGGAGAGACTCTTCTGTGTTGCTGTAACGTCCAAATGCTCGTGATATTCCTATCAGGCACGGGACGGCATACTTGCAAAGGTATTCTAGAAGACCAAGGGAAAATGTCACCAGAGTAGTTCACCTATAAGAATCATACCGTACTAACTTGTGGCACTGGCTAACATTTCACAATCCACCCACTAACAACTGTGAAGGTTGAGAATAAGCTAAAGTAACAGGGTCAACTCTGAGGGCTAATATAATGATATTTTAAGTCTGTCATTACCAATAATGTCAGTCTGGGTCTCCATCAAAGCTGCTTGCCTTGAAAGGTCTTGCTCTATACATGGCACATTAAAATCAGTAATATAGCTGGGTCATGTTACCAAGTTTCATGACTATTTAATATCACATTGGTAGCCTTATTTACACTAATGTGAAAAAATTAACTAAATCACTTATACTTCACTCAGGATAGTGAAATTATTTCTAAAGGCACCTGGTATTTGTGTAAAGACTCTGCACGTGATCCCAAGCAGCCTCTCAGTTTACCATACATAACAAACATAAAATTTTCATGTTTCAAGTGCATATTAGGTACCAGAGAAAAAAGCAAAGACTAGTGGGAAAAAACCCACAAGTCAAAGAAGTTTGACTTACCAGGAAAAGAAGGGGAAGGAAGGGAAATGGAGGGGAGGGTGCAAATAAAAGGAGAAGGAAAGAGAAGGGAGGAGGTGGGAGAGGACAGGGGAAAAAAATGTAAAGATTTATAATCATACCTTTCTCTTGAATCTCCAAGGCCTGGCACATTCCCAAAAGGACATGTAAAACCTGCAAAAGTGCCTCTAAAATCTGCAAGAGTAAAGCAAGGAAAATAAACAAATTTATAAAACGAATCAGATAAATCAAACAAAACTCAATCAAAATTTGAAGAAGCTTTAGACATAATTCTGATGAACACCATAAGCCTCTCTACAATGAGCTATGCCAAGTGGCCAGCCATGAAAATCATGTACAGAAACTGTCCCTCTCTGGACTTGCAATGGGACTCATGATGACCTCTAGGGGCTTCTATCTATGGCCCTTGGGACCATTTCTTCCTCCATATTCTCTTAAAGATGGTAAGTTCCCAAATTACCTCCTTTCATGACTAAAAAGCCCTAGCTCTGCTCACCATTGCTCTTAAATGATAAATCTAAGAAAAAACTTAAACTGTGATGGTGTTCTTCTCCCTCCCCCACTTTTTTGGGGCTGGGGCAGGGACTAGTATTAGGACTTAAATTCACTGATTCATGCTTGCTAGGAAAATAATCACTTGGAGCCATGTTCCCATCCCATTTTTCTTTATTTTTTTCAGATAGGGTCTTGTGTTTTTTGCTCTGGCCAGCCTCAGACCTTATCTCCTACACAAGTGGGATTACAGACATGACACATCATACTTAGCTTGTTTGTTATGGTGGGGTCTTGCTAACTAGCCTCAAACTAAGACCTTCTCAATCTCTGCTGGGATTATACATGCTCAACTCTCATTCTTTCTTTTTCTTTTTTTTCTTGTTGGTTGTGGGGCTTGAAATCTGGCTCCGGGTGCTGTCCTTGAGCTCTTCAGCTCAAGGCCACTTGAGTCACAGAGCCATTTCTGGTTTTCTGGTGGCTTATTGGAGATAAAAGTCTCATGGACTTTCCTGCCCAGGCTGGCTTTAAACCACAATCCTTGGATCTCAGCCTCCTGAGTAGCTAGGATTACAGGTGTGAGCCACTAGCACCTGGCTATTCTTTCTTTAAAAAGAAAGTATGAAACACATGTTAGCAACATTTCCAAGCAAAAAAGTACTCAAGGTAAAAAGCTTTGGCTACCTAACATGCCCTTCTGTGAATAATTTCGATCTAGAAGGAAATAGGCTCTCGTTATCTCTTTCTGCCTGCCTTATATGGCTTTGAGGAATGTTGAATAAAAGATTCAACATGAATACTCTTAGGAGCAGAACACAAAGGCACAATGCCTATGTGCATTTGATCATATAAAATATTATTGAAGTGAAATTCAGGAAATAGAAATAAGAGGTTTTTTTTTCTTTGTTGCTGCTTTTTCTTCCTTTCTTTTTGTCTTGTTACTTTGTCTTAGGAAGTGTAAGGAGGGTGCAAAGAAATGGAGGGAGAAAGGGTGAACATGGAGCAGTGGTACTCACTGACATTATGTTGAAAATGAACTATACAACTTGTGGATGGGATGGGAGGGGAAAACTGTGAGTGAGCGAAGGAAGGGGTGACATTGGCCAAAAAGAAATTTACTCTTTACCTGACTTATGTAACTGTAACCCCTTAGTACACACCTTTATAATAACAATAAAAAAATAAAAAGAAAAAAATCCTCATGAGATTCTGAAAAATACTGTAAGTTGAAAAGCAAGCATGAAACAGTTCTTAGGTCTACAATTAATATGAAATAAAATCAACACAAACAATTCAACCACACTTCAAGCTTTTCATCACTCTGGGATTCTTTTTGATCTAATAGCCATGCACAAGATACACTTACCTCATCCCTAAGTGAGGGGTCCCTAAAAGCCACATCAGACAGCAAAGTTACCAGGCAGAAGCTGAAGCTCTCTGCAACAGGGAGGGCACCTGAGAGATGTGAAGACAGGAATCAGACTATCAGAAACAAGATACTAAGCCAACATATATTCCTCTCTTACAACTTCTCTTACCAACTTCTACTGACTACCTTCACTGTGTCTCAATAAAACAGATATGGCCACATGATTGCTGAGACATTCCTCTACCTTTCTTTTTCTAATAGGATGCTTTGGTTCAATAAACTTATTAAATGCTTTCTGAGTCAACTTACAGTCTGAGATTACAAGTTCTCAACAGGGCAGTTTCTACTTTTTATTTCCTAAATAAAAGTGAGAAATCTTCTTTTTTTTTTTTTGCTGGTCCTGGGGCTTAAATTCAGGGCCTGTGCTCTGTCCCTGAGCCTCTCTCTCTGTACTCAAAGCTGGCACTCTACCTCTTGAGCCACACCGCCACTCCTGGTCTTTTCTGTTTATGTGGTGCTAAGGAATTGAACCCAGGGCTTCATGCATTCTAGGCAAGCACTCTACCACTAAGCCACCTTCCCAGCCTGAGAAATCAATCTTGACAGAGACCAATTAGCACATGAAAGACAATTGCCAAATACATATCAACATTATTTTAAATAGAACAGTATGTTTATATTTTCTTTTCTGCTTTGTTTTGGCAAACAGGGAAAATTCTAATAAGAGCTTCCAAAGTTTTTGTTTATTCTTTAAAAGCTTCTTTTAAAAAATTATTTTAGGGCTGGAGATATGGCCCTAGTGGCAAGAGTGCTTGCCTCATATACAGGAAGCCCTGGGGTTTAATTCCCCAGCACCACATATACAGAAAACGGCCAGAAGTGGTGCTGTGGCTCAAGTGGCAGAGTGCTAGCCTTGAGCAAAAAGAAGCCAGGCACAGTGCTCTGGCCCTGAGTCCAAGGCCCAGGACTGGCAAAAAAAAAAAAAGAAAGAAAAACACCAATTATTACTTTCAAATAGGAAACTTAAAAAAGCAGAGGGTGCAGCTCAGTGGTAGAACACAGGTTTGGCATATAAGGCCTTAGGTTCCATCCCCAGTGTACACATACACAAAATCCTGGGAATTTATTCACCCCTAACAATATTTTAAATAATGCTGTAGCTTTCATTCTAACATAAATACATGCATATGAAAGTTATCTTTGTTCTGTAATTAAAACCTACTTGAGCCAGGTGCTGTTGGCTTCTGCCTGTAATTCTAGCTACTTAAAAGGCTGAGATCTATGGATCTCAGTTCA
Source organism: Perognathus longimembris pacificus (assembly GCF_023159225.1). Classification (NCBI taxonomy): domain Eukaryota; kingdom Metazoa; phylum Chordata; class Mammalia; order Rodentia; family Heteromyidae; genus Perognathus; species Perognathus longimembris. The sequence continues at coordinate 94,689,422 of NC_063163.1, forward strand.
AAGCCAACTCAGGCAGGAAAGTTCATGAGACTTCAATTAACTGCCAAAATGCCAGAAGTGGCAAGCACCAGCATTGAGCAAAAAAAGCTAAGGGAGGCTGGGAATGTGGCTTAATGGTAGAGTGCCTGCCTAGCATGCATGAAGCCCTGAGTTCAATTCTTCAGTTCCACATAAGAAGAAGAAGCCAGAAGTGGCATTGGGGCTCAAGTGGTAGAGTGTTCACCTTGAGCAAAAGAAGCTCAGAGGGGGTGAGGGGGTTCCCCAGGCCCTGAGTCCAAGCCGCAGGTTGGCCCAGGTCCTAAATTCAAGCCTCAGCATTGGCACAAAAACAAACAAACAAAAAACTACTTGTGTCCATTTGTCTTCAGATTGGGTGAAACAATGCTGGACACAGCCATCTACCTTTTGGGTAATAGCATTCTACTTAATCTATAGTCCTTCAAATTGTGGAACACACGTATAATTTGGGATCTATGAGTTTTAGGCATAGCAAGTCACTGGAAATACTGAAAATCAAAGATAAAGAGGAACATAGCCAAAGCAGGATGTTTATAACAGCAAAATATGTCATTAGCCTACCTAACAAATTATTGCAGTGCCACCAATGAGAAAGAGAAGTGTCTGTCTTTGTTTGTGTCCCTCTACCTTTTTTTTTTTAATAGCACTGGGGCCAAACATAGGGTCTCATTCTTATTACACAAACACTGTATCACTGAGCCACTTCCATAGTGAACAAGTGGCTATTTTATGGCTATATCCAAAATACTATATGAAGCCTTTCAGAGATTTAAAAGGCTAGAGATATTCCAAGCTCATTTTGGAGCCTTGGTAATTGGCATAAAAGAACATCTGAGTTCTAAGTGTTTTCTCAGTACAACCCTTGACTCACAGTAGACTCGTGTGAATATTTCAGGAGGAGTAAAGTAAGGAGGGAGAGCAATGGAGAAGAGGAGGAACAAAGACTATCTCACTTTGTCTCTAAATAAAATACCAGTTGAACAGAAATACAAATGGAATTAGCCCATTTCTAACGATGCAAAGTTTAATTAAAATGTAATAGCAACAAAATAAAATAAAACTATTTATAGTGAACATTGTGACTGAGTCCCCACCATCCATTTAGAACATGTAATCTAAGGGCAATCTGAGTGGTCTGATGATGGGCATATAGCCAATTCTGGCCAATGGTATAGGAGGAAAAGTTCCTGAAAAAGTTGCTTGCTCTTCCAGAAGAGGCAAAAAAAACAAAACAAACAAAACAAAAATCCACAGCTGCAGCCTTCTCCCTTCCTTGTCCAGAGCTCCTGACAACAGGATACTCAGCCCACATGCCACAGGCAGGTCGCTGTCACACAACTGGGAATGAGAACAGTTAAGTGTGTTTTTTGTTTTTTGGGATTTTTTTTGGCCAGTCCTGGGCCTTGGACTCAGGGCCTGAGCACTGTCCCTGGCTTCTTTTTGCTCAAGGCTAGCACTCGGCCACTTGAGTCACAGCGCCACTTTTGGCCATTTTCTGTATATGTGGTGCTGGGGAATCGAACCCAGGGCTTCAAGTATACGAGGCAAACGCTCTTGCCACTAGGCCATATCTCCAGCCCGTTAAGTATGTTTTAACTGGCGTGTTAATATAAATCAACACTTGATCCTTAGAGATGCTGAACCTATTTGTCTTCGCATTCCGTGAACATATTATATAAAATTACCTCGACCTTTCTGAGCTGTGCTTTCTTCAACCCAGTACACTTTTGGTAGACCTCTGAGAAGTCGAAGAAGGTAAGGAACCACACATTCTTTGTGCTTTGGGGAAAAAATAATAAATGTAATAAGTAACAACAGGATTTTTGGCACAGGTTAAACTCAAAACAAAGCATCACCATATGAATATATCCGTATCCATCTCAAAATTCTCCAGAGATAATGTAGAAGCACTCAGTAAGTACACATGGCAACACACAGCAGAGTCCAGAAGATATCACATCAGCCTACACCAAGGAGACTGAAGAAAATAGCTAAACCTGCCTTCTGGAGCTGAGTGTCTAGGCCTCCTCTGGTGAGTGGCTGGGGAATGGCCTCCTGGTAGGCATTCTCCAAATGTATATGTATATACACACTTAAAGATGCCTTCGGGGAGAGGGACAAAGATATCACCCAAACCACCCAGGAGTCCCAGGGATAAGATCCTGAAGACTGGAGAAAAGAGAGTTCATCACAAGCATCTCAGCTGGATGGTTTTTTTTTTTTTTTTCTGTTCATATCCCTATCTTTCCTTTGTAAAAATGTCTGCTTCATGTTTCCCCTTATGCCTCTCACGTTGACACGAGTTCATGGCCAACATCAGCCAAATGAAAAAATTACTTTCCTCACACTTCCAAATGGGCCAATAATAAACAGTTCCACCGTCTTCCAACATTGTTTTTTGGGAGGCTACTTCCCCTATATATAGCTGCTCCAGTTGAGGATTAGATAAGCATGTTCCAGAGGGTAATGATGTTTGACATTATAAAACAAATAAAAACTCAGGAGATGGTTTTAAAAACAATCCTGCAAGTTTTGATATTCCTAGCAACCAAAAATGGAATTTAATTCATCTCCCTTTGAAAAGGAGTCCCTTAGTGACATTAGAGAAGGCAATGCAGCTTCTGCTTGGTTCTTTCTCAAGACATTAGACATGACATTATGACCAGGTCCAGGTCACCTAGCAAAGTCAGATACACAGAGGTAAGTCCCCAGATATGTGCATGAACCAGTCTTCAGGGATTCCAGCCCTAATCTTTTCTTTTATCTTTATCTTTGACACAGGGTCTCACTATGAAGCCCAGGCTGACCTCAAACTCATGATCTGCCTAACTCAGCCTCCTAAGTACTAAGATTGCAGGTATGTATCATCACTTCCAGCTTAGCCCTCCGATTTCAAGTGTCCCTAACTGGTCCTCAATGGAGTAGAGACAGTGTCTCTTCTAAGTTCTATCAAAATACAGATTCCTTTAAAAAAAAAAAAAGTTCCACTAGAGGCTCACGCCTGCAATCCTAGCTACTCAAGAGGCTGAGATCTGAGGATATGGTTCAAAGCCAGCACAGGCAGGAAACTCTGTAAGACTCTTATCTCCAATTAAACCACAAGTGGAGCTGTTGCTCAAAGCGGTAGAGCACTAGCCTTGAGTAATATTGCTTAGGGACAGTGCCCAGGCCAGTTCAAGCCCTTTCATTAACAACAACAACAAAAAAAAAAAAGTTCCTATAAATGATATTAAGTTGGCTAGAACATCTGTCTGAGATCCTAGTAATAACTAAGATGCACAAAAACATTATATATCCCGTGTAAAAGTTGTCACCCTAGGTGGTTCTTCCCCATGTGAACTGTGATAACTTTAGTAGTATAAAATGAATAAGACCACCTCTGCTACTTGGGCCACATTGCTGCCAGGGTAGCCCAGGGACTGTACACAAAGAAAGCCAACATACTGACCGCACTGGAAAGAGAAGTGCAATGCCAACATCATGTGAACCAAGAGAATGACAGTAACTAGGGCATTCTCAAAGAGCTGAGGAAGCATGCTGCACTTTGCTCCTGTTATCCATAAGATTGGAAGATTGTGGATCAAAGCTGGACAGGACAAAAAAGTCCATGTGATTCCATCTATAATCAACTAGCAAAAAACTGAACTAGTGGCATAGTTCAAGTGTTAGATTACCAGACATAAGCAAGTGTGCCAAGCAAGAGCACAAAGCCAAGAATTCAAGCTTCCACAGAGAGAAAAAAAAAATTGCCAAAGAATATTTTCAAGTTTAAAGAGTAGTTAAAAATTCCTTTCTTCCCTCTCTAATTCATCTCATATTTATGAAGGATTTGCCAAATAGAAAAGAAGAGGGGCCAATGATATAGTTTAGTGGTAAAGTGTTTGCTTAGCATGCACAAGGCCTGGGTTGCATCCCTAGCACAAAATATACACATACACACACACACAAAAAAAGGAAAAAATATTTTTCTTTCTGTTCACATTTATATATAAATACAGCTAAAAAAACTAAATGTAAAAAGGAAACTAAAATGCAGCTATGTATCTAATTTTGGTTTCTGTTATAATGTTGGTCAGATAACATGCATAATAATAATAATTGCTAGACTAGGGTTTCAAACCTATAATTCTATTTGGGAGGGAAAGATGAAGGATCACGGTATGAGGACAGGTTGGACCAGAAAGGTTTGCAAGACTCTATCTTTTTTAAAAATATATATATATTTTTTTTGGTTCTAGTATAAACTAAAGGCCTGGGAACTCTCCCCTAGTTTTTTTCCATTCCAAATCACCAGATTTACCACTTGAGCCACATTTCTACTTCTGGATTTCTGATGGTTAACTGGAGATGAGTCTCATAGACTTTCCTGATCAGGCTGGCTTTGAACCTTGACCCTTTGATCCCAGCTTCCTGAATAGCTGGGTGGGTGAGTATACAGCAATGTACCATTAGCACACAGCTGCAAGACTATGTCTTGACTAATGGTTGGGTGCTACTGGGGAATGACTAGAGGATGCGGGTTAGGACAAATAAGAAGATCACAATCCAGGTCAGACTGGGCACAAAGTGAGACCCTATCTCAAAAATAAACAACAGAAAACAAGCTTGTAGAGTGGCTCAAGTGGTAAAGTACCTACCTACCTAGTGAACTGAATTCAAACTCTAATACTAAAAAAAAAAAAACAAAAAAAAAAAAACCCAGCTCCCCCCCACACTATAAATTTTCTGACAGTCAGTGCTAGTTGCTCATGTCTGTAATCCTAGCTACTTAGAAGACAGATCTGGAAGTTAGTAGTTCAAAACTAATCCAGAAAGAAATGTCTTCAAGACTCCATCTCCAAAATAACCAACAAAGGGGCTGGGAATATGGCCTAGTATACATGAAGCCCTGGGTTCGATTCCCCAGCACCACATATATAGAAAAGGCTAGAAGTGGCGCTGTGGCTCAAGTGGCAGAGTGCTAGCCTTTAGCAAAAAGAAGCCAGGCACAGTGCTCAGGCCCTGAGTCCAAGGCCCAGGACTGGCAAAATAAATAAATAAACAAACAAACAAATAAATAAATAAAATAAAATTTAATTAAATTAAAAACCAACAAAAATTGTATGGAGTCAGGTGTCAGTGGTTCTACCTTTAATCCTAGTTAGCTCCAAAGGCTGAGATAGAAAGTTCACAGTTCAGGGCCAGCTTGGGCAGGGAAGTCTGTGAGACTCTTATCTCCACTAAACTACCAAAAAGCCAGAAATGGAGCTGTGCCTCAAGTGGTAGGGAACTAGCCTTGATGAGGGGGGCGGGGGGCTCAGGGAGAGCACCTAGGCCCTGAGTTCAAGTCCTAGGACAGCACAAAAAAAAGCTGAGCAGGAGGCATGGCTCAAATGATAGAGTGTTAACCAATGAAGCAAGCTGTAGTACTGTGACAGCCAAGCAAGCAAGATGAGTGAGTTCAAGGCCCTGAATTCAAGCCATCACAGCAGAAGGAAAATATAAAAATAACCCTCGGACAAGAGCTCCCAGAGGGTAGAGCTCAATTGTAGAATGTTTGTATAGCGTAAGATGTAAGGCACCAGGCTTAAGCACCAGCACCAAAAAAAAAAAAAAAAGTAATTGATCAAAAACATTGATGTTTATTATGGTAAAATTTAAGGATATATATACTTTTTAAGATAGATATTCAAATACATAACATCTTCATTTTTCTAGCATAGCATGATTAAATCTGGATTTCACAAATCATAAAAGTCTACATCCAAAAATCAATCACTTGCTTCAATTAGATTTGATAAATATTAAAAAATAAAATTAAAAAAATAATAAAAAAATAAAATGAAAACAACACTTAAGCCATTTTTCTGTAGTAGTTAAAAAGCTGGTCTTTAATCTCTATCCAAGTATATTTAGAATAGGTGGTGGCTTACACCTATAATCCTAACTACTCAGGAGATTAAGAGGGCTGGGGATATGGCCTAGTGGCAAGAGAGCTTGCCTCCCATACATTAAGCTCTAGGTTCGATTCCCCAGCACCACGTATACAGAAAACGGCCAGAAGGGGCGCTGTGGCTCAAGTGGCAGAGTGCTAGCCTTGAGCAAAAAGAAAGCCAGGGACAGTGCTCAGGCCCTGAGTCCAAGGCCCAGGACTGGCAAAAAAAAAGAAAAAAAAAAAAAAAAAGGAGATTAAGACCTGAGGAACACAGTTCAAAGCCAAAGCCAACTTGGGCAGGAAAGTCGGTGAAACTCTTATCTCCAATTAACCACCAGAAAACAGGAAGTGGTGCTGTGGCTCGAAGTGGAAGAGCCTTGAGCTGAAGAGGACCCAGGCCCAGAGTTCAAGCCCCACAACCCAAAAAAAAAGCATATTTAGCTTGGTGCTAGTGGCTAATGCCTACAATCCTAGCTATTTAGGAAACTGAGACCAGACAATTATGATTCTAAGCCAGCCCAGGCAGGAAAGTCTGTAAGACTCTTATCTCCAATTAACCACCAGAAAACCGGAAATGGTGCTATGACTCAAAGTGGTAGAGGAGCACTAGCCTTGAGCAAAAGAGCTTAGGGACAAGGCCCAGGCCCTGAGCAAAAAAATAAAAAGAAAAAAAATACATTTAATGCCAAGCACAGTTCACTGCTGTAATCTCAGCTACTCAAGAAGCTGAGATATGAGGATCATGGTTCCAAGCCAGCCTGGGCAGGAAAGTCCACACAAGATCTTATTTCTAATTAACTCCCCAAAAGTGGAAACTAGAGCTATGGCTCAAGTGGTAGAGTGAAAAAGCTTAGGGACAGCACCCAGGCCCTGAGTTCAAGCCCCAATTCTAGCACAAAGCAAAAACAACAACAACAAACAACAGTATATATACTCTAAAAAGTTACTTCTATCACAGTTTCTAAAAAGATGGCATTATGCCAGAATTATCTTAAGTGATTTTTGTCCTTTGGAAGGGAAAAAAATTATACCTTTTAACTGAGCAATATGTTTCAGCCTATGGCTGGGAATATGGCCTAGTGTCAAGAGTGCTTGCCTTATATATATAAAGCTCTGGGTTCGATTCCTCAGCACCACATATGTAGAAAACGGCCAGAAGTGGCACTTTGGCTCAAGTGGCAGAGTGCTAGCCTTGAGCAAAAAGAAGCCAGTGACAGTGCTCAGGCCCTGAGTTCAAGGCCCAGGACTGGCCATAAAAACAAAACAAAACAACAACAAAAAATATATACATACGTGTGTGTGTGTGTGTGTGTGTGTGTATGTGTGTGTGTGTTTCAGCCTGTTCTGGAAGACACACTATTACTTCCTCGAAAAAGTTTAACTTGGGCTGGGAATGTGGCTTAGTGGTAGAGTGCTTGCCTGGCATACATGAAGCCCTGGGCTTGATTCTTCAGTACCACATAAATAGAAAAAGCCAGAAGTGGCGCTGTGGCTCAAGTTGTAGAGTGCTAGCCCTGAGCAGGGACAGTGCCCAGGCCCTGAGTTCAAGCCCCAGGACTGGCAAAATAAAAAAATAAAAAAAAAAGTTTTACTTTCTACAAAATAAATAAAATCACAAGGTTAAAATTCTTTCCTATCGCATTAAGTAAATATAAGCACATACAAATGTAGATTCTCTTCATAACTTCTTTATACTTGAAGACATACTAAATTTAGTAAAGACTTACCTGAAGATCAGATTCAATAAGAAAAATGCCCAATGCAATCACTGCATCTCTCCGTCTTTCATCTAGTTGGAAGATGCCATGGAAATCTACTGGACACATGCAAAGCAACTTTTGGACCTAGAAAATTAAATTTTAAAAAATAGCTTCAAAAATATAAGGCCACATTCAGAATAAGCCAGTCTTATAAATGTCCACATACCCAAATAAATGGTTATTTTATTTGAACTAACAAATCATGGGAGCCAAGTGTTGGCACTCCTGTAATCCTAGCTATCAGAAGGCTGAGACCTGAGAATTGCAGTTCAAAGTTAGCCCCACCATGAAAGTTCAGTGAGACTTTTATTTCCAATTAACTACCCAAAGTGGAGTTGTGTCTCAAGTGGCACAGCACCAACCTAGAGCAAAAAAAACTAAGGGGCAGCACCTAGGCCCTGAGTTCAAATTCCAATACCATCACACACACACACACACACACGCGCACACACACACATGCACACACACACAAATCTGGAAGTGGAAGTTGGCTAAGCTGGAGTGAAAAAAGCTAAGCAAAAGCTCAAGGTCTTCAGTTCAAGTCCTAGTACTCATACAAAATAAAACAAACAAAACCAGTCAGTCATAGTTATGCAAGCCTGTCATCCCAATAATCTGGAAAACAGAAATGGCAATATCTGGAGTTTGAGGCCAGCCCAGGCAAAAATGTTCACTAGATTCCATCTCATGGTATATGCCTGTTAACAACATGGGGAAACACAAATAAGAGTTCTGAAGATCAGGCAAGGCATAAGGCAAGACCCTATTTTGGCTCAAGTGGTAGAATACCTGCCTAGCTACCTCAGGACTCTGAATTCAATCCCCAGAACTGCCAAAACAAAAACAAAACAAAAAATCAGGCAAGGTGTAGTGGGTTTGAATCTCAGCTAACTAGGAGATGGCACAGGAGAATTTACAGAAACTACCCCAGGCTAAAGAAGCTATGAAATTGTCTTAAAGACACAAAAATAAATTTAAAAAGGTCTAGAGGCAGGGGTCAGGTGGTAGAGGGTTTGAATAGCAAGCCCAAGGCCCTGTGTTCAATCCCCACTATTGAGAAGAAAAAAATGGTTTTAAATCATTGAGCTGGGCATGGTGAGATACATACACTTGGAATCTCAATACTTGGGAGGCAAAGGCAGAAGAATCTCAAGGTCAACTTAGACAATATAGCAAAATCCTATCTCAAAATAAAAGAAAATAAAAATCTGAGAATGTGCCTCAGTAGTAGAGTGCTTGCCTAGGATGCACAAATCCCAGGGTTCAATTCCTCAGTACCACATAAACAGATAAAGCCAGAAGTGGCACTGTGGCGAAAGTGGTAGAGCGCTAGTCTTGAGCACAAAGAAGCCCAGAGATAGTGCCCAGGTCCTGAGTTCAAGCCCCAGAACTGGCAAAAAGAAAAAGAATCATAAAACAATATTCCCACTTGCTAAAACCATCATATACATGCCTCCAAAATATATATACTCTGAGGAGCATGGGCTGAGGACTAAAATGATTGTACACAGAGAAGAGGTAAGGGTCAATGTCTAACACTTATGCTTTGATACAAAGACAGTATATAGTACAGTAAGTGGGAGCTCTCACTCCCATGCCAATACCTATCTACAGTAAAAGGGCTCGTTTAAATACCAAATGGAGTACACCTCAAGTAGAGCTTTTAACTGCACTACATGTGGTAAGGACTTCCCAGCAATATCTTTTGTTAATAGATATGTTGAAGCAGGTAATAAATTGGCAACTTATTGAACAATATTGGAAATTTTGTATTATCTTTTTTGCTTTAAGCAACAGCAAATTTCCTTCCTTCCTTCCTTCCTTCCTTCCTTCCTTCCTTCCTTCCTTCCTTCCTTCCTTCCTTCCTTCCTTCCTTCCTTCCTTCCTTCCTTCCTTCCTTCCTTCCTTCCTTCCTTCCTTCCTTCCTTCCTTCCTTCCTTCCTTCCTTTCTTTCTTTCTTTCTTTCTTTCTTTCTTTCTTTCTTTGGTTGGGCCTGGGTGCTGTCCCTGAGCTCTTCAGCTCAAGGCTAGTGCTCTACCACTTTGAGCCACAGCACCACTTCTGGTTTTCAGGTATTTAATTGGAGATAAGAGTCTCACAGACTTTCTTGCTCGGGCTGGCTTTGAACTGCAGTCCTTAGATCTTAGCCTCAGTAGCTAGGATTACAGGTGTGAGCCACTAGGCACCCAGCTAACAGCAGATTTCTAAAAGGAACTGAAAACTTGACTTGCATAAATAGAAGCATAGGTAGTACAAATCTTAAATACATCTAGGCCAGAAAGAACTGAACAAAGCAATGAGAGAAACCTTTTATAAGGCCCGGACCTTATATTCTACAGAAGACTCAACAAAAAAGTTATTTACTGACATTCATATGATCAATGTGGCATATTTTAACAGTATGTTGTACATTGCTTGAATCTGCCCTGCAACTGCATTAACAAATTGCCAATGCCATTTTTAAAACCATTTGCAGCATAATAAAAAAATTAAATAAATAAAATAAAAATAAATAAAAAAGAAAGCAAATTGCACTGGATGTGGTATGTGCCTATCATCTCATCTACACAGGAGGGGTAGATAGCAGAATCATAGTCATGGCATGACCAGGCAAAAATATAAGAGACCCTATTAACAAAACAAAACAAAACAAAGAGGACTGGGTGTGTGTGGCTCACAAATGGTAGTGTGCTTACCTGTTAAACACATGTCCCTGAGTTAAAACCTCATTACTGATTTTTTTTAATAATATAATGAAAAGAAGAAAGCAAATTGCTTTTGTTAGTTTGAATGTTTTCCTTTTTGGTGCCAGTACCGGGATATGGTCTTTTCACTCACAGCTGATTCTCTATCACTTAAGCCACATCTCCATTTCCAACTTTTTGCTGGTTAATTAGAGATAAGGTCTCAGATTTTTTCTGCCTGCACTGGCTTCAAACTACAATCCTCACATCCCAGTCTCCTGTGTAGCTAGGACTACAGGAATGAGCTACTAGTACCTGGATGTTTAAATTCTAAAAAGACAAATAAAAAAGAATAATATGGGGCTGGGAATATGGCATAGTGGCAAGAGTGCTTGCCTCGTATACATGAAACCCTGGGTTCAATTCCCCAGCACCACATATATAGAAAATGGCCAGAAGTGGCGCTGTGGCTCAAGTGGCAGAGTGCTAGCCTTGAGCAAAGAGAAGCCAGGGAAAGTGCTCAGGCCCTGAGTCCAAGGCCCAGGACTGGCACAATAATAATAATAATGAAAAGAAAAGCAACTTTAGCTGGGTGCCAGTGGGTCACTTCTATAATCCTAACTACTCGGGAGGCTGAGATCTGAGGATCTCAGTTCAAAGCCAGCCTGGACAGGAAAGCCCATGAGACTCTTATCTCCAAAACCACTTAGAAAACCACAGGTGGCGCTGTGGCTCAACTGGTACAGAATTAGCTTTGAGCTGAAGAGGTTAGGGACAAAGAGCTTAGGGACAGCACCCAGGCCCAGAGTTCAAGCCCCAAGACAGACAAAAAAGAAAGAGAAAGAAAAGCAACTTTAGAGAAGAAAAACAATATTCTTGGGGCTGGGGATATGGCCTAGTGGCAAGAGTGCTTGCCTCATATAAATGAAGCCCTAGGTTTGATTCCTCGGCACTACATGTATAGAAAAGGCCAGAAGTGGTTCTATGGCTCAAGCAAAAATGAAGCCAGGGACAGTGCTCAGGCCCCACGACTGGCAAAAAAAAAAGAAAAAGAAAAAAGAAAAACAATATTCTTTGTCCTAACCAAGTTCCTTCTAGGAATGACTGTAAGCAAATAATTCGAAACTCAGTGTATTCTTACCTCAACCCTGCAAGTAGCTGGAAGTACAGATATATGCCACTGTGCCTAGACACACTTGAAAGGTAAATATCTTTGCTCTGTGTGTTTTTCTCTGTCTCTAGAGATTTCTTTAGGGACAAGATAAGAATCAAGCTTTGGTTTTTCTGATATATATAAATAAATCTAATATTGGGAACTTTGAACTGAGTGATAAGCCCATGGACTATGGAGTAAGATATGGCATCCTATTATGTCTCTGGCACAGACCAATTGAACAACTGAGCCTCAGCTTCTCTGCCTACCAGCAGATATTGGGTTAGAGGAGGTAATGTGACTGGTACAAAGGCACAAATACCAACTGGAGTCAGAACTCTTTCACATTACATCACATTTTTCATGCTAACTGCCCCTCAATAATGTGCTTCACATGGCTTCTGTGAGTGTCAACGAAGTCAATATGCTTTCGATACATTCATTCTCTATTTACTGGGCACATAAGCCATGTGAGGCACTGCACTTGCTACTACAGATGAAAAACAACCAGGGTGGGTGAAAAAAGGATCCCTCCCCCGGACTGAGATATGGCCCAAGTGGTAGAGCACTTGCCCCCTATAAGTGTCTGGATTCAATCCCCAGTAGTACAAAAAAAGTACCTCTCTCATTTTAGGCAGAACAGAGAGTATCAGAAGTTTTTTTCTATTGTAAATATTTCTGTAAATTCAACCAACTGGAAATTAAAATAGTACAGCAATCTTCTGAATCCAATTCTATTTTTATTTTATTCAATACTTCTCAGGTATGACCTTTGGAACAAAAGCCAATAGCAGGAAAAATAGGTTATTCCACTTTTATTAAATGTCTTAGGGTTTTTGTAATTAATTTTAAATCATTTACACTGCTACTTTTAGTACAGAAAGAAAAAAAGAAAAAAGCCTGATGTGGTGACTCATACTTGTAATAATAGCACTCCTTCTCAAGTGGTACAATCTAATGGGATTTTCAAAACTTAAACTATACAACAACTAGTATATAACTCAAGATTCCACAGGGACTATAGCTCAGTGTAGTGTTTACTTGGCATGTACACAGGCCTTGGTAGAACTCTCAGCAACATAAAAACACATACATACAGATGTATTTGCAAGCATGCGCGCACGCGCGCGCACCCACACACACATGTGCAATGATGAAGGCCCCTCAAAGACTGGCACAAAGTCTGAAAATGCCCTTGGAAACTCTTATGAGAAAAACATCAGAAGATTTGATCCTGGGCTCTATGGAAGTCACCACACATCAGGTAAGAAAGAACTAATTTTAACACTTACTAAGCTTAATCACCTACAGGGAACAGGTTTGTTAATTCACTTATTCCTTACAATAGCTCTTTAGGTAAATATTACTCATCTCTATTCTACAAACAAAATGAATCAGACACTAAGGAAGTCAAATTCTTTTTCTTTCCTTTTTTTTTTTTGGCCAGTCTTGGTGCTTGAATTCAGAACCTGGGCACTATACCTGACTTTCTTTTGCTCAAGGCTATGTTCTACCATTTGAGCCACAGGGCAACTTCTGCCTTTTTCTGTTTTTGTGGTACTAAGGAATCAAGTCAAGAGCTTCATGCATGCTAGGCAAGCACTCTACCACTAAGCCACATACCCAGCCCTCAAAGTCTTAAAAATAACACTGCTGCTTGGTGCTAGTGGCTCATGCCAGTAATCCTAGCTACTCAGAGGCTGAGATCTGAGGATAGTGGTCAGAAGCCAGCCTGGGCAGGAACATCCAGGAGACTCTTATCTCTAATTAATCAGCAAAAAGCAGGAGTGAAGCTACTGTTTAAGTGGTAGAGTGCTAGTCTTGAGCACAAAATCTCAGGGACAGTGCCCAGGCCCTGAGTTTAAGCCCAAGGACAGCACAAACACCACCACCAAAAAAAAAAAAAAAAAAAAAACTCCACTATAATCTCTTTCAAAATGAAAATACCATTAAAGTATTTTTTTCAGAATTAAACTCAAGGAAAAGTTACTTAATTTTAGGGGGCTATGGTTATCAAAGATCATGAAGCTCAAAATCTGCTAGTAATAGATAAAGGTTATTTCTATTTATAAGAAGGATCCATAGGGTTGGGAGCGTGGCTCAAAGGATACCTGACTAGCAAACACAAGCCCTGAGTTCAAACTCCATCATCACACACATATAAAAAAGATCCACATGGGGCTGGGAATACGGCATAATGGTAGAGTGCTTGCCTTGCATACATGAAGCCCTGGGTTCGATTCCTCAGCCCCACATATATAGAAAAAGCCAGAAAAAGCTGTGGCTCAAGAGGGAGAGTACTAGCCTTGAGCAAAAAAAGCCAGAGGCAGTCCTCAGGCCCTGAGTCCAAGCCCCAGGACTGGCAAAAAATAAAAATAAAAAATAACAATAAATCCACAGTGTTCTTCCTGCCATTTTGAGGAGTTCAATAAGTCAACAAAGCATAGGGAAGCTACAAGAATACCTTATTTAGACTTTGTTAAGAACTTATGGGCTGGAAGCCAGTGGCATATGCCTATAATACTAGCCACTAAGAAGGCTGAGATCTGAGGATTGTGATTCAAAGCTAGTCCTGGCAGGAAACTTTGTGAGATTCTCATCTCTAACCAACAACCAAAAGGCCACAAATGGAGCTGTGGCTCATGTAGTGGAGTGCTAGCCTTGAGCAAAAAGTTCAGGGATAGCACCTGGGCCCTGAATTCAAGTCCCAGTTCTGGCACACACACAAAAAAGAACTTAGAGTAATACCCTGATCCAAGGTACAGGTATCTCCATGAAGAAAAGGCTAAACCAAGGAACCCTCAAAAGTCTGGATGACTAAGCAGAAAACCAACAAAAGAAAGCCACGATAATAGCATTAACAAAGCTCACAAATTACACAACTTTTTAAGAGTGCAGCTAATGTTACTTGAAACCTCTGGGAGTCCTTTAAAAAAATCGAATCCACTGAAAACTAAAAACTAAGCTTTAAGATTTAGTGGCAGGGTTTTTGTTTTATTTTTCTGTGCAAAAACTTGAGAAACATACAAGTATTACTAGAATATTGCCATTTGAATGAGGGTACCAGGCATCAGATATGGACATATGTCTGTTCAATGCAAAGCAAGCAGGGAAGGTTTATTTCCCAAGTATACTATTATTTTAGAAAACACAAAATTTAAGTTAACACTTTCTAAGTAACGCAGAACCATCGTGAAAGACAAAGGCAACTGTGGCATGCTACACAGAGTTATAACTATCAGTGAAATAATAACTGTTCCTAAAAACAGCCCTGATACTTGTTTCATTAATAAGCTCTTTTGGTTTTCTATAGATGCACATAGGTCATCTACAGATGACTATACACAAGTAATGAGACAAAAGCTGAAGAAAAACAGCTGGGCACAAGTGGTTCACATCTATCATCCTAGTTGCTAATGCCTTTAGCCTAGCTTTGTGTTAACTGGAGTTAAGAGTCTTGTGGACTTTTGTGCCCAGGCTGTCCTTACCTCCTATTCCTCTCATAGGGACGCTCACTTGATTCCTGACCACACCTTCCAAGCCCTGGGACACACTGCAGTGGCACTTAGAGACACTCCAAAAGTAATGGAGCCAATTCTGCAGATCCTGCAGCAAAAATTCTGCCAGCCCCCCATCACTCCTTGATATGCTCATCATTGACCAACTGGGCTGCCTTGTTATCACTGCAAATGTAAAGGAAAAGGTGCTCTGATGAGGCCAGAAATATACAACTCACTAATCCTGACTAAACTTTGTTAATCCCCTTTCAATAGAAATGCAAAATTACAGGTTAGATTTATCTTATAACTGACCCAAATGATCACAACTATTTCAATGCTATATAGTAAGAATAGTGTAATAGTTCTATTTGTGCTAGAAAGAGGCTTAAACTAATTTCTTGTCATATAAATAGCATAAAATAGGAATTAAGTCAAAGTTACTTCCCTTTTAATTTTGTGTATGTGCACACGCATGCATGCTCATGCACTTACACGCCAGTAGTGGGGCTTGAACTTGGGGCCTACTCACTGTTTCCTAGCTTTTTCTACTCAAGGCTGGTGCTCTACCACTTGAGTGACACCTCCACTTCTAGCTTTTTGGTAATTGGAGAGAAAGTCTCACAAACTGTCCTGCCCATCTGACTTTGAACTACGAT
Organism: Perognathus longimembris pacificus; assembly: GCF_023159225.1. Taxonomy (NCBI): domain Eukaryota; kingdom Metazoa; phylum Chordata; class Mammalia; order Rodentia; family Heteromyidae; genus Perognathus; species Perognathus longimembris. The sequence continues at coordinate 94,705,107 of NC_063163.1, forward strand.
TCTCAGATTTCAGTCTCATGCATAGCTAAGATGACAGGCATGAGCCACTGGTGCTGGACCCTTTCAGTTCTTTTTGTTGTTAGTGGTGGTCATGGGCCTTGAACTCAGGGCCTGGGCACTGTTCCTGATTTTTACTCCGCAGACCAGTCTAAAGTCTTCTTCCCTGGACATCCAGTTTACATCTTCTGGAACATGTATATATACCAAGGAGGGTTCAGGCTGGCCCCAATGCCACAGTGCCATTTAAATATCCAATCAAGGGCTGGGGATATGGCCTAGTGGCAAGAGTGCCTGCCTCATATACATGAGGTCCTGGGTTCGATTCCCTAGCACCACATATACAGAAAATGGCCAGAAGTGGCGCTGTGGCTCAAGTGGCAGAGTGCTAGCCTTGAGCAAAAAGAAGCCAGGGACAGTGCTCAGGCCCTGAGTCCAAGCCCCAGGACTGGCCCCCCCCCCCAAAAAAAAATAGCCAATCAATAGCTAAGACACCTAGGGATTCTGGCATTCTGACTAAAGAAAAAAAGAGAGGTCACTCTAGGACATAAAGAAAAGACTGATCAAAGCCTGCTGAGGGTAGGGAGTAGAATGGAAAGGCAAGGAATGCTGCTTTCATTGCTAGCTCTGATCTAGACTCTGATAACCCAGGATCAGGGGCTACACAGGTATGCCCCAGTACAGAGGAGTGGAGGAAGGCAAGGCTAACAATTTTTTCTGGAAGCAGAAGAAGTGTACCAAGACAGCTAGGAGGAAGTTGGTAGGGGCAACTCAATTAATGTTCTAAAGGCAGGTGAGACCAAGAAACTAGAGCAAAATTAGCAGGCTAAAAGAAAATCAGAACCAAGCACTGGTGGCTCACACCTGTAATCCTAGCAACTCAGGATGCTGAGATCTGAGGATGGCCATTCAAAGCCAGCTGGGAAAGGAAAGTCCATGAGAAAGTAGAAGTCTGTAAATCGATGTGTATGAAGATTCCCATGTTGAAAACCATATCTTCTTGTTTTTCTCATCAACTCAGAGGGAAAGGGCTGAGAATAGAGTAGAGCTTGGTTCCAGAGGGCTTCTCAGAAAGTGATTTTTGAGGTGTGGTGAGCTCCAATTCGAGGGGCAAGCCTCTAGGAGAAGCCCAATAGGAAAAGTTCAAAGCTAAGACATGACCTGGAGGAAAAATGTCCACATATCTTGGGTTTAAATATCTGAACTTGACCGAAGACTACAGGCTTAGGATACCTCAGTAAATAACAAACTTGCAACAAATTTGACTTGCTACTGAATTTCTGCACCACTAAATTAGGGCTATTTACCTGGACTAGCACATATTAATAAACAAGAGTAGCTCAATAAATTTTTCTGAATGGAAGAGTAAAATAAATAGGAAAAAGTAAAGCCTAGTAAGTTGTACTAGGCTTGATGGCACATATAGCCTGGGATTAGAGTTGAGTGGCAAGAACATATAAACACAACTATGGCATGTAGAAGGACAAAGGTAGGGAAAGTATGTCATTAGATGTTTCAAGTGCCACTAAAAACATGTCAGTTGCTTGAATTACCAATATCTGAACTCAGATGTTACCAGGTCTACGAGCCCAGCAAGCTGAGCCTTCCCTAGGCCAACTCTATCTGTTCTAAGCCTCTTTCAGTCCTGACATCTCTCTCTCTGAAAGAAAAAAGAGAAAAATAAAAAGATGTGAGAGGTTGATTTTTCAACACTTATCCACCCCTTAAATCTCTCTTTGCTATCCCAAGAGGGTGATCAGAAATTTCTTTAAAAAATTTGAAACATTTTCCCCACTAAGAATGCTAAAAGCTTCTTGTCAATAGTTTAAAGGAAGGCAATGCAATAAGCAGACATATAGTATAGGACTAAATACTAACAATGATCCCTATCACAATCTTAGATAAAAATGCGAGGAATTCACTATTTCATCAGATTGGCTACCTACAGAAGCCTCCTGCAAAAATAACTTGTCTTGGGCTGGGAATGTGGCTTAGTGGTAGAGTTCTTGGCTACCATGTATGAAGCCCTGGGTTCAATTCCTCAGTACCACATAAACAGAAAAACCTGGAAGTGGCATTGTGGCTCAAGTGATAGAGTGCTAGCTAGCTTTGAGCAAAAGTAGCTCAAGGACAGTGCCCAGGCTCTGAGTTCAAGTCCCAGAACTGGAAAGAACAAACAAACACAAAACTTGTCTTGGGGGTCTCTAAGAATAGGTATAGTTGTGCTCCTGGCTAAATTTTATTACAGTGAAAGGCTTTCAGCAAGGGAGAAGGACACAGGTCATATCTAGAGAAAAAGACACAAAGACTTCATTACATTCTCTCCATTTTATAAGGGTAAACAAGTTTGTTCCTTACAACAACAGCAAAAAAAAAAAAGCAATAATATTGGTGCAATGTTTGTGTTCAGGGAAGTTTAATAAAGACTCAAAACACAGGTTTTATTGGGGTATGGTCACATAGGTACCATTTCCCAGAAGGAAAGTAGGTGTTTTGCATAAATTATATAATATATACAGTTTAGGCACAGTGAACCAGGCTTATCAGAGAATGGAAGAAAACATTCAAGTATCAAGTTCCCATATGCTGGTCATGAGCCAATCTTGCAAGTTCTTATAAAAGACAATAAGTAGAGTCTCTGACCTGTTCGATTAACTTTTCTGCTAATGAGTGATGATAAATATTGCTAGTAAGATCAAATACTTTCCAAAGTATGTGGTGTTAGGGAGCTACCAACATAAGGCAGCATTAACTAATTGAAAAATAAACTGCAATCTTTTTTATTTAACTTTTATTGTTATTATAAAGGTGATGTACAAAGGGGTTATAGTTACATAAGTCAGGTAAAGAGTACATTTCTTTTTGGACAATGTCACCCCTTCTCTCCCTCTCTCCCAGTTTTTTCACAGCAATCTTGATAATTTGAGCAATTACAAGAAACAAAGCTAACTATATTGCAATTATAAAATCGTGTGTGTGTGTGTATGTGTGTGTTTTTTCTGGGAATTATATGTAAGGTCTCACTTGTGGTAAGAGCTCTACTTAGCACACACTACCAGTGAGCTACACTCAGAGCTCCCATAATGTTCTGACTAGTGAACAATGTAGAAAGCAAACTGAACTCAATGTGCCTTTTCAGAGTTACTGAGTGGGAAAGGGTACTTAATCACTGCTAGAGCTGTAGGATCTGCTTCTTTAAAAACTTCCAATTCATGTTACTCATTTCTCCATGAATCTAACAATCAAACTATTGATATACTTGTTGGTCTTATGCTAAGAAGAGAATGTGCCAGCTAGTTGGAATGGGTCTGTTAGTAAACCGACATTGTTGTCCATTATTAGCCAGCCTTCTCTAATTAGAGATAAATCTCTCAGTTTTGTCTGCCGGGGGCTAGCTTAGAACTGAGATCCTCAAATTTCAGCCTCCTGAGTAGTTAAGTACCCAAATCTGTGTGTGTATGTGTGTGTGTGTGTGTGTGTGTGAGAGAGAGAGAGAGAGAGAGAGAGGAAATGAATCTCTATATATTGCCAAGGCTGGCCCAAAACTCCTAAGCTCAAGCATCCTCCTGGCCCAGAAGTTGGGATTATATGCTCAGGCCAATGTGTACAGAATATATTCCCTCTTAATTAGAAGTCAAGTTGGCATCAGTCTCCCAGGATCTGCTCACCTTGCAAGTGAGTGATAAAAATCAAGTTTGAAAATGCACAAGGCCAAACAAAGTCACTCTGCCAAAGTGCCTAAAACATGCTCACTGCTTTCCCCATCCCCAGGGCACAAAACCACTCCTAACTGCTTGCAGGCAGGTCTGTAGTCACTGCTGCTCTTGACATGTCAAAAATGATCCTTTTTCCATTCCAGAAAGTTGAGTGGACAAACCACCCTATTTCTTTAGTGCTAACATAACATTGGTGAGAAAGAAAGCAGATACTTAATGCTTACCTATTCTGTACCTAGCACTGGGCCAGACACTTTATATTTGAATTCATTTAATCAGAATCATGCCTCGTACCCTGAGTGGTCCAGGCTTGTAATCCCTAGCTACTCAGGAGACTGAGACCCAAGGATTAAGGTTCAAAACCAGCCCAAGAAGCAAAGTCAGTGAGACTCACCTCCAATTAACTTCCAAAAACTCGGAAGTGGAGCTGTGGATCCAGTAATAGAGCACTAGCCTTGTGTAAAAAGGTTTAGGGGCGGGGCTGGGGATATAGCCTAGTGGCAAGAGTGCCTGCCTCGGATACACGAGGCCCTAGGTTCGATTCCCCAGCACCACATATACAGAAAACGGCCAGAAGTGGCGCTGTGGCTCAAGTGGCAGAGTGCTAGCCTTGAGCGGGAAGAAGCCAGGGACAGTGCTCTCAGGCCCTGAGTCCAAGGCCCAGGACTGGCCAAAAAAAAAAAAAAAAAAAAGGTTTAGGGGCCCTGAGTTCAAGCCCTAGAAATCAACACACACACCCCCCACAAGTTACCACATTTTACAAACAAATGGAAGCTCTGAGAGTTAAAGTAACTTTTCCAAGAGGATGTACAAAAAGACCAAATGTAGGTAAGACCCTAACATCCTATATTTGTGTTCTTTCCACAATCCCAGGCGCACCTTAAGGTAGCCTTTCACCTTCTATCTATATAAGAATTCCTCTGACACCACGCTCTCTTCTGCAGCAACCCCGGGTTCAGTTCTCTGCCCACAGCCCACAGACGGTTCACCTTTTCATCACGCCACTATGTCTTCCCCAAATACACATTTTACCCAACCTAACGACCCCAACCTCGGAGAATAGTACTGCGTAGTCAGAAAGCACTTTGGGATACAGTGCTCCATCAGCCCTTCATTACAAACCAGTGAAGTGGGCAAAACGGGCAAAAGCACCCCTAGTGACACGAGTGGAACATCTCCCCAAGGTCATTTGGTGAAACCCAGGGAAATTGGAAGCAGAGCCCCCCGGCTTGGACCTTCTGGTTCTGGTCTTTAGCCCACCGCTCCTCACGGCGTCCAAATCCGGGACACCGCCGCAGCCCAGTCACAAGATGCCCATCCCGTAACTCGGCACCGCACGCACACATCCCAAGGGTCCCCCGCTGGCCCGCACGACCCCTCGGCCCCTCTTTTCACCAGACCCTTCCCCACACGCTCCTCGCGGACTGCTCCACTCGGGAGTTCCCCGTTGGTCGTCGCAAGCTGCCCGCGACTCCCCAACTCGGGCTCCCAAAGACCCTCGTCGCGCCCACGCTTTACCACTCCAGATCCCGCCTCCTGTCAGCCCGCGGCCGAAACAGCGGAGGTTACCTTCTCCAAGGATGCCGGTCTCTGCACTGCCAGGGAGCGGGCCAATGAAAGGACAGTGTTGAAATAGAAACCCCGCGAGGCGCCGGACCCGGAGTTGGTGCCGGAGCCGCTACTACTTCCCCGGGCCGCGGCTGCCGCCATCGTCGTGGGCGCCACGGCGATGCCCGCCGGCTCTCCACACCCGGCCTGCGAGCGCCCGACTTGGCGTCGCGGGCGCAGGCGCATCCGGCTTCCCCGGACACGTGATCACTGTGTTGCAGGCGCCCGGTGGGGCGTGGTCACGGGACGGTCCCACTGCAGTGGGGAGGGGCGGACCCAGGATGTAGGCTGTGGCAGCGTGCGCCGGACGTGGTCTCCCCCCGAGGTCGGCAGCGATGGTTGGCTCCGGAGGCGGGGCTGCGGAGCAACACCAGCGGAAGGAGCTCGCGCGGCTGCAGCTCAGTCGACTGACGGGGCGTGTCTCTAGGCGGCCGGAGACCACGCTCCTCCTCCTTCCGCGTTCGAGACCAGAGCTGACACTATGTCTGCCTACCCGAAAAGCTACAATCCTTTCGACGATGACGCGGAGGACGAGGAAGCCAAGCCAGCCCAATGGACGGACAATCGCGACCTCCCCAGTGGACACGACGCTCCTATGGACAGGCAGCAGTACTTGCGACAGGAGGTTCTGCGCAGGGCCGAGGCCACGGCCGCCAGCACCAGCAGGTCTCTGTCCCTCATGTACGAGTCTGAGAAGGTCGGGGTCGCCTCTTCTGAGGTGAGCCTGGGGTAGGACTGGGCCGAACTGGTCAGTCTCATCATTGTCGAATGTGATCAAGAAATGTTTTATTCACGGCCTTTTGAAAAATATTCTAATTGCCTATTATAGGTTCTCGTACCAGTGACTTGATAGTTCGTAATAATCTGCTAATACGTAAAAAGATACGTATCTGCTGTACTTGCAAAAAAAAGGCAGTTTACACCGAGACTCTGTAAGCAGAGTTGACACCCCTTCCTAGTTCAAAGGTAAACTCTGTCCAAGTGAGTAAAAACTCCAAACAGCAGGAAAACTGAGAGACATGGAGTATTTGCTGTTGTTGTTGCTGCTGCTGCTGTTGTTTTAACAAAGTTTCTTGGGCAAAGCCCTTGGTGCATGACCCAGAAAGAGTGGGGACAGGACAAAGCTACTGGTGCCAGGTGACACCCTGAGGCATGGTAGCAAATGAGCCTTGAGTTCCTCCTTTGCCCAACATTGGGACTACTGAAGTCTGAGATGCCTGTCCTGACACCTACTGAGTAAGCCTGAGTAAGCCCTATCCTGTGTTTGTTTGAGTGTAGGGCCAAATCCTACCAGGACAGTGTGTGGGTTGTGACCGTTTTGTGCTCCAGTTGATCTTTGTCAACTCCTCATCCACAGATTTCAAACTAAGGGTCTCAGTGAACACTATCCTTAAACACCCCATTCTCATCTCAGTTTTGTTTAGGCAGAGAAAAAAAAATCAATAAATTAATGACATATCCGCTAAGAATAATTTTATGTGTTTTTGCAATGAATAGTTGGAACTACTGTCTTCCTTCTCTAGTCTTCATAACTCTTCTCTGGCAATGTTCATTTACACCTGATTATTTCAGGTTTGGGACAGGCATTAGATGTATTGGTTAACTTCTCAAATAGTCATCTGTGTTGTTCTCTACTGCGGCTAGTATCCTTGGGGTAGTTTTTCCATTCCTTTTTCTCCCAGTTGATAATCTATCCTGGTTGGTAATGTCCCTTATTATTTTTTGCCTTGCCTTGTTAAGGAAGTTTGTCTTAGGATTCATATAGCTCCTATTCACTAGAGGTTTTTTGTTGTTGTTGTTTTGTTTTGTTTTGTTTGCCGGTCCTGGGGCTTGAACTCAGGGACTGAGCACTGTCCCTGGCTTCTTTTTGCTCAAGGCTAGCACTCTACCACTTGAGCCATAGCGCCACTTCTGGCTTTTTCTATATATGTAGTGCTGAGGAATCTAACCTAGGGCTTCATGTATATGAGGCGAGCACTTTACCACTAGGCCATATTCCCAGCCCCTTTACTAGAGTCTTATAAAAACGTCCAAATGGAAAGTCTAGCTTGGATTTAGAGAAATCACTTGATGTTTTAGGGCCCTGGTATTCAGGTCACTTTTTCTTGCAAAAGAGTATTACTGTGTATTCCAGGCTGGCCTTGAACTTGAAGGTCTCCTCTTTCAGCTTCTGGATTGCTAAGATTACAGGTATAAACATCTACATCTGGGGCCGGGAGTGTAGCCTAGTGGTAGAGTGCTTGCCTAGCATGCATGAAGCGCTGGGGTTTGATTCCTTGGTACCACATATACAGAAAAAGCCAGAAGTGGTGCTGTGGCTCCAGTGGTAGAGTGCTAGCCTTGAGCAAAAGAAGCTCAAGGACAGTGTCCAGGTCCTGAGCTCAAGCCTCAGTACTGGCAAAAAAACAAATACATATGGCTATGAGCAAGTGACTTGATTGAGGGTTCCGAGGGTGGTGGGGACCTGGACACAGAACAAAATAAAATAAGAAATCAGAATATTACAAACTAAAAGATTGTAGCAGAGGATAAACTTGAATGTGGCTTTCAAGGCTGAGGTGTAGGCAAGTGAAGTGAAATGAGGATGAGGGATGTTTTCAAAGAACATAGGAATATGAACTAGCCTGGCAACAGTGCTCCTAAGCAGACCATGATGTGATCAGAGAAGGAAAAAGAGAAGGCAGTTTAGGAGCCATAGGAAGCCAGAGGGGAGGGTCTTGTCAGTTAACTCAGAAGAGTCAATACATATAGGATGTGAATTTTGTGATACAAATAGTGCTTATCATGCCCCATGGTGCCCCAGAAGTCCTCCTTCTCTAGGCAGTACAGACTATGAGCACAGAGGCATAGGAGGCTTGGCCTGAATGTTTTCAGAGAGCTACAGTATGAGATGACTATCTGGGCAGGTGATAGGCTCTCTCACCAGCATTATTACACATTGTATTTTTCCATGACTGAGAGATCAGTTCCTGGTAGTCAGGAATGATCATCATACCACTGGTAGTACTCAGTACTATCCAAACTGTCTCTGAATCACTGTCTTTCCCTTCAGTGTTCTGATGGGATTGGAGAAACTAAACTCCTCTGCTATCCATGCATAGTGTGGCTCCCCACAACCTCCAGTCCCTTGATTAACCTAGATGGATACCTGCTGGATACCCAGCACATGAAACATGCCAACACAGAACAGAGTTTTATAGAAGATTAGGAGTTTGCAGGAGAGCACAATTCAATCCCAGCTTGGTAGAAGTAGGAAAATTACCTAGTCAAGTTACCTCTACCAAAGGAGAACTTCTATTATCCTACTGTGTAACCTAGCAAGGTTGGTTTCTAAGAAGGATTCTGGCCCAGCTTATAAAAATCAAAGGACAGAAAAGTAGTCAGGACAGTGCAGATACCACCTGGCTGACCTGATAAACACTTTTCAGAGCATGCAAGGAGACTTCTAGACAGACTTGTAGGGCATGCGTCTCTTCATCTATTTCAAAAGCATGATTTATTTCTTCTTTTCCTCAAGTTTAATGTTTGTGAAGAGATTGTAGTGGTACATACTTGTAATCCCTACTACTCAAAAAGTGAGATGAGAGGATCAGGGCTGAAGGCCAGCCCAGGCAAAAAGTTAACAAGATCCTATCTCAAAAAACCAAAGCAGGGCTGAGAATGTGACCTAGTAGCAAGAGTGCCTCGTATACATGAAGCCCTGGGTTCAGTTCCTCAGCACCACATACATAGAAAAAGGCCAGAAATGGCGCTGTGGCTCAAGTGGCAGAGTGCTAGCCTTGAGCAAAAAGAAGCCAGGGACAGTGCTCTGGCCAAAAACAACAACAACAACAACAAAAAAGGCAAAGGTGCCGAGCCAGCGCTAGTGGCTCATACCTATAATCTTAGCTACTCAGCAAGCCCAGACAGGAAAGTCCATGAAACTGCTACCAGTTAACCATCAAAAAAGCTGGAAGTGGAGTTGTGACTCAAGTGGTAGAGCACTAGCCTTAAGCACAAAAACTCAGGGACAGTGCCCAGGCCCAGATTTCAAGCCCCAGAACCAGTATAAAAAACAACAACCCAATCAGGGTATGGTGGTACACCCTGTGATTACATGGTGTAATCAAGAGTGCAAGTGGAATAGGCAGGAGGAAGCAGTAGGAGGCTAGCCTCCTACCAAGAGCCTACCAAAAAACAAACTAAAGCAAAAATGGTATGGCTCAAGTGATAGAGCTCTTGCCTAACAAGTACTGGACCCTGAATTTAATCTCCACTGCCACCATTCACGTGGTTCAAAGATCAAAATATACAAAAGGGTGTGAGATGTCCTCCCACCCCCGACCTTAGCCTCCTTCTTTCCCTAAGATAGTTAACCTCGGCCTTTTCAGTGTCATATTCTGTATATAAAGACATAGTTCTAACTCTTCATTTTAACTTAAATTCTGATCTGCACAATGCTTAATGAGATTTTACTTCAGTTATATGTAATGAGCTCTTGGGTGGGAGGGTTATATGCATAGTTTTTGTTTTTTGCTTATTTGGAGAACCATTATTAGGGCTTGAACTCAGTGCCTCACATTCTTGCTTAACTTTTTTTCTCAAGGCTGGCATATACCACTGAAGTCACATGTTCACTTATGACTTTTTTGCTGGTTAATTAGAGATGAGTCTCTCAGATTTGTCTGCTTGGGATGGCTTTGAATCTCGATCCTCAGGTCTCAGCCTCCTGCATAGCTAAGACTACAGGTGTAAGCCACATATGCCTGGCTTGTTGTAGTTGTTCGTTTTAGTTCTTGTCATTACTGGGGATTGAATTTAGGTCCCTGTGCTTGCTAGGCAGGTCTCTACCACTTGAGCCATGCCTCCAGCACCTTTGTGTATTGATTATTTTTCCAGTTATGGTCTCACTTTATTCCCAGACTACCTTGAGTTATAATCCTCCTATTTGAGCTTCTCTGTAGCTAGAATAATGGGCACATGCCATTGTGCCCAACCACTGGTTGAGATGGAGTCTCACAAACTTTTATGCCTGAACTGGCCTCAAACCTCCATCCCCCAATCTCTACCCCCCAAGTAGCTAAGATTACAGACTTGAGTCATTACGCCTGCCATGTTTGGCAGTGTTGTGTTCAATTAAGCAGGTGACTTCTGTTTGTGCGGCCTGTCCCCTAATGCAAGGGGTTGGGGTGCTTTGCACCATTGGCTTCTAACCAGGACATGATTATTATATATGGTTTCACCAGCCTGCCAGAGATCCCCACTTGCGTGAGACACAGCTTCCCTTTTATCAGCCTAGCGTATTCTAGTGATATTTTCTGAGGCCTGGAATCTCAGTTCAACAGAACCTAGGGGGAAGAAAATAGCCCAAGCTCAAATGGCTGCCATGGCAACTTCAGTGAAATGGAGATTTAGTAGAATTCACACATAACACTGAAACTACCTTAGCCAGCACAACCCATCTCCATATTTGTAGCAGACAGCAGGCACTGAAGCCATGCCAGGCATTTAGCAAAGTGGAAAAGACAAGAACACCACTCTCGTAGCCCAAGCATTGGCCATCAAGAAAATCTATTTTGATGCCCCCATAAATTAGACACACTGCCGCAGAGTGTGCCCTCCTACTTTGATCTTCGAATAGTCCATTCTCAGCCAAGTGCTGTGCTGAACAGAGGTAGCCCTCCCAAGCAGCCCATAGTGATTCTGAGGCAGCAAACTTCTTAGTAAAAGCTTAGACAAGTGGGAGCTAATAGCTTACACATATAATCCTAACTATGCAAGAATCTGAGATCCGAAGATGGCCATTGAAAGCAAGCCTGGGAAGAAAAGTCTATGCATTTCTTATCTCCAGTTAACCTGTAAATAGCTGAAAGCAGAGCTTTGACTCAAGTGGAAAGTGCCACCCTTGACTGAAAAGGTAGGGGACAGAACCAAGTCTTGAGTTCAAGTCCCCATACTGGCATATACCACACACATATAAAAAAAAAAAATCTTGGGCTAGGAATATGGCCTGTGGCAAGAGTTCTTGCCTCCCATACATGAAGCCCTGGGTTCAATTCCTTAGCACCACATATATAGAAAATGGCCAGATGTGGCACTGTGGCTCAAGTGGCAGAGTGCTAGCCTTGAGCAAAAAGAAGCCAGGGACAGTGCTCAGGCTCTGAGTCCAAGCCCCAAGACTGGCAAAAAAAAAAAAAATCTTTTAGAGGCAGAAAGACAGCTACTAGATTAAATAATTCCCCTATAGGTTTCTCAAGGTCAGCTGTGGAGGAGGCATCTCTTACCCATCTCTTCTTTGGCTTTCTACCTGCCTGACCTGCCTTTTCCACAGTATCTTACTTAGGGATCTCACATAGGCTTATCTGGTCTCAGTTCCAGAAACCAGAAGGCCCATGGTCCCCATCATAAGTCACCTTGTGAACCTAAACTCACTAGCCTAGCTAAATCACTCAAGTAAACAGAGACACTCTTATCAAGCAGGTATTCCAAGGGCAAGAAACTGGGCAAGGGCCAGATCTTTTATTGGAATGTGTAGACAACTCAGACCTTTGCTCAATCCAGTTATCCACACATGTGAAATCAGTGACACCAGCATCATCACCTTTGCCCTAAGTGAGTTGGGGGTTTTGGTTGGGTTTTTTTGGTTGGTTGGTTGGTTTTGGCGATGCTGGGGACAGAACCCAGTCCTCATGTATAATAGGCAAATAGTCTACAACTGAGCTACAAAACCCAACCTAGCAGATGTTTCTTTATTGTTGTTGGTTGTAGGGCTTGAACTCAGGGTCTGGGTGCTGTCCTGAGCTTTTTCTTTTTTTTTTAATTTATTTATTAATTGAACACAAAATTTTTGGACAGGGTGTTGTGCAAAAGGTACAGTTACATAGTAGGGGAGTGTGTACATTTCTTGTGATATCTTACACCCTGTTTTTCTTTCCCTTCTCTAGATCAGGTAGACATATATACAATATACAATGTATCAAGAACATATACAGTAGCCATGTGGCTGTGCCCAAGAAAATTCGCCTAGGGCTTTAAATGCCACAGTGCCACTTCCAGTTTTCTAGTGGTTAACTGGAGATAAGAGTCTCACAGACTTTCCTGCCCCCTTCGAACAACAATCCTCAGAACTCAGCTTCTTGAGTAGCTAGGATTACAGGTGTGAGCCACTGGCACCCAGCCTAGCAGGTTTTCATATATCCTAAGATTTACAGCTACTTCAGGCAGAGTTCAGGTTTAAGTGTGTTCCACACAGGTGCCCTGCCTGGTGGATGCCTGCTCCCTTGGGAGAGGCGAGGCCTAATGGTGATACATTTCAAATTTTGAGATTAAGTTTACTAACTCCAGATTTATATCTATATACTTATCTGTTTGTTCCCGAGTTTAATTATGAGTTCTGTATGAGAACCTTATCATCAGGAGAAATGAGCTTCATCTGATATTAAATAGGAACAAGGCAGACACTTCCCTAGAAAGGCTTTAGCATTGTTTCCCCCCATGTTCTCTGCCAGGTCCTGCTGGCTGTCTCCACCCTTTCCCCTCAGAGCTGTCCCACCAGTCTACTTCCCCTCTCAGTTCCTCAGCTGTCCCAGGCTGGCATGTTGCACCCTCTGTCCCATGCTTTCTTCCCTACCCCATTCTTTAGACTCTCTAACCTCTCAGCCCTCTATCTATCTATCTATCTATCTATCTATCTATCTATCTATCTATCTATCTATTTTGCCCCAGTTCTGGGGCTTGAACTCAGAGCCTGGGCACAGTCTCTAGCTTTTTTCCCCCGCTCAACGCTGGAGCTCAGACACATCCACGTCCAGCTTTTGGAGGACTTTTCCACCTGGGTGGACTTCAAACTTTGATCCTCAGATCTCAGTCTTCTAAGTAGCTAGGATTACAGGTGTGACTTCCCTCCTTCCCCCCAGGCCCTCTCAGCTTTCATTCTCTCCTCGAATGTTACCAGGAACCCTCTCTAACACATAACTTTCTTAAACTAGTAGGGGAATCTTTCTCCCACCCTCCTGCGTAGGACTATCCGGCAGAAGAGCTGCCCCATGTGAATATAATAGCTTTTTTCCCCCTTATCTTTCCCATGAGACTAAGCTTAGTAAAGCAAAGGCCTGTCCTGTGCCTTCAATTCCTAGCACCACAATGCAACTTTATGTCACTAAGCACTATCAGGACAGAGATTTGGGAGATGTGTTATTTCTCCCCACCCAAAGTTCCTGCACCTCGAAGGGTACCTGGAAGTGAGTAGTTGCTTTTTAATACCTGGGCAGTGGTCTCTCAGCACCTCTGTGGGTGCTTTTGTGCCTTCAAGAATCCTATAGCATCGTGTCCTCTCAGAGACCTTGAACACGACAGGCCTGGTGGACATCATCTCACCTGAAGCAGTCAGTGCTCTCAAAGGGTCTTTGTCTACCTACCTTCTGTTTCCCCTTGCAGCCTCATGAATCACTCTATTTGACCAGACCAAAAAACAACAACAACAAAAAAAAACAGCCAAAGAGGAATTGAAAAAAATAATTCTATCTATATCTCTGTTTTTCTCTTTCTTTCATCCCTTGACCAGCAGTCCAATCAAATCCTTTCTCTGATCTATTTTGTTGTTGTTGGTCCTGGGGCTTGAACTCTGGGCCTAGGGCGCTGTTCCTGAGCTCTTCAACTCAAGGCTACTGTTCCACCACTTTGAGCCACAGCACCACTTCTGGTTTTCCGGTGGTTTGTTGGAGATAAGAGTCTCTTGGGCTTTCTTGGCTGGCTTTGAGGCTGGCTTTGAACCATGATCTTCAGATCTCAGCCTCTGTAGTAGCTAGGATTACAGGTGTGAGCCACCAGCGCCCAGCTCTCTGATCTTTTGTTATTCCCATCTAACTTTTGTACTCCTTGCAGAATTCAAGGAATGAGGGCAAAGGAGACCTCCTCACCTGTAGTAATGCTAAGTAATCACTGTGTACTCATCCTTCCCCAAAGTGAAGAGGGGAGGGGGGGATGAGGGATGTTCCAAAACTTACTCCTCTTACAGCCACCCCGGAGAAGACATGATATGGCCCACTTCTTGTTTCATTTTTGCCAATCACTCCACTTCCAGTTTTCTGGTGGTTAATTGGAAATAAGAGTTTCACAGACTTTCCCACCTGGGCTGGCTTTGAACTGCTATCTTCAGATCTCCTCCTCCTTGGTAGCTAGAATTACAGGCATGAGCCACCAGAGCCTGGTGATATGGCCCACTTATAGTGGATGTGAGCATACCTCAGGACAGAAAGGCTTGAGGCCTGGTATGGGGGCTTATACTCTGGACTTGAGCACTATCCCTTAGCTTTTTGTTTGTTTTGTTTTTTTGCCAGTCCTGGGGCGTGGGCCCAGGACTCAGGGCCTGAGCACTGTCCCTGGCTTCTTTTTGCTCAAGGCTAGCACTCTACCACTTGAGCCACAGCGCCACTTCTGGATTTTTTCTATATATGTGGTGCTGAGGAACTGAACCCAGGGCTTCAAGTATACAAGGCGAGCACTTTACCACTAGGCCATATTCCCAGCCCCTATCCCTTAGCTTCTTCTCGAGGCTAGTACTCTAACACTTGAGTCACAGTTCTACTTCCAGTTTTTTGCTGGTTTATTAAAGAAAAGAATTGGGCCCAACACTGGTGGCTCATGCCTGTAATACCCACTCAGAAGGCTGAGTTCTAAGGATCGTGTTTCAAAGCCAGATGGGGCAAGAACATAAGTCTCTTATCTCCAATTAATCACCAGAAAACCAGAAGTGGTGCTGTGACTCAAGTGATAGAGGGCTAACCTTGAGATCAAGAGGCCAGGGATGGTACCCAGGCCCAAGGTTCAAGCCTCACCACCAACAACAAAAAAGAAAGAGAGAGGGGAGGGGAGGGGAGGGAAAGGGAGGGAGGGAGGGAGGGAGGAAGGAAAAGAAAAGAACTGGCTTCCAACCCTTATTCTTAGATGCCAGCCTCCTGAGTAGCTGGGATAACAGGAATGAACCACCAGCTCCCTGGCTCTGCCAAGCCCTCTTCCTTGTTGGTTGGAACTAAGTTACAAGCATGCTGAGTCCAGTGATTTTCTTTGCCTTCTGGGCAGCATTTTAGCAGAAAGCCCTCTTGCATTGCTGACATTGTGATATCCAATGAACAACATCTTCCAACACACAGAAACTTCCTGGTAGGGGAGTAGCACTTCCTCTCTGGCCTTCCAGCCTTACCTGCAGGACAAGCCCACTCACCTATCCCTTTACTTCCATCATTAATATATGCATCAGATACCTGCTTTTGCTAGGTGCAGGTTGCTCGTGCCTATAATCCTAGCTACTCAGGAGGATGAGATCTAAGGATTGGGGTTCAGAGCAGGCCCAGGCAGGGAAATCTGTGACACTTTATCTCCAGTGAGCCACCAAAAAAGGTAGATGTAGAACTGTGGCCCAAGTAGTAGAGTGACAGCCTTGAGCAAGAAAGTTAGACAGTCACCCCCCCAAAAAAAACAAAAGATAACGTGCTTTTCTCCCCAAGTCAGCACAGTAACATAGTCTGAGACAATATGTCACTTGAAAATAGAAGGAAAGTGAGATATTACTTCTCACTGAAAATTGGGAAAGGTTTTTGTCACCGATTTTTTTACTCCTTCCACACTCTTTATAGAGGAGGGCAGGGGAAATGGTGGTGTAAGATTAGTCATGCCAGGAAGAACTGGCTGTCAGGGAAACCATGACCTCTCTGCTGGTATTGTGCCAAGTCGCGAGACCACCACCAAGAAGACCACCGAGACTCAGACATTCCGAAATGCAATAGCAAGGCAAGACTTTATTCAAGCTGGGCCGTGTCCTACCCACCTACATAGTGGAGGTTAGGAGGCAGCCCCCAGCTGCGATTACACAGAGCTTATAAAGGCAAAAGACAAAGTTACAGCAATCAGGTGTTTAAGCAAGCAAGATTACGAGTACAAATCTGATTGGCTCAGGGCTCGAGGCATTCTAGGGGTGGTTAGAGTTAAGCATTCCCAGTCGTTAGAGTTCTCGACCGGCTGGGCCCTAATAAACTTGTCCTGGGTTTGCTCACAGGGCCTGCTTATCTCAGGTTTACGTGGTAAAGTGGGGTTCGCGTGGTAAAGTGGGGCCTGACTTCAAAGTCTGGCTCTTCATTTTCCCCCTTTATTCCCCCCTTCTGATAGGTAACTTGAGAACCAATCGTGGTTCTCCTTGCTTAGTTTGATTCTGACTGAGAATCGGTAGGGATAGATTGGAATTGTGCCCGCAATACCATAAAAACTCATAACAAATGCGACAAATAAACATAGTTTTACACCGAAGCCCCAATTCTGACCCTATTTATATTATAGCCAATTTGATTACATACCAACTTTACCATTTGTTACATACTCACTTTAGGGATTGTCTTTCTCACTTTCAACATGCCAAAACCTTTTAATCTAAAGGAAACATTATTTTCTCTCTAAAGTCTTTCCTTATATAGTTTTATAATCTGTGTCTTATAAAATTTAACATATCCCCACTCACACCATCTTTTACTTCCTCACACTATCAGTGACTTACTGGAACATTCTGTGACAATTTACTTTTTTTTTTTTTTTGCCAGTCCTGGGCCTTGGACTCAGGGCCCGAGCACTGTCCCTGGCTTCTTCTCGCTCAAGGCTAGCACTCTGCCGCTTGAGCCACAGCACCACTTCTGGCGGTTTTCTGTATATGTGGTGCTGGGGAATCGAACCTAGGGCCTCGTCTATCCGAGGCAGGCACTCTTGCCACTAGGCCATATCCCCAGCCCATGACAATTTACTTTTTAAATCCCTTTCTTATCCAGAGGAAACCCTTTCTCTATCCCTTTCTCCAAGGCTTTCTATACTAACCTTCCTCTTTATATTTCCTGGGGCTTCTTTGCTGCTAGAGTTTTAAACTGTCTACATTTTCCGGTTTATCTCAACTACATCAAGGCAATTTACTGTGACTCCACGCACAGGCTGCTCCTAAGAAGCCAGACCAGAGTCAACTATCATAAGCTAACTATTCTATATCTATATTTTATATTCTGTATCATGAGCCAACTATTCTAGAGTGGAATTCTCCAGTTTCCAGTTCCTCCAAGTGCCTAAGGTTGGCCAGTGGCATCTGTAAGATTCACCCCCAGGAGGGCTCCATGAAGATGCCCCCAGCAGTTTAAATCTCTGTCCAGTTACCTTGGTACCTGGCACACCTGATGGCAGTTACCTCCCTCTCTTCTGAGGTCACACCCTAATCCATCTGGACACATTTAATACTCTTGGACACACCTCCCACCCCAGGTATTGCCTGGAAGTGACTCTCCAGCCTGTCATACATGCTTTGAATTTAGCAGCAGGCCAGTCTGCTTGAAAATTTCTTACAATATCCAATTTTCTTTTCTTTTCTTTTTTTTTTTGGCCAGTCCTGGGGCTTGGACTCAGGGCCTGAGCACTGTCCCTGGCTTCTTTTTTTGCTCAAGGCTAGCACTCTGCCACTTGAGCCACAGCGCCACTTCTGGCCATTTTCTGTATATGTGCCTCATGTATATGAGGCAGGCACACTTGCCACTAGGCCATATCCCCAGCCCCCTCCAATTTTCTTAATAGAGCTAGTCAGCAGATCCAAAGCACTTTCCAGCAGAAACCAGCTGCGTATGATAAGAGTCTGATCTGAAGATGTAGATTCTTCCAGATGACTGTTAGACTCTCTCCTTGATCCTCACTCAAATGCAATGGGCAGGGGCCGTGGTGTCAGGCAGCAGTGGCTCCCAGTGGTTCCAGTAGAATGTCACACCTTCTGGGTTACCTGCAACTTTCTCCATAGACTGGTTAGAGAAGCTTAACCTAAGTTAACCTAAAGCCTAACTTTAGTCAAATTTCCTAGTATTTTCCTGATTCCTTCTTTTTTTTTTTTTTTTTTTTTTTTTGCGCCAGTCCTGGGCCTTGGACTCAGGGCCTGAGCACTGTCCCTGGCTTCTTCCCGCTCAAGGCTAGCACTCTGCCACTTGAGCCACAGCGCCGCTTCTGGCCGTTTTCCGTATATGTGGTGCTGGGGAATCGAACCTAGGGCCTCGTGTATCCGAGGCAGGCACTCTTGCCACTAGGCCATATCCCCAGCCCCCATCCTGATTCCTTCTTAAGCACACTAGCTTTTGCAGGCTGGCACATTACTGAAAGTCAAGACAGCTTTAGGCAATCAATGGCCCGTGGGTCATTTTTCCAGGGCAATAAGTTTAAATCAGATATTTCCAATGAGGCTAGGATTTTTTTTTTCTTTAAACAACATAGGCGGCTTGGCCTGTAACCATTTCTCACAGGTGCAGTCTATACTGTTACCTCTGTTTTCCATACCTCTAGTTTATCCTGCCTCATCTTCCCAAAAACAACTCTGGTCCCTTGGTCCTAAAAGGGGAGGCTGATGGGCGAAGATCATCCATCTTCTATAACTTCTTCAGGCTGACTCAGGGGCGTTGACCTTACCTAGCCAGGAACCTATAACCTTAGTCTATTTTACCAAGGGGCTGCAGGATCAGATGTCCATTAGGAGTTTTACTCCAAACTGGAAATTACATTCAACATTTTAACTTTCAACTATACAGACTTCTTTTTGGGCTACCTCAGTGTAGCCTTTTAACATTCTAGTTTGTAAAAGCTTTTTTCTGACTGGCTGGGGAACTGATCTCTGATGACTTAACAGATCTCAGTAAGAACACAATCTCAGGTCTACAAGCCTTCTTTCCTGAACAGATGTATCAGCTTAAAATTCTCACTGCTAGTCAGGGCTTTGAGTAGATGCTGGGGGTTGGGATTTTAAACTATCCTCTCATTTGACAAACTTACCCTTACTACCCACTATCACAGATGACTGGCAAGTTCCTGCCCAGTACAGACATGGGCATTAGAAAGGCATGCTTACGAACTATTCTTCTAGGACTTCCTGGCTTTGATTAACTTTTTTTTTCCAATTTATAAATCATTTATTTACAGATTTTTATCTTAAAGTACATTTTAGTTAACAAATCTATTTACACAGGTGTACATGGGAATTCATCCCAGTTATTTTACAGATCATACTTACAAACCACACCCTTAGTCTCCAGTGCAGAGCTGCACTGGATGTGACTATTGGCTGGAAATGGCCTGATGGCCAGGCTATTTACAAATACACAGTAAACGGGTTTATTTTTCATGTCTGCACAGTACAGTACACACAAGGAGGCCAAGCCTCCCAGGTAATGCTTTGCAATGTGTTTACCAAGAAGGCTTTGCAAAGTCCAGAAGGAAAAGCTATTAAATATAGGTTAATTAAAATGACAGTACCTCCTTTACATCAGTTTACATTTTTCTTCACATTTTTAAAAATATGGTTTCAATTGTGGAGTTTATGGATGTCAGAGAGCTATTTATGGTTGTCATATCAGCTCTGATGGTGGACATTTCTTCCTTTAAAGAGTTGTATTTTAAATCTATTTTTTCATGCATTTCAATTCTCAGGATGTGGAGATTTTCTTTAAAGCAGGCTTGCATTGTATCCATTTTTGCTTCCATTTCTTTCTTGGCTTCCTGGGTGTCCTTCAAGATTTCCGCTCTAAACTCCTGGAATTGTTTTCTGATTTCATTTCTGATGCTTTCCATCATTCCTGTTAACATGGCCTCATTTGCTTTTTTAGTCTCCATCTCCTCTTCAGTCGTGCTGCTTTTTGGAGCTGGCGAGTTGGCTTGCCCTTTGATGAACTGTGTTATGTTTCTTTGTGATTTGTGCATCTGGAGATCTGTGGATGGCTTCTCAGGTTTGGTTTGTAGCTCTTCCCTCCCTCCTGTGTAGGCGTGTGTACGCAGCAGGTGCTGCTGCTGTGGCCCCGCCCACCAGTGCCTTGTACGCCTACCAGAGGGGGGGGGGGCCTTGCCCTCCTGTGCGCTGTGCGTCCACTACAACAGCCACTTTAGCGGGGTATGCCTCCCAGAGCGAGCCCCGGGTTGTTGGGCTGTGTTTGTGCCCTCCTGCGAGTCCGTTGGGGGGGGCGGTATGTGTGCGGCCCAGTGGGATCGACTGTCTGGGTGTGGGTTAGCACCCTCAGACCTCGCCTCCGCTGGGAGGGGGGGGGTACATGATCACGCCCAGGTGTCCCTGCTGTGCTGGTATTGCCCACCGGCGCCTGTGATTTTAGTTGTAAGAGTCCGCAAGGTCCAGGCGCCTCGGGTGGGGCTTGCCCTGCCGGCCGCCCCGTTCAGGAACCTGTGGGGCCTTGGGGCTGCTCCACCCTTCCCCTGCTAAACTGACTTCCCAGCACCCGAAGGGAGCTTCCCGCCTGATTTGGGGGTTCTTTGTTCCCATGGGGTGGGGAGGGGGAGGGAGGGAGATCTAGCTTCTTTGTAGGGCTTGGGTCTCTGATAGCAGGTCTCCTGTTGGGTGAGGGGGTAATAGGGAACTCACTGATCCTGCATTGTGTGTGTGTCCCGTGCAGCCATTGGTCCCTCAGGGGTTGGCGAAGTGTCGTGCTGGTTTCCCCGGTTCCCTCCTGCCGCTCTGGGTTCCCCTGTCTGAACCCGGTGTGGACCCGAACTTCTCGTCACTGCTGTTGTGTGTCTTGGTCCGCACCCTCCCTAATGACCTTGGGGTCTCCCGCTATCTGGATTCTGCACTCCCGGCAGCCTGTCTGCCGATCGATCGCCAGGTTCCCCTTTCCCAGCCTGGCCCTGTTTGGGCCAGGGTCGGCTGGTGGGGGGAGGGTGCCCCGGAGATTCTCCGGCTCCGTGTAGGTTTTGGGCTCTTCTTTTTTGCTCCTTTTTGTTTTCCTGCGTTTCTCCACTGCTTCTGGCTGCTGGTTTTGCTAGGTTCTTGATGGGGTGTTGGGTGTTGGAGTTCCCAGCTCGCTATTCAGTTGGAGCGAGTCGGGGTGCCTCCCTACTCTGTCGGTGCCATCTTTCTCCTCCTTGATTAACTTTTGAAAGGCCAAACAGGAGTGACTCTAGGATCTGACACCATCTCTGCCATCCAAGTAGTGGCTTACTGCCTCTGGATGCTCCATCACTTTTGCCCCAGGAGGAGTGACTTTTCACTGGACTTGGACTCAGGGCCTGAGCGCTGTCCCCCAGCTCTCCAGCTCAAGACTAGCACCCTACCGCTTTGAGCTCCACACAACTCCGTTCCCAGCACTCTGCTGGCTGATTAGAGACAAGTCTCTCACAGGGACCTTTCTCTGCCTGGGCTGGCTTTGAACCGCAGATTTCAGATCAGTGAGTCTTACAAGAGGCCACTTTACTCCAATTAAAGCAACAAGGTGGTCCACACAGAAGTAGTTTTTAAGCATGTTCTTACCTGGAACTTATTAAGGGCCAGTATTAGATCTTGACAGACTTGTAGGAATCACCTGTGCTTCTCTGTGGGCCTGCTGGAAACTGTTACAAAAAACCTATAAAGAAGCTGGAATGGCAATTAAACATTTGGTAGCCATAATTCTCCTTTTCTCACTTTGCAATAACTATTTAAGACAATTTTACTTCCAAATTTCTTATCTGGAAATGTATTCTTGATTTCCAAAGCCTTTTTAACACTAACACAACACTTTAGCTTTTATCTGCATTGGAAAAACTGAAGCTCACAGGCATTCTGAAACCAGGTGCCGTCCTTTGCCTACAGGCTGCTTGTTTCAAAAGAGCCTCTTTTTTTTTCTTCAGTCCCAGTTACTGCATGGCATGAAGACCTTTGAACTCAAATGACAATTTTTCCTTACTGCAAGAATTACAATTAGAAATACTTATCCATTCAGCTTTCCAATATATTAGTGAGAAACATTCGCCCATTTTGCCATTTCTTCCTACATACATAGAGTTAATGAGAGTTTACTTCTATCCCCATTAGTTTAATATATATATATCCTTTTAAATCCAAATTTCTGACACTTAGCTCTGATTAAGCATTTTTTTTAACTATAGTTCCTCTTTAAAACAATGCAATCGGGGCTGGGGATATAGCCTAGTGGCAAGAGTGCCTGCCTCGGATATACGAGGCCCTAGGTTCGATTCCCCAGCACCACATATACAGAAAACGGCCAGAAGCGGCGCTGTGGCTCAAGTGGCAGAGTGCTAGCCTTGAGCGGGAAGAAGCCAGGGACAGTGCTCAGGCCCTGAGTCCAAGGCCCAGGACTGGCCAAAAAAAATAAACACAATGCAATCATCCTTTAAAGCATTTGGTAATGCCCAAACTTGATGACCATTTGAATTTAAACTTAAACTTAGTTTTGCATCATACTGCAGTCTTGAACATGTTCACACTCTGGTTTTGAGCTATCTCCTTAACCTCCCTCTAGTGAGCTAGGATCAAGTCTAGAGGGCTAGATGGAGGTTCCCATGATAGAACGTTACCCATAGCTCTGATCAGATGTTTTGTTTTCTGTAGCCTTTTGGACTGAACAACTATAACAATACAAAAGGAGGAAAACACAGGCAAGAACAAGAACAAGAAAAAGAAAAACTGGAGATATCCCAAGTTGGCCCACACAACCTCCTGCAAGGGTGCAGAAGGAGAGGACTCAAGTTGAAAGCGGGGCTCCAGAGGTCCCCCTTCAAGGGTGGAGAGTCTGGGGCATCCCCCAGTCTCCCCAGGATTGCCGAGTAAGCGCGTCTGCTTCGACAACCCCTTCAAGAAATAAGCAAAAGCAAAACAGACAAACAGACGCATTACAAAACAAATGAACAGCGCTGTTTTCTTACCTTCGGAGTCTGGGGTCTCGGGGGTCTCTGGGGCTATCCCGGATGAGTCCCCTTATGTTGTGCCAAGTCGCGAGACCACCACCAAGAAGACCACCGAGACTCAGACATTCCGAAATGCAATAGCAAGGCAAGACTTTATTCAAGCGGGCCGTGGCCCGGGCCTTGTCCTACCCACCTACACAGTGGAGGTTAGGAGGCAGCCCCCAGCTGCGATTACACAGAGCTTATAAAGGCAAAAGACAAAGTTACAGCAATCAGGTGTTTAAGCAAGCAAGATTACGAGTACAAATCTGATTGGCTCAGGGCTCGAGGCCTTCTAGGGGTGGTTAGAGTTAAGCATTCCCAGTCGTTAGAGTTCTCGACCGGCTGGGCCCTAATAAACTTGTCCTGGGTTTGCTCACAGGGCCTGCTTATCTCAGGTTTACGTGGTAAAGTGGGGCCTGACTTCAAAGTCTGTCTCTTCATTCCCTCCCTTCAGTATGACAACAAACCCTGGCCACTTCCCAACTGTAACTGATCATTTTTCCCATTTTATTTTTTGTTTTTTTTGTTTTGTTTTTTTTTTTTTTTGGCCAGTCCTGGGCCTTGGACTCAGGGCCTGAGCACTGTCCCTGGCTTCTTCCCGCTCAAGGCTAGCACTCTGCCACTTGAGCCACAGCGCCGCTTCTGGCCGTTTTCTGTGTATGTGGTGCTGGGGAATCGAACCTAGGGCCTCGTGTATCCGAGGCAGGCACTCTTGCCACTAGGCTATATCCCCAGCCCTTTTTTTTTTTTTTTTTTTTTTTTTTTTGTTGATACTATGTGTTCATTTTTAAAATTATTTTTTTAAGTAGTTGTACAGATATTTTAATTCAATATGTTAGTTTATGAGCATCAAGCATCTTTTTTTTTTTTTTTTTGGCCAGTCCTGGGGCTTGGACTCAGGGCCTGAGCACTGTCCCTGGCTTCTTCTTGCTCAAGGCTAGCACTCTGCCACTTGAGCCACACCGCCACTTCTGGCCATTTTCTGTATATGTGGTGCTGGGGAATCGAACCTAGGGCCTCATGTATACGAGGCAAGCACTCTAGCCACTAGGCCATATCCCCAGCCCCATTTTTCCCATTTTAAATTCAGTGGTTGTCCACAGCATGAAAAATCAGCTAGAACTAGATATTAGAAATGAACCAGGTACTGATGATTCACACCTATAATCCTAGCTACTCAGGAGGCTGAGATCTGAGAATTGAAGTTCAAAGCCAGCCCAATCAGGAAAATCTGTGAGATTCCAATTAAAACTGGAGACAAATAAATAAAGAGCTGGAAGTCAAGCTGGGACTCAAGTGGTAGAGTGCCAGTCTTGACCAAAAGAAGCTGGCCCTGAGTTCAAGCCCCATGACCAACCACACACACACACACACACCCCGTATTTGAGCTCATGGTTGTAATCCTACCTACAAAGGAGCCTGCAGGCCTCATGGTTCAGAGCCAGAAGTGTAGCTCAAGTGGTAGAGCACTAGCCTTGAGTACAAAAGCTCAGGGACAGCATCCAGACATAGAGTTTAAGCTCCAAGACTGACAAAAATATAATATTTATAATAATTATTATTATTTTTTAGAGGTTTTTAACATTTGATACAGTGAAGGAAACAGTGCTAAAACACTTTTAAATGTGTAACTCCTTAGCTCAGTGTTAAGATGAACAGAGTTTAATGGTAAATTCAAGGCAATATTTCAGCTTTTTTTTTTTTTTTTTGGCCAGTCCTGGGCCTTGGACTCAGGGCCTGAGCACTGTCCCTGGCTTCTTCCCGCTCAAGGCTAGCACTCCGCCACTTGAGCCACAGCGCCGCTTCTGGCCGTTTTCTGTATATGTGGTGCTGGGGAATCGAACCTAGGGCCTCGTGTATCCGAGGCAGGCACTCTTGCCACTAGGCTATATCCCCAGCCCAATATTTCAGCTTTTTACCTATACAATAGATTTTAAATTTTTATCCACTAGCTGAGTGCCAGTGGTTCATGCCTATAATCCTAGGTATTCAGCAGGCTGAGACCTGAGGATCATGGTTTGAAGCCAGCCTAGGCAGGAAAATCCAAAAAGCCAGAAATGGAGCTGTGGCTGAGGTGGTATAGCACTAGCCTAAAACAAAACAACAAAGGGACAATGCCCCTACCTTGAGTTCAAGCACCAGTACTGGCAAAAACAAAAACAAACAAAACAGACAGAGCCAAAGCAGATGAAGACCAGAAGGCTATTGAAAGGAGTTCCATTTCAGAGATATTTGGGGCTTACTTGTCTGAAGTGGCTTTGCAAGGTAGCTTAAATCAAATGAAGACTGAGCTTTGCAAGTATCCAGATGAAAAAAGTAACATGAGCAAAGGCCTTGTCACTCTTGTTACAAGACTGACATCTTAAAGCTGATGGGCTAGAATCATACATTAGGACTTAGAAAGGACACTAGCCTATGAAATAGAATTTGAAGATTTGGCTAAGGCTGTAGGTTTCATTAGCCCATTGAAAACCCTTATATCTGAACAGTAAGAATACAAGTACCAGACTGTGGGAGGGGAGACATTGCCGGATCCAAGCCTGCCAAGAGTGGTAGGACTGGAAGAGATAAAGAGGCTCTGAATTCTGACCCACAGGCATACACCATCCCTCTGGGTCCTGTGAACCAGCCTCTCAGGCAAGGCGATACAATAGCAAAGAAAGCAAGTAGAGGCAGGGTAGTGGGGAGAAACAGAGGAATATGTTGTCAGAAAGGATAACTTACGGGGCTGGGAATATGGCCTAGTGGCAAGAGTGCTTGCCTCATATGCATGAGGCCCTGGGTTCGATTCCTCAGCACCACATATACAGAAAATGGCCAGAAGTGGCGCTGTGGCTCAAGTGGCAGAGTGCTAGCCTTGAGCAAAAAAGAAGCCAGGGACAGTGCTCAGGCCCTGAGTTCACCGCCCAGGACTGGCCAAAAAAAAAGAATAAAAAAAACAGAAAGGATAACTTACCTCTTACAGATGATGTCATCAGTCTTCAGATGATGTCATCAGTCTTCAGATGTTCTCCCTGAGGGTTTATAAAGGGCCCATTGTGGTCTGATTAAGGGGAATTACAAAAAAGTATAATGCCACTCACTGCCTCTGGTTTTCCCCAGGAACTGGTCCGACAGCGAGGAGCCCTAGAACGCACAGAGAAAATGGTGGACAAAATGGATCAAGATTTGAAGACCAGTCAGAGACACATCAACAACATTAAGAGTATGTTTGGAGGGTTTGTCAATTACTTCAAATCCAAACCAGCAGAGACTGTACCAGAACAGAACGGCACCCTCATCCCCCAGCCCAGCAGCAGGTGAGTACAGCTTCAGCCACTTGGATATGAAGTAGCAGGTATAGACTTTCTTAGTTGGGAGTAGGCAAGACTTGTAGGCCTTGTCATTGCCTTCATAGTATCCAGGAACACTGTAGGGAGATTCATACATGCTATAAGAAGAAAAATGCTATTGCTGCTTTTTTTTTAACACTGAGAAAATCTTTATTTAAAAGCTAATGAAAGGCAGGGCACTGGTAGGTCACACCTGTAATCCTAGCTCTGTAATCTAGCTGACATCTGAGGATTGTGGTTTGAAGCTAGCCTGGGCAGGAAAGTCCCTGAGACTCCTACCTCCAATTATCTCCAATTAACCACCAAAAAAGAACCAGAAGTGGGGCTGGGGATATGGCCTAGTGGCAAGAGTGCTTGCCTTGTATACATGAGGCCCTGGGTTTGATTCCCCAGCACCACATATACAGAAAACGGCCAGAAGTGGCGCTGTGGCTCAAGTGGCAGAGTGCTAGCCTTGAGCAAAAAAGAAGCCAGGGACAGTGCTCAGGCCCTGAGTTCAAGGCCCAGGACTGGCCAAAAAAAAAAAGCAAAAACCCAGAAGTGAAGCTATGGCTTAAGTGGTAGAGTGCTAGCCTTGAGTGAAAAAGCTGAGGAACAGTACTGAGGCCCTGAGATCAAGCCCTAGTAACAATACACACAAGAAAAAGTCTGTATTAAATTCATGCTCCAAGCCAGGCACTAGTGACTCATGCCTGTAATCCTAGCTACTCAGGAGGCTGAGATCTGAGGATTATGGTTCGAGATTATGGTTCCAAGGCAGGAAAGTTCGAGAAAATCCAATTAATCACCTGAAATCTGGAAGTAATGCTGTGGCTCAACTGGTAGAGTACTAGCCTTGAGCAAAAAAAGCACCCAGGTCCTGTTCAAGCCCCCAGGACCAACAAAAAAAACAAACAGGCTGGGAATGTGGCTTAGTGGTAGAGTGCTTTCCCCTAGCATACTAGAACTAGAACTGGGTTTGATTCTTCAGTACCACATAAATAGAAAAAGCTTGAAGTGGCTTGAGTACTAGCCTCAAAAAAAGAAAAGAAAAGCTCAGGGACAGTGTCCAGACTCTGAGTTCAAGCCCCAGGACTGGCAAAAAAAAAAATCCTGCTCCAGTCATTGTGACTCCTGTGCTTTGGAAGAGAACATTCATCTTGAGACATTTAATCAGTACAAATATGGGTCACTTTACAGAGCCAGGCATGGTAATCCCATCTACTCAGGAGGCAAACTTTAGGAGGACCCAAGTTTGAAGTCAGCCCCTACAGAAAAGTTGCCCCTCCTTTTAACTAGTAGCTGGGCATAGTGGCATGCACTTGCCATCCTACTTATAGCAAATAACATAAAATAGGTGGCACCAAGGCCAGGCACATGCCCAGGCAAAGAGAGACTCAATCTAAAAAACAAACAACACAAAAAAAGAGCTAGAGGCAAGGCTGAGCAGTAGAGGGCCTACCTAGCAAGTTCAAGGCTCTGAGTTCAAACTCCAAACCACACACACACACAAAAAAAAAAAAAAAAAAAAAAAAAAAAAAAAAAACAGAAAGAAAGAAAAGAAATTCTGGGCATGATGGACATGCCTGTCATCCTACCTATGCAAGAAATATAAATAGGAGAACCACAGTCCAGGCCAACTTAGATGTAAAAACCCTACCTGAAAAGTAAGCAAGGCAAAAGAATTAGAGGTGCCACTCAAGTAGTAGAGTATTTAAGTTTGAGACCTGACTTACCAAGTTAGCAAGACTATGTTTCAGGATACAGTGTGACTATCCCCTTCCTGGACTGCCTGGAACCAGAAATGTTTCATATTTTAGAGTTGTTCAGATTTGGGTATATTTTGGTAAGTATCTCTGATCCAAAAACGTGAAATGTGGAATACTCTTAAACTCAAAAGTTAGTTTGTGTGCCAATAGTGGGACTTGAACTGAAGATATGGGTACTATTCCTTACTGCCACTTCCAGCTATCTGGTGGTTAATTCTCCAGTTAACCACCAAAAAAGTCTCAACGTAAAAGTCTCATGACTTTCCTGGCCAGGCTGGCTTTGAACTACAATCCTCAGATGTCATCCTTCTGAGGAGTTAGGATTACAAGCATGGGCAACCTGTGCAAAAGTTTTTTTGAGTACCAGCACATCATCCAAAATATTTCAGTGTCTGGAACAGTTTGGATTTAGGAGCTTTGTTTTCAAGATTGCTAAACCTCTATCAAAGGAGATGGTAAGATATTCATTTGCTTTGGACTGTGACATCTCCCTTGCACAAACCTAGAAGCAGAGAAATCCCCTGGGAAACTGGCAACACTGGCTGGCTGGTTGGTTGGTTGGCCTGTTCATTGGTTTTAGTACTAGGAAGCGAAGCCATGCTAAGTAAGTGCATGCTAAGTAAGCACTCTACACTGAGCTAACATCCTCAACCTATTTTTTTCCTTTTTGTGATAGTGCTGGGGCTTGAACTCAGGGTAGAGATGTTATTTTTTAGTTTTTCCCTCCAGGTTAGTGCTCTACCACTTGATACTTTTTAATGGTTAATTGGAGCTTCTGCCCAAGCTGGCTTCAAACCTCAATCTTCAAATCTTAGCCTCCTTAGTAGCTAGAATTGCAGTTGTACATCATTGGTGTCCAGCTATTTTTACTTTATTTTGAGACAAGATATTGCTAAATTGCTTCTAACTTGCTAGTCTCAGCTTCAGACTTGCTGGTCTCAGCTTCAGCTTCATCTTCAAATTTGCTGGTCTCTCTTTCTTTCCTTTTTATTTTATTTTATTTTATTTTATTTTTGCCAGTCCTGGGGCTTGAACTTTTTAAAAATTTTTTTTGCCAATCCTGGGGCCTGAGCACTGTTCCTGAGCTTCTTTTGCTCAAGGCTAGCACTCTACCACTTGAGCCACAGGGCCACTTCCATTTTTTTTTTTCTGTTTATGTGGTACTGAGGAGCCAAGCCCAGGGCTTCATGCATGCAAAACAAGCACTCTACCACTAAGCCACATTCCCAGCCACGTTCCCATGGGTTAGTTTCTTTCACATCCTATATGCCCCCTCCTGGGGCTCCTGGAGAATTACATCACTGGACACTGCCATAAAAGCCTTTAAAGTCATGTGGTTCCAAAGACCACACAGCGAAATTTTACACAGCCATGAGAAAGAATAATAATATTATGTCATTTGCAGGGAAATGGATAGACTTAAAACAAATCATGTTAAGTGAGGTAAGCCAACCTCAGAAAGACAAACGGCATATGTTTTCTCTCATATGTGGAAACTAGATCTAAAATACATGATAAATTATACAGGACTACAGGCATTCACACACAGTGAGACCAAAGGAGGAACACAAAGGTGCCAATGCCTCTGTGCCTCTGACTACATGAAATAATTTTTATCAAAATGAACTCCAGGGAATGGAAACAGAGGGTTTTTTTCTTTTTCTTTTTTTTGTGTCTTATTTTTTCATTTTTCTGTGTTTAGAGGGGCTATAGGGAATACCAAAATGGAGGGACAGAGCTGGGAATGTGGCTTAGTGGTAGAGTGCTTGCCTAACATGCCTGAAACCCTGGTTCCATTCCTCAATATCACATAAATGGAAAAAGCCAAAGTGACACTGTGACTCAAGTGATAGGGTGCTAGGCTTGAGCAAAAGAAGCTCAGGGACAGTGCCTGGGCCCTAAATTTGAGCCCCAGGACAGGCAAAAAAAAAATAAAATGAAGGGACATAGGATGACAAATGCAGCAGTGGTACTATGTAGAAACTATGTTGAAAATGAACTATACAACTTGAGGGTGGAGATAGGAAGAGAACAAAGGAAGGGGTGATGTTATCTAAAAAGAAATATGCTCATGGGGCTGGGAATGTGGCTTAGCGGTAGAGTGCTTGCCTGGCATGCATGAAGCCCTGGGTTTGGTTCCTCAGCACCACATAAACAGAAAAGGCCAGAAGTGGCACTGTGGCTCAACTGGTAGAGTGCTATCCTTGAGCAAAAAGAAGCCAAGGGACAGTGCTCAAGCTCTGAATCCAAGGACTAGCAGAAAAGGAAGGAAGGAAGGAAGGAAAGGAGGGAAGGAGGGAGAGAGGGAGGGAGGAAAGGGAAAGAAGAGTAGGAAGGGAAGGAATTCATTACCTGACTTATGAAACGGTAACCCCTCTGTATATCACCTTTATAATTTAAAAAACCAAAAAAGCAAAAACTTAAAACTGGACACTAGAGGTGCATGCCTATAAAACTAGCTACTCAGGAGGCTGAGATCTGAGGATTGTAGTTCAAAACCAGCCTAGCCCAGAAAGTCTGTGAGACTCTTATTTCCATTAAGCTACCAAAAAGCCAGAAGTGATGCTATGTGGCTCATGTAGTAGAGCACTAGCCTTGAGCAAAAAGAAGCACAGGGACAGTACCCAGGCCCTGAGTTCAAGCCCCAAGACTGGCACCAAAAAATAAACAAAAAACTTGAAACCTTATTGAAGCAGCTGTCATATTTTAGTGAGATTAACCCCAAAGTGCCCAATGTTATAGGCCCTAGCTGGCCTTCTACCCAAACATCAGCCCCACTAAGTGGTAACAATGTTCTTGACGTTGCTTAGAAAAATTTTATTTAGAAAGCAAAAATGTTTGTTTTTTGGTTGGATTTTTTTAACTGTATTTTTTTTGTCTTTTCTTTTTTGGTACTGGGGATCGAACCTAGGACGTTGCACTTGCTAGGCAACTGCTTTGCCACTGAGCTACATCCTATCCCAAATTATTTTCTTGAGATAGGGTCTCACTGGAACTCACCATGTAGCTTAGGCTGCCCTCAAACCTGTGATCCTCTTGCTTTAGCCTCCCAAATGTTGAGGTTACAGGCGTACCCCACTACATCCAACTGGAAAAAGCAAAACTTCATTGAAACAGCTTACAGAGGTGCTAAATCATTACCCAAAGGTTTATTGGGGTTAATCTCACAGCTTTGTAGTGGTTTCTTCCTCTGTGCGTCCTAAGCACCCACCTTCTGCCCTACCATTAACAAGGCAGGAGTCACAGCTTTAAGAGAGCACATTCTTTTTTGTTTTGTTTTATTTTGCCAGTCCTGGGGCATGGAGTCAGGGCCTGAGCACTGTCCCTGGCTTCTTTTTGCTCAAGGCTAGCACTCTGCCACTTGAGCCATAGTGCTACTTCTGACTTTTTCTGTATATTTGGTTCTGAGGAATTGAACCCAGGGCTTCATGTACTCTAGGCAAGCACTCTACCTCTAGGCCATATTCCCAGCTCCCCCCCACTTTTTTTTTTTGGTTGATCTGGGGCTTGAACTCACCGGGCCTGGGCACTGTTCCTGAGGTTTTTTCCACTCAAGACTAGTGCTCTACCACTTAAGCCACAGCACCACTTTTGGTTTTCTGGTAGTTAATTGGAAATCAGAGTCTCATGGACTTTATAGGAGCCACCAGTGCCTGGTGAGAGCACATCCTTGAGGAAGTTATAGAAGGGAGACCCCTTTCTTGCGACCCCAGAAAGGGGAGGTAGAGGAAAGATGAATAGAGTAGCTAACCTTTTCTCTGTGTGTATATGTGTCAGGACTGGGGCTTGAACTCAAGGCCTGGGTGCTGGGTATGCTTGAAATGGTAGAAAACCTGCCTAGTAAGCACAAGGCAGTAAGTTCAAATCCCAGCTGTGCTTCTAAAGCAGTTATGTTCCTCAGCCCACAGTGCCCCTGGGAGGGGCTGCTCAGATTTCTATTTTGTCCAGGAGTTTAACACAGGAGTTTGTCGGGAGTTTAGTTTAGTTTGCTAATCAACACACAGGCATCACTTGAAAAGATTGACAACACTGATGTTTTTGCTTCACAAATGTTTTCTTTTTATCCAGATTGAAAGAAGCTATAAGTACAAGTAAAGAACAAGAGGCAAAATACCAGGCCAGCCACCCAAACCTCAGAAAGCTGGATGATGTTGGTGAGTAGAGATCTGTGTACACGTGCACATTTGGGTCCTGGGATGAGAAATTTCCTTCTTTGTCCCTGAGGGATGTGGGGACAGAATACTCTCAGCAGTGTCAGGCAGTGGCTAGGTGACAGGCCATACAGGCTGAATATGCTCTTGGGGAACCAAAATGGCTTACACATGTAATCCTACCTACTCAGAAGGCTGAATTCTGAGAATTGCAGTAGGAAGTCAGCCTGGATAGACAAATCCAAGAGACACTAGTTAACCAGCAAAATTCCAGAACTAAGCCTAAGTGGTAGAGCACCAGCCTTGAGCAAAGAAGCTAAGGGACAGTGCCCAAGCCATAATTTTAAGCCCCAGTGCCAGCACAAAATAAATGACAGGAAGAGAAGAAGGAAAGAAGGAAGGAAGGAAAGGAGTTACATTGGGATTTTTTTGTTTCCTTCCTTCTTCCCTCTGCCTGGAGGGTGAATTAAGAACTTGGGAGGGCTGGGAATGTAGCACAGTAGTAGAGTGTTTGCCTAGCATGCCTGAAGCCCTGGGTTCGATTCCTCAGTACCACATAAGCAGAAAAAGCCAGAAATAGTGCTGTGGCTCAAGTGGTAGAGTGCTAGCTTTAAGCAAAAGCAGCTCAGGGGCAGCACCGAGGCCCTGAGTTCTAGCCCCAGGACTGTCAAAAAAAAATATTGGAGCCTTGATATTCAGAAGGCTGAGATGTGAGGACCAATATTTGGAGCCTGCCCAGGTAGGCAAATCCAAGAGACTCTTAGCTCCAATTAACCACCAAAAAAGCCAGAACTAGAGGCATCATTCAAGTGGTAGAGTGCCAGCCCTGAGCTCAAGAGTGAAAAACCCTGAGTTCAAGCCCAAGAACCAGCATTTTAAAAAAAGAAAGAACATAGGGAAACATGCTGGATTGTAGCCAGCCCTGGCAGGAAAGTCCATGAGACTCTTATTTCCAATT
This sequence comes from Perognathus longimembris pacificus, assembly GCF_023159225.1. NCBI lineage: Eukaryota > Metazoa > Chordata > Mammalia > Rodentia > Heteromyidae > Perognathus > Perognathus longimembris. The sequence goes on from NC_063163.1 coordinate 94,738,320, forward strand.
AACTACCAAAAAGTCAGAAGTGGAGCTGTGGCTCCAGTGGTACAGTGCTAGCCTTGAGCACAAAAGCTCAGAGACAATACTCACACTCTTGAGTTCAAGCCACAGGACTGTACCAAAAAAGAAAAGTTAGTTAATAAAACAAAAAGGAGGGCCAGGAATGTGGCTTAGTGGTAGAGTGCTTGCCTAGCATTCATGAAGTCCAGAGTTCAATTCCTCAGCACCACATAAAGAGAAAAGGCAGAGGGGCTGGGGATATGGCCTAGTGGCAAGAGTGCCTGCCTCGGATACACGAGGCCCTAGGTTCGATTCCCCAGCACCACATATACAGAAAACCGCCAGAAGCGGTGCTGTGGCTCCAGCGGCAGAGTGCTAGCCTTGAGCGAGAAGAAGCCAGGGACAGTGCTCAGGCCCTGAGTCCAAGGCCCAGGACTGGCAAAAAAAAAAAGAGAAAAGGCAGAAAGTGGCTCTGTGGCTCAAGTGGCAGAGTGCTAGCCTTGAGCAAAAACAAGCCAGGGACAGTGCTCAGGCCCTGAGTTCAAGCCCAGGACTGGCAAAAAAAAAAAAAATATATATATATATATATATATATATATAAAACAAAAAGGAAAGACCTGATAGAGAAATCACCTAGGCTCAGGACATACTAAATGGATACAGTTCATTCTGAAAATGTAAACCATGTGAGAAAGCTAAATAAACCACAAAGGACCCAAGAAACTATCCTCAATATCTCTCAGAAGGAGAGAAAGAGCCTGCACCACCACTACTCCCCCCCCAAAAAAACGCATAACTTTAAGGGATTGGAATTTTCATTTGTGTGTTTTCATTTATCCCTGAGCTCTTTTGTTGGTGGTGGTGGTGGTCATGGTGCTTGAACTCTGGGCCTAGGCGCTGTCCCTGAACTCTTTGACTCAGGGATAGCACTTTATCTCCTTGAGTCACAGTACCACTTCCAGTTTTCTGGTGGTCAGTTAGAGATAAGAATCTCATAGACTTTTCTGCCTGGCTGGGTTCGAACCTCCATCCTCAGATCTCAGCCTCCTGAGTATCTAGGATTACAGGAGTGAGCCATAAGTGCCCAGTTAACACCATTTAACATCTTTAATTTTTAAAATTTAAAAGGTATGGTAACATACACTTGTAGTCTCAGCTACTTAGGAAGCTGAAGCAGGAGGACTGCTTAAGTGACATAGCAAGATCCTGTCTCAAGAAGAAAGGGAAAGAAGGAGGGAAAAAAAGGAAGAAGTGACAAGATGGGAGGGATAGCTCTGTGGTAGAGGGTATGCCTAGGCCCTAGGTTCAATCCCAGAACCAAAATTTAAAAAGTAAAAATCAGACAGTCTATGTTCTATGTCAGGTCCGTGGGCCTGTGTAGTTTTGCATTGATGCCATTTCTCTGTTGTATTGTTATTTGTATGGGGCTGTTTCTAGGATTTGTATCACTTAGCCAGGTGATAGATAGGTTGAGGGGAAGGCTGGAGTCTTTCTCTGCTGCTCTCCTGGGAACATTGTCCTCCAGCCCTTCACCCACCCAGGATTCTTCTTCCCTGGTGTCTTGTACGTATTCCCATCTCTGACTCTCTGCATGCTCCGAGAATCAGCTACTTCATCTCTTCCATGAACTTTCCAGATTAAGATCAGTTTTGTGACTGAGCACCTTTAGCTTATGCTTGTAATCCTAGATACTCAGGAGGCTGAGATCAGAGGATCCAGTTCCAAGCCAGCCCTAGCAGAAAGGTCTCTGAAACTCCTATCTCCAGTTAACCACTAAAAAGCTGCCAGTGGAGCTGTGGATCAAGTGGTAGAGCTCCAGCCTTAAGGAAAAAAAAAGCTCAGGAAGAACACCTAGGCCTTGAGTTCAAGCCCCAGTACTGGCACACACACACACACACACACACACACACACACACTCACACACACAATCAATCAATCAATCAATGTTGTAATGGGGCTGGAGGTATAGCTAATGGTAGAATGCTTCCTAGTATGTACAACATTGTAGGTTCTCTCTCTCTCTCTCTCTCTCTCTCTCACACACACACACACACACACACACACACTTTCATGAAGCAGCACTTCAAGGGACATCAGTATTCTTTTTTTTTTTTTTGCCAGTCCTGGGGCTTGGACTCAGGGCCTGAACACTGTCCCTGGCTTACTCTTTGCTCAAAGCTAGCACTCTGCCACTTGAGCCACAGCACCACTTCTGGCTATTTTCTAAATATGTGGTACTGGGGAATCGAACCCAGGGTTTCATGTATACGAGGCAAGCATTCTTGCCACTAGGCCATATTCCTAGCCCCCAGTTAACCATTCTTTTGGTGTTTCTTTTTAAATTCAGATGCTGTCCTTGATGGGCCTGGTTCTGTAAGTAACGAGACTTACCCAAAGAATGTACACCTCCGAGCCTATCACCAGAAGATTGACAACAACCTAGGTAAGACTGCGAGCTGTAGAGCCTCTATAATCTACTTCTTCCTCCAGGCAGTGTATGCCAAGCACAGCTCATGTGCCCCAAGCCACCCAAACCCCACCCAGCATCATGACTATCTCACTGCCTTGCTATCTCAGGAATCCATCCATTTTTCTCCTTGTTGTATTCTGCCCAGCTCAACCATCTCCATTGCTGGCTTGGATCCTGACAGCAGCAGAGACCTTCAAGTCTCTGTGAGGTTTAAATACAGCTTGGATACAACCACTTGTTTCATCCTCCCTATTCAGCCACATGGAGCCCTATATTTCCCCTCTGTGACATAATGCTCCTGAGGATTGGTGGAAGGGCTCCACAAGCTGACCCTGATAAGCATGAAGGAAAGCACCAGGCCTGATTAAAAGTTAGAACTTGCGGCGCTGTGGCTCAAGTGGCAGAGTGCTAGCCTTGAGAGGGAAGAAGCCAGGGACAGTGCTCAGGCCCTGAGTCCAAGGCCCAGGACTGGCCAAAAAAAAAAAAAAAAGTTAGAACTTGGGCTGGGGATATAGCCTAGTGGCAAGAGTGCCTGCCTCGGATACACGAGGCCCTAGGTTCGATTCCCCAGCACCACATATACAGAAAACGGCCAGAAGCGGCGCTGTGGCTCAAGTGGCAGAGTGCTAGCCTTGAGCAAAAAAAAAGAAAGAAGCCAGGGACAGTGCTCAGGCCCTGGGTCCAAGGCCCAGGACTGGCCAAAAAAAAAAAAAAAGTTAGAACTTACCTTGGCAAATTGCTCACATGGCCCTGGGAGTGATCTTTCAAAACACATCAGGTGGGAAGTCTTCCAAAAACTCTTCGTGGATGCCTCAGTACTGACTTAAAACAGAGTCCAAAGCCAGGTATTGGTGGCCCATGCCTGTGATCCTAGCTCCTCAAGAGGCTGAGATCTTAAGATTGCAATTTGAGGACCAGGAGTTTGGCCTAGTTGTAGGGTGCTTGCCTGGCATGCATGAAGCCCTGGGTTTCATTCCTCGGTATCACATACACAGAAAAAGCCAGAAATGGTGCTGTGGCTCAAGTGGTAGAGTGCTAGCCTTGAGCAAAAAGTTCAAGGACAGTGCCCAGGCTCTAAGTACAAGCCCCAGGACTGGCAAAAAAAAAGATTACAGTTTGAAGCCAGTCTGGACAAGAAACTCCATGAGACTCTGATCTCCAAACCATCACCAAAAAGCCAAAAGTGAAGCTGTGGCTTAAATTACAGAGCACTAGCCTTGAGCAGAAAAGCCCAGGCCTGAATTCAAGCCCCAGGTCCAGCATTTAAAAAAAGGGGGGAGGGAACTATATTTTGGGGGGGATGGGGGTTGTTAGCCTTTAGTTTTGTTTTGTTGAGATATGGAGTCTTACAGTGTTACCTAAGTTAGTCTCAAACTCCTAGGCTCAAGCCATCCTCACTTGGTCTGCAGAGTAGGCAGACGCATGCCATCGTGCCCAATATCTTAGCACTTTAGACCCGTGTCCCAGGCTACCAGAGAGATGGCTTCCAGGGTACCAACAGAAGAGGAAGAACCAATCTCTGTGCTCTTAAATTCTCAGGCATCTCCAAATCCCGCCTGCCCTTTACCCTCAGAGCCCAAGGAAGCCCCAGATAGCCATTTCTTGCTTCCGTCCCCTCAACTTGGTCATCCAGAGCCCAAGACCTCTCCAAGGCAGAAGCTGTGTCTGTGATTTGGCCACTTGAAAGAAACTCATAGGGCCAAGCTCACACCTGTAATTCTTTTTTTTTTTTTTTTTTTTTTTTTTGCCAATCCTGGGGTTTGGACTCTGGGCCTGAGCACTGTCCCTGGCTTCTTTTTGCTCAAGGCTAGCACACTGCCACTTGAGCCATAGCGCCACTTCTGGCCATTTTCTGTATATGTGGTGCTGGGGAATCGAACCCAGGGCCTCATGTATATGAGGCAGGCACTCTTGCCACTAGGCCATATCCCCAGCCCACCTGTAATTCTAATGACTCAGGAGGTTGAGCTCTGAGGATTATGGCACGAAAGCCCATGAGATAGATGCTTATCTCCAATGAACCACCAAAAAAGCCAGAAGTGGAACTGTGGTTCAGGTGGTACAGTGCCAGCTCTGAGTGGAAAAGCATAGCATAGCACCTAGGCCCTGAGTTCAAGCATCAATGCTGGCAACACAAAAAAGGAAACTACCCCTCCCTACCCCCACCCCCCAAAAAAAGAAATCCAGAGTCCCTGTCCTCAATCAAGAGAAAGAGTGGCTGAGAACCCTGGTATCTTTGGAGCCTGCTAGCAGGGACTAGAGAAGGGGGAGCAAGAAAGGACTCTGAGTTCAAGGATCATATGGGCAGGATTAGTGTTGGGGAGGGATGAATAATGGCTTCTACATTAGGCTCGCATTATTTTTTAGTGAGTAATAGATATTCTTTTCTCTTCGACATATTTTAGAAAATGTAACTAAAGCCTTCAAACTTACCCTGTCTTAAGGTGGAGAGGACTCAGTAACCCACATGTTGCTAAGCACCTGGAAAAGGTAGGATACGTTTTCTAGATGCCATGATTACTCTCACTCAGTACTGCCTGTCATTCCCTTCTCTCACAGATGAGCTGTCTATGGGGCTGGGCCGTCTGAAGGACATAGCCCTGGGAATGCAGACAGAAATCGAGGAGCAAGATGACATTCTGGACCGACTGACAACCAAAGTGGACAAGTTAGATATCAATATAAAAGGCACAGAAAGAAAAGTTCGACAACTCTAAAAGACAGAAGTGGATTTCCACTCCATGGTGATGAAAAGATTTCAAAAGATCTCTCTTTAAATTCCTAAGAAATTTTACTTATTATTTAGTATGTAATTAACACGTGTTTGCATATGTCCTAATAGAGTGAATTTTAAGAGATTTTGTTGTTGTTGTTGTTATAATGAAGAGCTGTGTTTCCCACTTTTTCTTAAGGCCAACACTTGCCAAAATTCTTTCAGCTGAATTTCCTGAAAGATTTTAGTCAACTTCTGAGCTCCACATACTTATGGGGCTTAAAGGAGTAAAGAAGTTACATTTCTCACTTTCATTAATGGATGGAAAGATGTGGATAGAATTTCAGTCTTAATAGCCATTTCTATATCCTCATTTACTGAATTTCTCACATTAAGGAACCTTGGGTTTACAGGAGGAGGGTCCTTTCCACACATTTGTGTAAGATATATAAATTGTAACATATGCATGCAGATACACACACATACACACACACACACACACACACATATTAAGCATACTAAAATCTTCTCTACCCCCTAAAAAAGGATCGGTATAAATGCAGAAAGGAGTATGTTACCTTCTTTGCTTCTTCTTTTTATTTTTTGTCAGTCATGGGGCTTAAACTCAGGACCTGGGTGCTGTCCCTGAACCTGTTTGTTCTCAAGGCTAGCGCTCTATCACTTGACCCACCCACTTGAGCCACAGTGCCACTTATGACTTTTTCTGTGAAGTTTATTGGAGATAAGAGTCTCACGGGCCTTCCTGCTCAGGCTGGCTTTGAACTGTGATCCTCAGATCTCAGCCTCCTGAGTGGCTAGGATTACAGGCATGAGCCACCAGTGCCTGACTAGTCTTTTGTTGACAAATATCACCCTTCTCTTCCTGCCCTCTAGCCTTGGCACACATTGTAGGAAGGCTCAAAGCAGCATGCTTAGAAAGACGTTTGAGCCCTGTCTCTCTACCTGCTGTCATCTCATTCACTTCATCTGTAGTTGGCAACAGATTCTCCACTGGCTCAAAGCCACCTGGTTGACTGATGAGAGCCCTGTAGTGAGAATGGAGTATCTTAGACATGATCAAGCAGTAGTCTTCCTCTCCTGAGTCCTCTGCCCCTCTGAGAGTTACCACTGCCAGACCTCAGTATGGCAGTGCTTATTTAGTGCCTGGGGTCTCCTGACTTCCACTCAGTCTTCTGCACTTCCTACAAAGTGACATTTGAATCACTTGGTTCTCTGCCACCAGTTTTGGGACTGGTAATCCATAAATGCTGCTGATCTTCTGTAAAAGAATTTGACTTAGGGCTCGGAATAGGGCCTGGTGGCAAGAGTGCTTGCCTCATATTCATGAAGCCCTGGTTTTGATTCCTCAGCACCATACATATAGAAAAGGTCCAGAAGTGGCACTGTGGATCAAGTGGCAGAGTGCTAGCCTTGAGCAAAAAGAAGCCAGGGACAGTGCTCAGGCCCTGAGTCCAAGACCCAGGACTAGCAAAAACAAAAGCAAAACCAAGAATTTGACTAAGGAAAATAACAACATCAAAACACCTAGATACGATTTTAACTAGGCTGTTTGTTCATCCCTTTTATTTTGTAGAAGGAAACATTTACAAGCAATAATTAAAATGGATATCTTGCCACGTCTCACAGCATGTACCTGTAATCCCAGCATTTAGGAGGCAGAGGCAAAATGATCACAAGTTTGTTTTTTTTTGTTTTTTTGGCCAGTCCTGGGGCTTGGACTCAGGGCCTGAGCACTGTCCCTGGCTTCTTTTTGCTCAAGGCTAGCACTCTGCCACTTGAGTCACAGCGCCCCTTCTGGCCATTTTCTGTATATGTGGTGCTGGGGAATCGAACCCAGGGCCTCATGTATATGAGGCAGGCACTCTTGCCACTAGGCCATATCCCCAGCCCCAAATGATCACAAGTTTTAAGCCAGCCTGAGCTACTGGAAAAGTGGCCAGCCTGGGCTACATAACATTTTTTTTTTTTTTTTGGCCAGTCCTGGGGCTTGGCTCAGGGCCTGAACACTGTCCCTGGCTTCTTTCTTTTTTTTTTTGCTCAAGGCTAGCACTCTGCCACTTGAGCCACAGCGCCACTTCTGTCCGTTTTTTGTATATGTGGTGCTGGGGAATTGAACCCAGGGCCTCATGTATGGGAGGCAAGTACTCTTGCCACTACTAGGCCATATCCCCAGCCCCCCCATAACATTTTTTTTAAGAATCAAAGAAATAGAAATAAAATTGACTGGTGCATTAAAATTGATTTATATCAGTGCCTCCAACAAAATAATTGGAACCATAAATCTCTGAACTTTTTTCTTACTTAAAATACTTTAAAGATGGCGAAAAGAACTGATTTTAATAACAAGACAGGTCAGAAACTAATATAAGTAACAGTGCCTTTCACCAAAAGACACAGTACTAGTTAGTCTATGGGTATTGGCCCTTTCTTCATGCTTTCCTTTGGACTCTACATCCTATAAATAGTCTCTTAAAGCACAGAAAGCCTTTTCTTTTTTTTTTTTTTTTGTCAGTCATGAGACATGAACTCTGTCTCTGAGCTGTTTGAGCGCTGTCTCTGAGCTGTTTTGCTCAAGGATAGCACTCTACCACTTTGAGCCAGCTCCACTTCTGGTTTTCTGGTAGTTAGCTGGAGATAAGAATCACACAGACTTTCTTTCCCAGGCTGGCTTTGAACTGTGATCCTCAGATCTCAGCCTCCTGAGTAGCTAGGATTACAGGTGTGAGCCACCAGCTCCTGGCACAGCAAGCCTCTTCAAAGAGTTATAATCAGCTGGAGGTATTGATCACCAAAAGAGTCCTCGCCTACCATTAGCAAGGCCCTAGCTTCAATCTATAACACTGTGATTTAAAAGAAAGAAAGGAAGGAAGCAAGCAAGCATGAGGATAACATCATGTTAGAATTTGTTTAGCAATTCGTAAAAGTTCTCATCTCACAATATTCAACTTTCCTAACAATAGGAACAGCCTCCATGGGCAAATATAGCTTCCTGTAAACCCTGGTCATAACATGTGCTAGTCACCTCAAGAATTCTATCTAATCATCTATCCTATAATGGTGAGGCCTTGATTAAAAGTAAAGACATATTTTGTTTTGTTTGTTCGTTTATTTAATCAGGTAAACTCAATGGTGTTATGGATAATGTGAAAAAATGGTACTTGGATTTGAATTCAGGGCCTCACACTTAGTAAACGATGCTCTACCATTTCATTTATACCACCAGCACAAACGAAAATGTTAAATGTAACACCCAGCCCAAACAGTAATTCATGAGGCTCTTTCATATAAAGACTGCTCAAAAACAGGAAACCAGAATGCAGAGCTGGACTAGGTTGTATGTAGCTCAGTGGTAGAGCATTCACTAAGAAAGCCAGAGGAATTGAATCTCAATCCCAGTACCAGGAAAAGGAAAAGGATAATACAGACTAGCCCATCTATAGTTCTATTTCTCTTTATTACTACCAGGCAAAGATTCTTTGAGATTAATCACTATACCTTCTCCCTAAATAAGTACATTAAAAGCCACTGCTAACTGTTCTTATGAGTAGACTTCCATTTGCATTATGAGCTCTCTATCTTGAAGCAAAGTAATATTTTATGGACCTTCCCTTTCTTTTGTTAAAGAAGTCAATCCCTAACCCATTTCTATTTTAGTGGGCTATTTTAATTGGGTTTGTCGGTTTTGTTTTTTTCTTTTGTGCTGGGACTTGAACTCAGGGCTTTACATTCTGTTTTTTCACTCATCCTGGCACTCTACCACTTGAGCCAAGTCTTGATTACAGGTCTTGGGGCTTGCACTCAGGGCCTGGGTGGAGCTTGAACTCAGGACCCAGGTGCTGTCCCTGAGCTTTTTTGCTCAAGGCTGATGCTCCACCACTTGAACCACAGGTCCACTCTTTTTTGCTGATTCAGTGAAGATAAGAGTCTCAGGGCCTTTCTGGCCTGGGCTGGCTTTGAGCTACAATCCTCAGATCTCAGCCTCCTAAGTAGCTAGGATTACAAGTGTGAACTACCAGCACCCAGCTTCATTCCAACATTTTTTTTTCCTCTCAGAGTATCTCAGACTTTTCTGCCCACTAGCTTCAAATTGAGATCCTCAGATCTCAGCCTCTTGAGTACCTAGGATTACAAGTATAAGCCACTAGTACCCAGGTTTATTTTGGGTTTGTTTTGCTTTTTAGTCTTAAACACATGAAAGAAAAGTGGCCCTCACTTTTCTTGAAATCTTGTCTTCCTATAACACCTTAGAAGTTCTTACCTATTTTGCCCTGTTCTCCTTCAGACCCTCCTGTAAGTCTTCAGGCTAAGAGTCAGTCCTTGTGCTTTGATGCCTGCCTGTAGCTTCCTTCTGGGTCTTCATCTGCTCCTAAACCCACAAAAGACTGGTTACTGATGCTACTTTGTGAAGCAAACTAGCTTATATTTTCACAGAAAACAAAAGAAAACCTGGGGAGGTCCAGGATCTCTATCACATGACAGTTGGGATCAGAAAGCATCTAAACTAGACATGTAAGGACTGAGGCTGTCTGTGGGACAAGCTTTGGCACCCCAGATGAGGCCATGGCACTCATTCTTGTTAGATCATCTTCAAGACAGATTTCCATGTCCACAGTTGACCTGGAAACAAACTGTGCCTTCATAAAAGTGGCTTTTCTAACTTTAGATTCATTATATGCTAAGTGGGTTACTAACAAAAAAAAGTGCATTTTCCTCTGAAGGAGACTGTTTCTATCAGTTAGTAATTTATAACTTAACAGCAATGGAGTTACCATTGTCTTTTATATTCTGTAGGAAATGAGACCTGATCTTAACTCAAAAGGCAAGAAAAAACATATATATAGAGAGAGAAGCTCATTTTTAATTTCTTTCCCTTTTTGTAAATATGTAATGTTAAGTGTATACTACACTAATTTGGTACAAATCTGTTTTACCTACAGAAGCCTTTTCTTGCAGGATTGTTTTTGAAGTTACCATTGTTGTTAAGCATCTACTCTGATGAATGCATTGTCTTGAGTACAAAATGATAAGCCAATCTTTAAAAGCATTCATTTGGCAGAGATGGGTGGGGTCTGTTCCAATTTATGTCAGATCAAGTTGGATCATCCAAGCCTTCAACTCAACAGATGGACATATTCCAGGAAATAAAATGTGAAGTTGTTTTTACATCAAAATCTGTCTCCTACACAGTTATTTTCAAAGCGTTGACAGGAGTCCTTATTGAATCTTCATGTATTTGGTCTCGTGTATGTGTGTGTGTGTGTATTGGGTCTTGAACTCAGGACCTAGGGTGCTGTCCCTTAGCTTTTTCACTCAAAGCTGGTGCTCTACTACTTGACCCCCACACCTCTGCCACCTTTTTTTCTGACATAAGAGTTTCTTGGATTTGTCTACCTAGGTCAAGCTTTGAACTTCAATCCTCAGAGCTCAACCTCCTGAATAGCTAGGATTACAGGTGTCACCCACCAGCACCTGGCATGTTAGGTCCTTTAAACCCCACTCACAAGCCCTCTGGGCAGGGGTTATTTATTTATTTATTTATTTATTTACTGACAGTCCTGTCCCTGTCTTCTTTTTGCTCAGAGCTAGCACTCTACCACTTGAGCCACAGTGCTACTTCAGGCTTTTTCTTTTTATGTGGTGTGGAGGAATTGAGCCCAGAGCCTCACGCATGCTAGGCAAGCACTCTCCCACTAAGCCACATTCCCAGCCCCTACCCAGGAGTTATAGCTCAATGGTAGTAGATGCTTAGCCTGTGTGAGGCAATGGGTTCAATCCCCAGCACTATAGGGAAAAAAGAAAAAGTGAGTTAAAAACTCTCTTGTGCGGTCAGAGAGCTCTTCCAGCCTGTCTTCTATCTTCTGGCTCCCTCTTTAGCAAGATCAAGACTTCTACATTTGTTTGCTATTCCCCAGTGGTCTAGCTCAGTAAATGGTACCCCTTCTCATCTGGTACAGTGGCTCAACACAAAGACTGAGTCAGCTTTTTTAGTCCATTCCCTATTGCTATCACTGAGTACCACAGACTTGAGTAATTTATAAAGAATAAAAGTTTAGGGCTGGGAATATGGCCTAGTGGTAAAGTATTCGCCTCATAGACATGAGTTTGATATACCTGGGTTTGATTCCTCAGCACTACATATATAGAAAAAGCTGGAAGTGGCGCTGTGGCTCAAGTGGCAGAGTGCTGGCCTTGAGAGGAAAAAAAAAAAAAAAAAAAAGAAGAAGCCAGGGACAGTGCTCAGGCCCTAAGTTCAAGTCCCAGGACTGGCAAAAAAAAAAAAAAAGAATAAAAGTTTAGCAGGGGGCTGGGAATATGGTTTAGTGGTAGAGTGCTTGCCTAGAATGCATAAAGCCCTGGGTTCGATTCTTCGGCACCACATAAACAGAAAAATCTGGAAGTGGCACTGTGGCTCAAGAGGTAGAGTGCTAGCCTTGAGCAAAACAGAAGCCAGGGACAGTGCCCAGGCCCTGAATCCAAGCCCCAGGGCTAGCAAAAAAATAAAATAAAGATAAAAAGTTTAGCTGGACACCAGTGATTTTTGCCTGTAATCCTAGCAACTCATGAGGCTGAGATTGGAGGATTACAGTTTGAAGCCAGCCCAGACAGGAAAGTCCCTAAGACACTTTATTTCCAATAACTCTCCCACACACACACCAAAAGAAAGAAAGCCAGGGGGCTGGGGATATGGCCTAGTGGCAAGAGAGTTTGCCTCGTATACAAGAGGCCCTGGATTCAATTCCCCAGCACCACATATACAGAAAACGGCCAGAAGGGGCGCTGTGGCTCAAGTGGCAGAGTGCTAGCCTTGAGCAAAAGGAAGCCAGGGACAGTGCTCAGGCCCTGAGTTCAAGGCCCAGGACTGGCAAAAAAAAAAAAAAAGAAAGAAAGAAAGAAAAAAAGAAAGAAAGCCAGAAGTAGAACTGTGACTCAAGTGGTAGGGCACTAGTCTTGAGGCAAAGAAGCTCAGCAACAGTGCCCAAGCCCAGAGTTCAAGCCCAAGGACTAGAAAAAAAAAAAAAAGAATGAATTTCTTGTCTGTGTTCACATGTCATTTTATTGGAAACCCAACATCTAATTTATATATCATTTTGGCTGCTTTTGTGCTCTAATGTCAAGTTTGGCCATTGGACTTAAATCAATGTCTATAAAAGTTTGCTGTTTTAAGTCCCTCCAGTATGTGGTTCCTTGACCTGCCAACCTCCAGCACCATAAGCTGAAAATTCCTCCTTTTCTTCTTTTTTTTTTTTTTTTTTTGATGCTGGGCCTGGGTCTTGAACTCAGAGCCTCCAATTAACCACCAAAAAGTGGAGCTATGGCTCAAGTGATTGAGTGCTAGCCTTGAGCAAAAGCACTCAGGGACAGCACCCGGGCCCCTGGAGTTCAATCCCCAATAGCACACACACACACAAAGTAGGTAGATAGATGCTTGGATGGATGGATGGATGGATAGATTATGGATTTATTGCCAGGTATAGTGGTATATATCCATGATTCTAGCTACTTGGAAATGGAGATAAGAATATGTAAAGAGCAAAATGACTCAGGATAGTACTCAAGAATTACAGCATTGACTTAGCAAGTTCAACACCCTAGATTCAATCCCAAGTGCAGAATAAGTAAATACATAAAATTATAGCTCTGTTTCAACTCGTATGAGAGTCTTTCAAAGTGCTTATAGAATATTGCTTGTAAACTAAGTGCTGGTGTCTCATGCCTACAATACTAGCAATTGAGGAAGCTAAGATCTGAGGGTTGCAGTTCAAAGCTCCATGACTAACACAGAGAGAGAGAGAGAGAGAGAGAGAGAGAGAGAGAGAATAAACTCACTGTACTTGAACTGAGTATCTTCTGGAAGCCAGAATTTGAGGTACAAAAGTGAAAGTGTATAGTTCTGCCTGGTGGTATGCAGTTCAGTAGAGTAATAAGCACTAAGAAAAACTTTTTCTTAGCTAGGTGCCAGTGGCTCATGCCTGTTAATCCTAGTTACCAGGAGGCTGAGACCTGAGGATGAAGGTTTGAAGCCAGCCTGGCAAACATGTCCAAGAGACTCTTATTTCCAATTAACCAGCAAAAAGCCACAAGTGGATGTGTGGTACTCCAAGTGGCAGAGTTCCAGCCTTGAGCAAAAAAGCTAAAGCACCCAGACCCCATGCCCATGAGTTAAAGCCCCAGTACCAACACACACACACACACATACACACACATATGCACACACACAGGCACACACAGACACACTTGCATGTATGCACCAAACCAACCTATAAAATAGGTTAACTTTGATGTTGTGTGTGTGTGTGTGTGTGTGTTTGGTTTTGTTATTGTTGTTGAGTACTCGGGCTTGAACTCAGGGCCTGGATGCTGTTCTTGGACTGTTCTACCACTTGAGCCACATTCCACTTTTAGGGTTTTTGTGGTTAATTGGAGATAAGAGTCTCTCAGACTTTCCCTGCCCAGGCCGGCTATGAACTGTGAGCCTCAGATCTCAGACTCCTGAGTAGCTAGGATTACACGCATGAGCCATGGGCACTTGGCTTTGATTTAATTTCTAAATGACTGGATGTGTTTTTGTTTTTTTGTTTTTTTTTTGCCAGTCTTGGGCCTTGGACTCAGGGCCTGAGCACTGTCCCTGGCTTCTTCCCGCTCAAGGCTAGCACTCTGCCACTTGAGCCACAGCGCCGCTTCTGGCCGTTTTCTGTATATGTGGTGCTGGGGAATCGAACCTAGGGCCTCGTGTATCCGAGGCAGGCACTCTTGCCACTAGGCTATATCCCCAACCCTGGATGTGTTTTTGGTTCAAAGGTCTGCATCAAATTTTAGCACAGCAATTGCTGCACCCCTTTTCAGTGCTGTCTTTCTAGTGTGAGTAAATTCTTTGATATCTATGGCTTGCTTCATTCTCTGTTCTTAGTCTACAATCTTTTTGTAATACTGGGGCTTGCTTTCTATAAAATTTGGATCTGTACTGTATGTATTTAGGCCTATTCTTTTTTTTTTTTTTTTTTTTTTTTTGGCCAGTCCTGGGCCTTGGACTCATGGCCTGAGCACTGTCCCTGGCTTCTTTTTGCTCAAGGCTAGCACTCTGCCACTTGAGCCACAGTGCCACTTCAGGCCATTTTCTATATATGTGGTGCTGGGGAATTGAACCCAGGGCTTCATGTATGCGAGGCAAGCACTCTTGCCAGTAGGCCATATTCCCAGCCTCTTAGGCCTATTCTTTACCCATATTTGTACTATAAACATTATTATTATTTTGTTCCAGTCCTGGTATTTGAACTCAGGGCCTGGGCACTATCCCTGAGCTTCTTTAGCTCAGAGCTAGTGCTCTGTCTCTTGAGCCAGGACTCTACTTCCAGCTTTTTAATGGTTAATTAATAAGAGTCTTACTTCCTGTCTGGGTGAACTTCGAACATCTCTGTAGCATCTATGCTACATTACAGACTTTGTGTTCGGAGATATAAAAAACACCGTTATTGCCTCAACACAGTTATTGCTAAGGATTACAGGCATAAGGCACTGGTGCCCAACCATGATCTTTAAATCCTTTTTTTTTTTTTGGCCAATTCTGGGGCTTGAATTAAGTGCTCTGTCCCTGACCCTCCCTGTGCTCAAGACTATCACTCTAGTGGGCTGGGGATATGGCCTAGTGGCAAGAGTGCTTGCCTCCTATACATGAGGCCCTGAGTTCAATTCCCCAGCACCACATATACAGAAAATAGCCAGAGGGGGCGCTGTGGCCCAAGTGGCAGAGTGCTAGCCTTGAGCGGGTAGAAGCCAGGGACAGTGCTCAGGCCCTGAGTCCAAGTCCCAGGACTGGCCAAAAAAAAAAAAAAAAAAAAAGACTATTACTCTACCACTTGAGCCACAGCACCACTTCTGGCTTTCTCTGTTTATATGGGGGGCTGGGAATATGGCCTAGTGGCAAGAGGGCTTGCTTCCTATACATGAAGCCCTGGGTTTGATTCCCCAGCACCACATATACCAAAAAAGGCCCAGGACTGGCAAAATACACACACACACACACACACACACACACACACACACACACACACACAGTTTATGTAGTACTGGGGAATCAAACTCCCCCACTAAACCACATTCTCAGTCTCCATGATTTTTTAGCAAAGTTAAAATTTGGTTACAGCCTTTTGTCTGCTTTCTAAATCATTAGTAGACTTTACCCTATTGAAGACAAGACAGTATAGTGAAAGTTAGCTATATTTCCCCCTTTGTCTTTTTTTATTTGTTTTTCTTTTTCTATGGCCAAATATGAGACAACTTTTTTCTTTTCTTTTCCTGGGGTGGAGGGGGGGCAGTGGTAGGGCTTAAATTCAGGGCCTGGGTGCTGTCATGTTGAGCTACTGTGGACATTTTTTCCACTTTTCAGTTTAGCAGGAATGTAACAAATTGGTCATAGGAATAGAATATAAAAAGTTGGATATAAGAATTTACCAGGGGCTGGGGATATAGCCTAGTGGCAAGAGTGCCTGCCTCGGATACACGAGGCCCTAGGTTCGATTCCCCAGCACCACATATACAGAAAACGGCCAGAAGCGGCGCTGTGGCTCAAGTGGCAGAGTGCTAGCCTTGAGCGGGAAGAAGCCAGGGACAGTGCTCAGGCCCTGAGTCCAAGGCCCAGGACTGGCCAAAAAAAAAAAAAAAAAAAAAGAATTTACCAGTTCTCAATTTTTACAATTTTGCAATTCTCAATTCATACAATACTCTACTTCTGAGGTTATAGAGAATACAATTCCTGTGAATTAAAGCTTGGCATGGGATTCATTCTGTTCCATGAAAGGTGAACAAATTAACATGTTTCATCTGGGCTAAAGGATTTAATAGCTAGTGCTAGTAAATTACAGAGACTCTCCAGTTAGTTTCCAAATTCAACTGCTGAGGGAAGAGGTCAAATGTTCCATTTGGTTTAGCCTGGGGATGGTAGCGCTTCCAGAAGCCTGGATGGTTGACTCACCATAAGGAAGAATGTTGCCTTGCCCACATCAGAAATATATTGTATCAAGCCATTGCCACATAAACCCAGCACTCTCTTACACACACTGTTATTGAGGCTATAGGAATATCAACTTTTTTTTTTTTTTTTTTTTTTTTGCCAATCCTGGGGCTTGAACCCACGGCCTGAACACTGTCCCTGGCTTCATTTTGCTCAAGGCTAGCACTCTGCCAACTTGAGCCACAGCGCCACTTCTGGCCTTTTCTATATATGTGGTGCTGAGGAATCAAACATAAGGCTTCATGTATACAAGGCAAGCACTCTTGCCACTAGGCCATATTCCCAGCCCCCCAACTTTTTTTTTTTTTTGCCACTTCTGAGCCATAGTGCCACTTCTGGATTTTTCTATATATGTGGTGCTGAGGAGTCAAGCCCAAGGCTTCATGTATACAAAACAAGTACTCTACCACTAGGCCATATTCCCAGCCCCAATTTTTTTTTTTTTGAGATGAGGTATTACCATGTTTCAGACTGGTCTTAACTTCTTGA
This sequence comes from Perognathus longimembris pacificus, assembly GCF_023159225.1. NCBI lineage: Eukaryota > Metazoa > Chordata > Mammalia > Rodentia > Heteromyidae > Perognathus > Perognathus longimembris. The sequence goes on from NC_063163.1 coordinate 94,755,015, forward strand.
GCATAAAGAATTTCCCTCTGGAGTCATTTCTGATTTATTGGATGTCAAAGTGTCTTTAAACAACATATAGATATGTATGAATATATATGTACAATAGTGAGATTGCATACAATTAATAAGGAATCATCACATGTAGATTTGAATGACATGCAATCCAAACTAAAGGTCAACCAGACAGAACCTAATTTGCAGATAGAATTAGGAATACAGGGCTGGGGATATGGCCTTGTGGCAAGAGTGCTTGCCTCGTATACATGAGGCCCTGGGTTCAATTCCCCAGCACCACATATACAGAAAACGGCCAGAAAGCCAGAAGTGGCGCTGTGGCTCAAGTGGCAGAGTGCTAGCCTTGAGCAAAAAGAAGCCAGGGACAGTGCTCAGGCCCTGAGTCCAAGCCCCAGGACTGGCCAAAAAAAAAAAGAATTAGGAATACAGATTTCAAATAATTGAGAGACTAGTTTGAGAAGATTTGACATTTATTTTGTTCTACTTTTTATCATCAAGTTTAAACCAGAACATTGGATCTGAACTCCTTTATAGGTGGGAAGATATTCAGCCCATACTTTAGGCCATCCCTTCCTTCAATATCCTTCCCACTGAGATAATTTCCAACTTCTTCATGTTAGCAGAAATCCCCAAATGTGCTGAGAAACACAGCACAGGGATTTCTCTCCTTCCCAAGTGTCTAGGAATGCCACGACTATATCAAAGGTGAGTGCCCGGGTATGCAGTCTAAGGCATTAGGGGCTCCTCAGTTGTCCTCAGTACATGGGTGTTACCATGTCTGTTGGGCAGGCCCTAAGAATACTCCTGATGTTTGTCCTTAAACATCTCCTTTGGGCAGAGTAATGGTGGGAGCTCCTCTAAGTCAAATCATCATGATAGCCCTGAGATAACTTACATAAAATATATGGAAACATTTATCATTCACATCTAAAGTGCCTGGCCCTAGTGTCTCAGATATATAATCCCAGCTTGTCAGGAGGCTGAGAACAGAAGATTATTGTTTGAAGCCAGCCCAGGCAAGAAGTCTATGTGATTCTTACTGACTGCCCCAAAGTCAGCTGTGCAAACGATGGCTCAAGGGGTAGAGTGCTAGCCTTGAGCAAAGGAGCTCAGGCCCAACACACAAACCCTGAGTTCAAGCCCAAAGAATCAATAGAAGAAAAGAAACAAAATGAGAAGCTCCTTAATGAAAGAGTTTACCGATTTTATGTAAGTAGTCACTGGTGTAATATTTTCAATAATGTGGAAAAAGTGTGCTTTTCAATATACCTTCTCAAATTACCTATATTCAGGTTACTGATGAGCATATCTTTACAAGTGACAGAAGGTACTTAGAAAGTATATTATTAAATAGCATTATAGTTTGCTGTAAGATGCATGTATATTTTTAAAATTAGAAATCAATGACCAAATGTCAAGATACCAAGCATTTTCAAAAACGTTTCACATGGGGCTGGGGATATGGCCTAGTGGCAAGAGTGCCTGCCTCATATACATGAGGCCCTGGGTTCGATTCCCCAGCACCACATATACAGAAAATGGCCAGAAGTGGCGCTGTGGCTCAAGTGGCAGAGTGCTAGCCTTGAGCAAAAAGAAGCCAGGGACAGTGCTCAGGCCCTGAGTCCAAGCCCCAGGACTGGCAAAAAAAAAAAAAAAAAAAAGTTTCACATGTGCCTGCGTATCTAGTGTGTTTTAATTTGCTTAATAGAATATATTAGTGTGTCTTTGTTTTGATAATGCAATATTCTCAGTAGACTCCTGCTTTTAAAACTTTGTCCCCAGTGGACTAGGCTGTTGTGGAACACTTGTAGACTTCTGGGTGGAGGAAACAGGTCATTTTGGGTATGTCCTTGAAGGCTCTACCAGGAATCTCTTCTGTGCTCCCTCTTCCTTCCTCCCCTCCTCCTCCTTCTCCCTCCCCTCTCCTCCCTCCCTTCTCTCTGTCATTTTCAGTGTCTCCCTCAGCCTCCTTCCTGGCTGCTAGGAGGTATGGTAATTCTCTGCTTCATTTTCCCACTGTGGTCATGTTCTGTCCAGTGCATGGGTCTCAGGAACTGAGAACAGAATCCTTTTAAGTAATGAATCAAAATAAATCCTTTGTCCCTTAAAAAAAAAAAAAGAATTTCCCTCATCTCACATTCTTTTTTTTTTTTTTTTTGGTTTTGGTTTTGGAGTTTTGGATTGATACTGGCCTTGTTCTCTCTCTCTCCTCTCTGTGTCTCTCTCTGTGTCTCTGTCTCTGTCTCAGTCTTTCTCTCTTTCTTTGCTTTATCCTTTCAAATTGGTACTTAACTACTTGAGCCACAGATCTACTTCTGGCGTTTTGATGATTAATTGGAAATAGTTTCACAGACTTTCCTGCCCCAGCTCAGATTCTTGAGTAGCTGGGACCATAGGTGTGTGCTACAATGCACAGCTTAAGGCACTCTCGGAGTGGGGACTTAACTCAGTGGAAAAGCACTTGCATAGCAAGGGCAAGGCCTGGAGTTCCTCTGGGCGGGGGAAAGACATTCTACAATGCTGCAGTAGTAATTGTATAGTCTTTATAATCATATTTATATATAATTATATTATGTATGCATCATTTGCTGTACAATTCTACATTTTGGAATTCATCCTACAAAAATACTTGTATAGGGTTGGGAATGTGGTTTAACGGTAGAGTGCTTGCTTAGCATGCATGAAGCCTTGAGTTTGATTCCTCAGTATGGTATAAACAGAAAAAGCCAGAAATGGCATTGTGGCTCAAGTGGTAGAGTACTAGTCTTGAGCAAAAAGAAGCCAGGCTCAGGGGCTGGGGATATAGCCTAGTGGCAAGAGTGCCTGCCTCGGATACACGAGGCCCTAGGTTCTATTCCCCAGCACCACATATACAGAAAACGGCCAGAAGCGGCGCTGTGGCTCAAGTGGCAGAGTGCTAGCCTTGAGCGGGAAGAAGCCAGGGACAGTGCTCAGGCCCTGAGTCCAAGGCCCAGGACTGGCAAAAAAAAAAAAAAAAAAAGAAGCCAGGCACAGTGCTCAGGCCCTGAGTCAGCCCCAGGACTGACAAAAATAAATACATAATAAAAATACTTGCATATATATGAAATGATATAGGGACAAAGGCATGTATTGTAGTATTGTTAACAAGAGTTTGCAACTCTATATTTACAAGTTGGGCACCATGGCTCATTCCTGTAACCTTAGCTACTCCTGCAATGTGGGAAAGACCATGAGATTCTTATCTCCAATTAACTATGCAAAAACCCAGAAGTAGAAGTAGAGCTTTGGCTCAACTGTTAGAGAGCTATCCCTGAACACAAAAGATATATATATATATATATATATGCACATACATATATATGTGTGTGTGTATACATACATATACTTATAAAAACTAGTTCAATAAACTATACTATATCTTCACAGTGCAGTAAGATGTAAGATGTAAATGTAGAAACAATAAGGATTATCTCCAAATATTGTTATGGAAATAGAGTCAGGATATATTATTCCATTTTATTTACATTGTTGTAGTACTCAATTTTTATTTAAACAAATTTTCAGAGCATTATAACAGTTTAAATTCAACCCTAACCAACCTATGGTAGGGAACTCATTCACAAGAAACAGAGAAGCCACCACTTAAAAGACCAAAGTGAATCTTTATTGGAGAATAGGTGGGCTGCTGATAGACTTTTGTCTCAAAGACTAGCAGCCCAAAATGTAACTAACACAAAGCTTATACAACCCCCAAACCACATCAGGTATATAGAGTTTATCCTAACAAAAGTAGCAAAAGCAAGCCAGGCACCAGTGGCTCATGCCTGTAATCCTAGCCACTCAAGAGGCTAAGATCTGAGGATCAAGGTTCAAGTCATCCCAGGCAGGAAAATCAGAGCAACTCATCTCCAATTAACCACGAGAAAACCGGAAGTGGCACTGTAGCTCAAGTCGTAGAGTGTTAGCCTTGAACTAACCAGCTCAGGTCAGGGACAACACCCAGGCCTTCAGAGTTCAAGCCCCTCCATGGACACACACACAAAAAAAGTAACAAAATCAAAGAAAACCAGATAAGGACACTTAAACCTAATAAAGGTGTTAAATATAAACAAAAGCAAATCAAATGTGGACACAAGGGAAATCAAAGGAATCTTCCCTTAGACTTTTCTGGGAAGACTTTTCTGGAACTTAACAACTCAAGACACATTTGTAATTCAAAGACTGTCCTGTGTTATTAATGCATATTGTTAGACCCAGTTCCTTACTTTACCCTAGCTCTTATTAAACCAAGTTGCAGAAAGGTAGGTATATTTCATTTAGTATAAGATAGGAGAAAATAGACTAGGTGTTGTTGTATACCTCTGTAATCCAAGCACTTAGAAAGCTGAGGCAGAAGGATTATGAGTTTCAGACTACATAATGAGAAGATCAGACTACATAATAGTACACAGTGAAAAAAGAGAGAAAGAGGAAAAAAAGAGGGAAGCTAAGATTTTTTTTGACATGTATTAAAAAAAATACTGGCCTAAGGCACTGGTGGCTCATGTATGTAATCCTAGTTACTCAGGAGGCTGAGATCTGAGGATCACAGTTCGAAGCCTGCCAGGACAGAAAAGTTTCCATGCAACTCTTATCTCCAATTAACCACTCAAAAACCAGAAGTAGTACTGTGGCTCAACCCAGGCTCTGAGTTCAAGCCCCACCACCAACAACAAAAATACTGGCTTAAATAAGTCAGAGGTGAACAGAAATGGTAACCTACAGTGCCCAACAGATGAAGTAGGAACAAGAAATCTCAACAAATACCATGGTGTCACTTTGCTAATTGAACCATACAAATGATGAATGAATTGCCTTTGTGTGTGTGTGTGTGTGTGTGTGTGTGTGTGTGTGCGCGCGCGCGCGCGCGTCCTAGGGCTTCAACTCAGGGCCTGGGTACTGTCCCTAAGCTGCTTTTGCTCAAGGCTAATGCTCTACCACTTGAGCCACAGCTCTGCTTCTGGCAGATGTTTCTGCCTGGGCTGGCTTCAAACTTCCATCCTCAAATCTCAGCCTCCTTGTTAGCTAGGATTACAGATGTAATCACTGGTGCTCAGCTGAATTATCTATTTTAAAATTTGCTATTGTTGAGAGGCTTTTGTTTTTATTTTTGCAGTACTGGAGTTTAAATTCAGGGCTTCACACTTGCTAGGTCTACCATTTGAGCCATACCTCTAGTCCTATTGTTGAGCTTTCTGTGTGTGGGTGTGCCAGTACTGGTGCTTGAACTCACTTTTTCCCACAAAGCTGGTTCTCTATCACTTGAAATATGCCTACACTTTGGCTTTTGTTAGTGTTTAACTGGAGATAAGTCTCATTGACTTTTCTGCCCAGGCTGGCTTTGAACCTTGATCATTAGATCTTAGTCTCCAGAGTAGCTAGGATTATGTATGTAGGTCACCATCACTTGGCTTATTGTTCAGATCTTGATCCTGGGAATTAAACGTATGGACTCATGGATGCTATGCACATGCTTTACCACTGAGCTACAAACCTAGCTTCCCACATTACTAAGAAATGGAGACATGGTATTTATTTGTTGATATTGTTGATGGTGGTGTGTTTTTGCTTTTTATTTTTCTTTTGAGGGAGGAAAGGGGACTCATAAAGGGAGAAAGGAAGGGTGAACAAATTCAATCATGCTGCCAGGTGCTGGTGGCTCACACCAGTAATCCTAGCTACTCAGGAGACTGAGATCTGAAGGTCACAGTTCAAAGCCAGCGGGGCAGGAAAGTCTGAGGCTCTTATCTCCAATTAACCACCAGAAAACCAGAAGTGAAGCTATAGCTTAAAGTGGTAGAGCACGAGCCTTGAGCAAAATAGTTCAGAGACAGCACCCGGGTCCTGAGTTCAAACCCAATGACTGACAGAAAAAAGTTCAATCATGCTATTCAGTACACACTATGTGGAAAATGACCTTTGTTACTTGTAGCCAGGTATAGGAGGGGAAAACTGGAGAAAAGCAAAGGAAGGGGTGACATTGTCCAAAAAAGTAATGTACTCATTACCTCACTTATGAAATGGTAATTCCTCCATACAACACCTTAATAATAAATTATATTTTAAAAATTGTGGGGCTGGGAATGTGGCCTAGTGGTAGAGTGCTTGCCTAGCATGCATGAAGCCCTGGGTTCAATTCCTCAGTACCACATAAACAGAAAAAGCCAGAGGTGGTGCTATGGCTCAGGTAGTAGAGTGCTGACCTTGAGCAAAAAGAAGCCAGGGACTTTACTCAGGCACTGAGTTCAAGCCCCATGACTGGCAAAAAAAAAAAAAAAAAGAAAAATGACACTGTGCATCTACCCTGAGCATCATGAGCCAGGATATAAGGACACCTGCACACCCATGTTCGTTGCCACACGATTCATAATAGCTAAGATATGGAAACAACCCAGATGCCCCATAATAGATGAGTCAATCCAAAAAATGTGGTACCTATATACAATGGAATTTTACACAGCCATTGGAAAGAATAAAATAATGTCATTTGCAGGGAATTGGATGGAATTAGAACAAATCATGTTAAGTGAGGTAAGCCAAGACCAGAGAGACAAATGGTGCGTGTTCTCCCTAATATGTGGAAGTTAGATCTAAAACACAGTGGGATATAACAAATTACACAGGATTCTGGATACTCACATACAGTGAGACCAGAAGAGGATACTTAGGAGAGAATCACAAAGGTGCAATACCCACATACCTCCTCATATGTATATAAAAGAATATACATACTGAAACAAACTCCAAAAATACAGAAACAAAGGACTTTTTCTTAATTTTTTTTCTGATGACTGTATTCTTTACCTTATATACAGTGCACTTGAGTGCATATCTGTGATAGGTTGGGGAAAGGCTCAGAATCAGAGGAAAGGGGTGAAAAAGTGCAGCAGTGGAGTGCACTGGACATTGATGAAAGTGAGTTATACAACTCATGGGTGGATATGGGAGTGAGAGAATGGGAGACAACAAGGGAACAGATGACACTATGTGAAAGGAAATGTGCTTATTACTTAATGTATGTAAAGGTAACCCCCTTGTATATGACCTCTAAACATCAATAAAGTAAACTTGAAAAAATTGCCGTTGTACACTTATTTTTATCAAAAGAAGAAAATGGGACTGGGAATGTGGTTTAGTGGTAGAGTGCTTGCCTAGCATGCATGAAGCCCTGGGTTCAGTTCCTCAGTACCACATAAATAGAAAAAGATGAAATGGTGCTGTGGCTCAGGTAGTAGAGCGCTAACTTTGAGCAAAAGAAGCTCAGGGATAGTGCACAGGTGCCGAGTTCAAGCCCTAGGAATGGAAAAAAATGACTGTATTTTTAAATGTTTATTTTGAGGGCTGGGGATATGGCTTAGTGGTAAAGTGATTGCCTTGTATGAAGCCCTGGGTTCAATTCCTCAGCACCATATAAACAGAAAAGGCTGGAAGTGGCACTGTGGCTCAAGTGGTAGAGTGTTAGCCTTGAGCAGAAAGAAGCCAGGGACAGTGCTCAGGCCCTGAGTCCAAGCCCCAGCCCTGCCAAAAAAAAATTATTTTGATATTCAGATTTGCCCAAGCAAAACTTCTGAGCTAAGCCAATCTACCTGCCCCCGTCTCCTGAGTAGCAGGTACTACAGCTGTATGTCACCATGACTGGCTTGAGTTTCATTCTTTTAAGGCTAGGATTATATGTGTCAGCCACTGGTGCCTAGCTAAACATATTTTTTTTGGGGTTGGTTGGTCATGGGGCTCCCATGAGAGTCTTCTTGCCAATTAACCAGCAAAAAGCCAGAAGTGAATCTATGGCTCAAGTGGTATCTTTGAACAACAACAAAAGTAAGTGACAGTGCCAAGGCCCTGAGTTTAAGCCCCACTACTGGTGTGCACACATACACACACCAATAAAGTAAAATAAAATAAAGTAAGCTCTCAGTACAGTCAACACATAAAAACTATAATAATGTTTCCTTCCTTTTTTTTTTTTCAAACAGGATTTCCTATGTAGTTGAGCCTAGCCTGAAATTCATGATGCTCTTGTCTCAGCTTCTGAGTGCTCAGATGCAGGTATCTGCTGCCACACCCAGCTAGAATACTTACATCGATCCTCTCTTACTGAACTAGAAGTGTCAACATGAACCTTATTTGTTCTCATATTTAATGATCCTTTGGTCAGTGAATTTGTCAGAAACAAAAGCTGAATTTGCTGACTTGTCCTACTACATCACACTTCAATAGCTTATGGACAATAAAGTTGTTGTGGTTTTTTTTTTTTTTTTTGTGTGTGTGTGTGTGTGTGTGTGTGTGTGTGTGTGTGTGTGTTGGCCAGTCCTGGGCCTTGGACTCAGGGCCTCAGCACTGTCCCTGGCTTCTTTTTTGCTCAAGGCTAGCACTCTGCCACCTGAGCCACAGCGCCCCTTCTGGCCGTTTTCCATATATGTGGTGCTGGGGAATGGAACCGAGAGTTTCATGTGTAGGAGGCAAGCACTCTTGCCACTAGGCCATATTCCCAGCCCAATAAAGTTTTTATTGAGTTTTTGCTGCTGGGGATTCAACCAAGGGCCTTGTAAAGCTAAGCAGGAAGTCTACCACTGAGCGACATTGTCAGCCCCACTTATTTTTTTGTTTTGTTTGGCTTAGGGCCAAAACTGATTTCAGAAGAGAAAAGAATCCTTGTAAACCATGATTACTGAATAATTGGTAGTTGTGGGGCTGGGAATATGGCCTAGTGGCAAGAGCGCCTGCCTTGTATACATGAAGCCCTGGGTTTGATTCCCCAGCACCACATATATAGAAAACGACCAGAAGTGGCGCTATGGCTCAAGTGGCAGAGTGCTAGCCTTGAGCAAAAAAGAAGCCAGGGACAGTGCTCAGGCCCTGAGTCCAAGGCCCAGGACTGGAAAAAAAAAAAAAAAAAAAAAAAAAAGAACCTCATGGACTTTTCTGGCTGGGCTGATTTTAAACCACCATCTTATCCTCAAATCTCAGCCTCCTAAGTAGCTAATATTAATAGCCAGGAACCACCGATGTCTGGCTTATTAGTAGCTTTGAAATTAAGTTTTTGCTATAGATTTTATGTTTCTTAATGAATTCAACCTAAAATGATAGGGAAAAATAATTCTTATATGTATAACATATACTGTGGCAAAACCATTTCAATGATAACTGACAATCATTTCAATGATAACTGTTTGGAATCGGAAGTAATAATAAGCTGCTTTAAACATTTTTGTGCTATCAAAAGTTAAAGAAAGGTCTGAGAATGTGGCTTAGTGGTAGAGTGCTTGCCTAGTATGCATGAAGCCCTGGGTTTGATTCCTCAGTACCACATAAAAAAAAAAAAAAATCAGAGGTGGAACTGTGGCTCAAAATGGTACAGTGCTAGCCTTGAGGAAAAGAAGCTCAGGGACAGTGCCCAGACCCTGAATTCAAGCCCTGGGACTGGCAAAAAAAAAAAAAAAGTTACAGTTGGGCACCTGTAAATCCTACATCCTCAAGAAGCTGAAATTGGAGGATCCAGGTTCAAAGCCAGTTGGGTAGGAAAGTCTATGAGACTTACCTCCAATTACCACCAAAAAGCTGGAAGTGAAGCTGAAGTGCCAGACTTTGTTTTTATTTTTATTTTTATTTATTTTTTTGGCCAGTCCTGGGCCTTGGACTCAGGGCCTGAGCACTGTCCCTGGCTTCTTCCCGCTCAAGGCTAGCACTCTGCCACTTGAGCCACAGCGCCACTTCTGGCCGTTTTCTGTATATGTGGTGCTGGGGAATCGAACCTAGGGCCTCGTGTATCCGAGGCAGGCACTCTTGCCACTAGGCTATATCCCCAGCCCCGAAGTGCCAGACTTTGAAGTCAGGCCCCATTTTACTATGTGAACCCCATTTTACCACGTGAACCCCATTTTAGAATCAAACCCTGAGCCAATCAGATTTGTACCTGTGTCCTAATCTTGCTTGCTTGAACACCTGATTGTTGTAACCTTGTTCTTTGCCTTTATAAGCCCTGTGTAATCACAGCTCAGGGATCCCTCCTAACCTCCGCTGTGTTGGTGGGTAGGACGAGGCCCGAGTTGCACCTCGAAGCCTTGCCTTGCTTTTGCATTTCGGAATGTCTGAGTCTCAGTGGTCTTCTTGGTGGTGGTTTCGCGACTTGGCACAACAAAGCTATGGCACAAATGAAAGTGTTAGCTTTGAGAAAATAGCTCAGTGACAGCATTCAGACCCTGAGTTCAAGCTCCAAGAACCAGCACAAAAAGAAGGGGAAAAAAAACTACTTTAGAAAAAAAAAAAAAAAACATAGCCAGGAGCTGGTGGCTCATGCCTGTAATCACAGCTACTCAGGAGGCTGAGATCTGAAGATCAGGGTTCAAAGCTAGTGGGGTCACTACAGTCCATGAGACTCTTCTCTTCAATTAACCACCAGAAAACTGAAAGTGGTGCTGTGGCTCAAAGTGGTAGAGTGCTACTCTTGCATGAAAGAGCTTAGGGATAGCACCCAGGTCCCAGGTTCAAGCCCAGGACTGGAACAAAAAAAAAAAAAAGGAAGGAAGGGGGTGGGGGAGAAAAATGTAAGGGTGGCTTCTGTAGTTCTAATGTCATTTTGGAGGCTGAGATAAGAAAGCAACTTAAGCCCAGTAGTTCAAAACAAATTTGAGTGGTACAGTCAGACCTACTTTCAAGAAAACTAAAAAAAGAAGCCAGGAGCTGGTGACTCATGCCTGTAATGTCAGCTACTCAGAAGGCTGAGATCTGAGGATCATGATTCAAAGCCAGCTGAGACAGGAAAGTCCCCTTGAGACTCTTATCTCCACTTAACCACTCAAAAAGCAGGAAATGGGGCTGGAACTGTAGCTTAGTGGTAGAGTGCACTTGCCAAGCATGCATAAAGCCTTGGTTTCAATTCCTTAGAACCCTATAAAAAGAAAAGGCCAGAAATGGCGCTATGGCTCAAGTGGTAGAGTGCTAGCTGTGAGCCAAAGAAGCTCAGGGATAGTGCCCTGGCAGAGTTCAAGACCCAGGACTGGAAAAAAAAAAAAAAAAAAACAAAAAAAAAAAAACAGGAAATGGATCTGTGGCTCAAAATGGTAGAGTACTAGCCTTGAGCAAAAAAGAGCTCAGGGACAGTGCCCAGGCCCTAAGTTCAAGCTCCACAACCAACCCCTCTTTCTCCTCCCCCAAAAGAAACAAAAGAAGAAGAAAAAAGAGAAAAGAAAATTAAAAAATTAAAGAGCCAAGGGCCATTGGCTTACTCCTATAATTCCAGCTACTCAGGAGACTGAGATTCAAGGATCACAGCACCCTACCACTAAACCACATTCCCAGTCCAAGCTTCTTTTTTTTTTATTATTTGTATTTTTTTTTCCTAGTACTGGAGCTGAACTCAAAGCGTGGATGTTGTCACTTAACTTTTTCCCTGGACACTGATGCTCTACTATTTGACTTGACTACTGAGACTCCACACCCAGCATCTTTGCTGGTTAATTGCAGACAAGAATCTTTCAGAACTGGGAGCTGGTAGCTCAGACCTGTAATCCTAGTTACTCAGTAGGCTGAGATCTGAGGATTATGGTTCGAAGCCAGCCCAGTTGCAATGAGACTCTTAACTCCAATTAACTACTAGAAAACAGGAAGTTGTGCTGTGGCTCAAAGTGGTAGAATATTAGCCTTGAGTAAAAGAGCTTAGGAACAAAGCCCAAGCTGAGTTCAAGCCTCATAAGTGATAGAGAGGTGGGGGGGGAGAGAGAGAGAGAGAGAGAGAGAGAGAGAGAGAGAGAGAGAGAGAGAGAGAGAGAGAGAGAGAGAGCGTCCCTCAAATTTGTGTGCCTAGACTGGGTTCAAAGTGGAATCCTGAGTAGCTAGAATTACAGCCACCAGTGCCTGGCAGTGAGCTTCCTTTATGTTGTAGGAAATAAATCTAGAAATATATGTAGAATGCTGGGCAATGTAGCTTAGTTACACAGTGTTTGCATGTGCAAGACCTAGGGGTTCCATCCTTAGCGCGTGTGCGCGTGCAGACACACACACATACACTATATATATATAAAATATGTATATATAACTTATATTAGGGAATAGTGACTATAGAAAAACTCTCATGCGTTGTTCTGGTTCCATCCATTTCTCTGTCAATGCCATGAATTTATCCTTTCTAATAGCTGTGTAAAATTCTACTGTATATAGGTACCACAATTTTTGGATCCATTCATTGATTGTGGGGCATCTGGGTTGTTTCCATACCTTGGCTAGCGTGAACAGTGCAGCAATGAACATGGAGGTGCAGGTGTCCTTGTCCCATATCCTGGTTCCTGTTGCTCAGGGTAGACGTCTAGGAGTGGTATGGCTGGGTCATAGGGAATGTCTATGTTTAGTTTTTTGAGGAACCTCGAGACTGCTTTCCAGAGTGCTTGTATTAGATTACATTCTCACCAGCAGTGCAGTAGGGTTCCTTTTTCTCCACATCTCCGCCTGCATTTTTTGTTGTGTAAATTAGAAGATAGGAGTCTTAATGAGCAAAGCAAGATAAAAAATTTAAAAACCGGGGCTGGGGATATAGCCTAGTGGCAAGAGTGCCTGCCTCGGATACACGAGGCCCTAGGTTCGATTCCCCAGCACCACATATACAGAAAACGGCCAGAAGCGGCGCTGTGGCTCAAGTGGCAGAGTGCTAGCCTTGAGCGGGAAGAAGCCGGGGACAGTGCTCAGGCCCTGAGTACAAGGCCCAGGACTGGCCAAAAAAAAAAAAAAAAAATTAAAAAACCTGCATGATGAGGTCGCTGGTGGCTCACACCTAGGTCCTCAGGAGGCTGAGATCTAAGGATTGAAGGTCTAAACTAACCAGGGCACAAAACTCTGTGAAATGCTCATTTCCAATTAATCACCAAAGGGCTGGGAATATGGCCTAGTGGTAAAGTTCTCGTCTCATATACATGAAGCCCTGGGTTTGATTCCTCAGCACCACATATATAGAAAAAACTGGAAGTGGTGCTGTGGCTCAAGTGGCAGGCTCAAGTGGCAGAGTGCTAGCCTTGAGCAAAAAGCAGCCAGGGACAGTGCACAGGCCCTGAGTTCAAGCCCTAGGACTGGCAAAAAACAAACAACCAATTAATCACCAAAATGGTGCCAGAAGTACAGCTATGGCTCAAGTGGCATAGTGCTAACCTTGAACAAAAATGCTAAAGAACAACACCCAGGCTCCACGTTCAAGTCCTAGTACTGGCAAAAAAAAAAAAAAAAAAATACTTTGTTAGAAACCCTATGTGTTGGAACATAGGGTGAAAAAATGTAACAGTGGAACTCACTAGACACTATGTAGAAAATGAACTATACAACTTGTGGATAGGAATGGTAGGGAAACATTGGGAGAGAGTAAGGGAAGGGGGATATTGTCCAAAAAGAAATGTACTCATTTCCTTATGTAACTGTAATTGATCTGTATATCACTTTATAATAACAAAAAATAAAAAAAAAACCAAACCCTATGTGTTATAAAACCCTTGTTTTCTTTCAGGCTTATATCCACTAATTTTAGTTTTGTCATCACTTGGATTTTTAGATACTTTTTTTTGTTGGTGGTGGGGCTTGAATTCAGGGCCTGGGTGCTGTCCCTGAGCTCTTTTGCTCAAGGCTAGCGCTTTACCACTTGATACATAGCTCCACTTCTGATTTTCTGGTGGTTAGTTGGAGATAGGAGACAGGTGCTGAAGACTCATGCCTATACTCCTAGCCTCTCAGGAGGCTGAGATTTGAGGATCAGGGTTTGAACCCAGTACAGGCAGAAAAGTCCATGAGATGCTTATCTCCAATAAACCACTCAGAAAAGGCCTGAAGTGGTGGCACCATGGCTCAAGTGGTAGAGTACTACCCTTGAGCACAAAGAGGCTCAGGGACAATGCCCAGGCACTGAGTTCAAGCCCCAGGACTCGCAAAAAAAAAATAAAAAAGAATAAAGTCATGATGGTTAGTCTTGGTTGTCAAATTTTGTTAAGAGACAGCTAGAATATTAAAAGCACACTTCTGAGTGTGCCTTGTGAGGTCTATCCAGGAATGACTAAGGAGGGGAAGACCTGCCCTGAATGTGGGTAGCAACATCCCATAGGCTGGAGATCTGACTGATAGGGGAAAATGGAGGAAGGCCATCAGCATAACATTTCTTCCACCTCCTGGTTGCAATGAAAGGAATAATTGCTCTGGTATATGTTCTTGCCACCATGATGTTCTGCCTCACCACAGGTCCTCACACAGGTCCTTAGCAATGTAGCTGGCTGACCACAGACTGAAAACCACTGAAACTATAAGCCAAAGTTTGTTTCTCTCTCTCTCTCTCTCTCTCTCCTCTCTCTCTCTCTCTCTCTCTCTCTCCTCTCTCTCTCTTCTTTCCTTTCCTCCTCCTCCTCCTCCTCCCCCTCCTCCTCCTCCTCCTCCTCCTCCTCCTCCTCCTCCTCCTCCTCCTCCTCCTCCTCCTCCTCCTCCTCCTCCTCCTCCTCCTCCTCCTCCTCCTCCTCCTCCTCCTCCTCCTCCTCCTCCTCCTCCTCCTCCTCCTCCTCCTCCTCCTCCTCCTCCTCCTCCTCCTCCTCCTCCTCCTCCTCCTCCTCTTCTTTTTCATTTTCCTTTGTGCCAGTATGGGGCTTGAAATCTGAGGTTGAGCACTGTCCCTGAGCTTTTTTGCTCAAGGCTAGCACTGTACCTCTTGAGCCTACAGCTCCACTTTCAGCTTTTTGGTGGTTAATTGGAGATAAAGAGTCTGATGAACCAGCTGGCTTTGAACCATGATCTTCAGAGGGTCTCTACTTTTTGCCTGGTCAGTCTTGGATCATAATCCTCTCTACCTCTGCCTCTCAAATAGCTGGGATTACAGGTGTGTGTACCATGCTAGGCTTCTCTGCCTCCTTTTAAATTGTTTTTCTCCTGGTATTTGTCACAGGTAAAAAAGAAGGCTAACAGAAAAATATTTTATTGTGAAAAAATTACAATATATACAAAAATAGGTAATATCCTCCATGTCACCCTGCTTTAACAAGAGTTAATAATTCTCTGTTTTTTTTCTTCTGCCAGTCCTGGGGCTTGAACTCAGCGCCTGGGTGCTATCCCTTGAACTTCTTTGTGCTCAAGGCTAGTGTTCTACCACTTGAGCCACAGCACTGCTTCCGGCATTTTTGAGTGCTTTATTGGAGATAAGAATTTCATGGGGTTGGGAATATGGCCAAGTGGCAAAAGTGCTTGCCTCATATACATGACGCCCTAGGTTCGATTCCTCAGCACCACCTATACAGAAAAAGCCAGAAGTGGCGTTGTGGCTCAGTGACAGAGTGCTAGCTTTGAACAAAAAGAAGCCAGGGACAGTGCTCAGGCCCTGAGTCCAAGCCCCAGGACTGGCAAAAATAAATAAATAAATAAAAGAATCTCATGGACTTTACTGCCTGGTCTGGCTTTGAACCTCCATCCTCCTATCTCAGCCTCCTGAGTAGCTAGGATTACAGGTGTAAATCACCAGCACCTGGCTGGATAACAATCCCTCCTTCCTCTCTTCTTCCTTCCCTCCCTCCTTCCTTCTCTCCCTCCTTCCTTCCTTCCCTCCCTCCCTCCCTCCCTCCCTTCCTCGTTCTTTCTGTCAATCCTGGGGCCTGAACTCAGGGCCTGGGCACTGTTCCTAAGCTTCTTTTGCTCAAGGATAGTGCTCTACTACTTGAGCCACAACGCCACTCTGGCATTTTCTGTTTATGTGGTATTGAGAGATCGAACCCAGGGCTTCATGCATGCTAGGCAAGCACTCTACCACTAAGCCACATTCCCAGGCCCTCCATACATTTCTTAAGGAAACATGGAAGTTAGGCAGCAAGTTAGTGATATTTTCTGAAATTCAACCTGAGGAGAAAATCTATCCATTCTCTGAAACTAGAATTTGCTTTGAATGGGGGCTTAAAGCATTATTGCAAAGCTGTGAGTTAAAATTGCATATACAAAAAATTACTCTGAAGGGCCTGAGTTTTCCTATCTGCCAAACATAGGCAATGGACCAAATTATAGGCAATGTGAACTAATATATCACAGTAAAATACAGGAATATAACCTCAAATACAAAGGCCTAAGTTAAGATGGAAAGAATTGCTATGTGCTGGGGGCTCATGCCTGTAATTCTCTCAGGAAGTTGAGATCTGAGGATCAGGGTTCAAAGCCAGCTCGGCAGAAAAGTCCATGAGAGTCTTATCTCCAATAAGCACTCAGAACAGGTTGGAAATGGCACTGTGGCTCAAGTGGTAGAGCACTAGCCTTGAGCACAAAGAGGCTCAGGGACAGCACCCAGGCCATGAGTTCAATCTTTAGGAATGGCCAAAGAGATTTGAAGCCAGCTGTAGCATACAAATTGAAGAGACTCATCTCCAATTAACTAGCAAAAAGCTGGAAGTAGAGGCCTAGCTCAAGTGTTAGATACCAGCTTTGAACAAAAATCTGAGTTCAAGGCTCAGTACTAGCACACACACACACACACGCGCGTGCGTGCACGCGCACAAATTGCCTCTTTGCAAATTACGTAACTGGAAACCACTGACCTCTCTGAGCTTCTGGATTATCTATAAATCAAGTGTATACTGTGATCCTTGTATTCTATATAGTTTTGTGAATTGAAAGCATCATGTAAATTAGGTGTTATTACTAAATTCTTCAATTAAGTAAAAGATGACTCAAATTTTAAGCTTAAAAATGAGTAAAATGGGGGCTGTGAATTTGGCTTAATGGTAGTGTGCTTCCCTTTAGCATTCATGAAGCCCTAGATTCAATTCCTCAGTACAACATAAACAGAAAAGGCCAGAAGTGGTGCTGTGTCTCAAGTGGTAGAGTGCTAGCCTTGACCAAAGAGAGGCTCAGGGACAGAGCTCAGGCCCTGAGTTCAAGCCCCAGGACCACCAAAAAAAAAAATTTTTTTTTCTAGCCAGTCCTGGGGCTTGGACTCAGGGCCTGAGCACTGTCCCTGGCTTCTTTTTTTTTTTTTGCTCAAGGCTAGCACTCTGCCACTTGAGCCACAGCGCCACTTCTGGCCATTTTCTGTATATGTGGTGCTGGGGGATTGAACCCAGGGCCTCATGTATATGAGGCAAGCATTCTTGCCACTAGGCCATATCCCCAGCCCAAAATTTTTTTAAATTAAATTTAAAAAAATAGAAAAATATCTATGCTATTGACAGCAAATAGGAAGTTGAAATGAAAAAATTCACATGATAGGCTGGGAATGTGGCTTAGTGGTAGTGTACTTACCTAGCATTCATGAAGCCCTGAGTTTGATTCCCCAGTACAAGACAAACAGAAAAAGCTGAAAGTGGCACTGTGGCTCACGTGGTAGAGTGCCAGCTTTGAGCAAAAGAAGCTCAGGGATAGTGTGCAGGCCCTGAATTCAAGCCCCAGGACTGGAAAAGAAAGAAAGAAAGAAAGAAGAAAGAAAGAAAGAAAGAAAGAAAGAAAGAAAGAAAGAAAGAAAGAAAGAAAGAAAGAAAGAAAGAAAGAAAGAAAGAGAAAGAAAAAGGAAGAAAGAGAAAGAGAGAGAGAAAGGAAGGAAGGAAGGAAGGGAGGAGGGAGGGAGGGAGGGAGGGAGGGAGGGAGGAAGGAAGGAAGGAAGGAAGGAAGGACGGAAGGAAGGAAGGAAGGGGATATGGTTTATTAGCAAGAGTGCTTGCCTCACATACATGAAGCCCTGGGTTCAATTCCCAGGACCATGTATACAGAAAACGGCCAGAAGTGGCGCTGTAGCTCAAGTGGTAGAGTGCTAGCCTTGAGTAAAAAGAAGCCAGGGATAGTACTCAAGCCCTGAGTCCAAGCCCCAGGATTGGCCAAAAAAAAAAAAAAAAAAGGAAGAAAGAAAGAAAGATCGAATAAACCAAGGAGATATGGGATTAATAAATCTTAGGGGGTTTTGTGTCTTTTTTTTTGGCCAGTCCTGGGGCTTGGACTCAGGGCCTGAGCCCTGTCCCTGGCTTCTTTTTGCTCAAGGATAACACTCTGCCACTTGAGCCACAGCGCCACTTCTGGCTGTTTTCTGTATACGTGGTGCTGGGGAATCGAACCCAGGGCTTCATGTATAGGAGGCAAGCACTCTAGCCACTAGGCCATATCCCCAGCCCCGGGTTTTTGTGTCTTTTATGCCAGTACCTCGCTTGAACTCAGGGCCTTGGCTTGTCTGTGCACAACTGGTGCTTTACAAGTTAAGCTACATTTCTATCCTGTCATATATATATAATATTTATATATTTTTAAATATTATGTTATATATAATACACACCCACACATGAATTTGTCTATTGGTGCTGGCTTTGGATAGTCCTCAGATGTCAGCCTCTTGGGTAGCTAGAATTATAGGTTTCTTTCTTTCTTTTTTTTGGCCAGTCCTGGGCCTTGGACTCAGGGCCTGAGCACCGTCCCTAGCTTCTTCCCACTCAAGGCTAGCACTCTGCCACCTGAGCCACAGCGCCCCTTCTGGCCGTTTTCCATATATGTGGTGCTGGGGAATTGAACCGAGAGTTTCATGTGTAGGAGGCAAGCACTCTTGCCACTAGGCCATATTCCCAGCCCCAAGGGTAGCTAGAATTATAGTCTCACTGGTAGCATTTGGCCTTTTGAAAACTCATTAAAATGTTTATTTTTTTAGTAGTAGTACAAAGGGGTATTAATTCACATGTCCATTTATATGTACAATGAGTTTTTTTGTGTGTTTTTTTTTTGCCAGTCCTGGGGCTTGGACTCAAGGCCTGAGCATTGTCCCTGGCTTCTTTTTGCTCAAGGCTAGCACTCTACCACTTGAGCCATAGCACCACTTCTGACCTTTTCTATATATGTGGTGCTGAGAAATCAAACCAAGAGCTTCATGTATATGAGGCAAGCACTTTACCACTAGGCCACATTCTCAGCCCATGTACAATGAATTTTCATCAGTGATTTCACTTCCATCATCTTCCCCAAGTGTGTGTGTGTATTCATATATATATATATAATTTTATTGTAGATGTGATATACAAAGGAATTACAGTTACATAAGTCAGGTAAACAATACATTTCCTTTTAATCGGTGTGACTTCTACCTCATTCTCTCCCAGGTTTTCCTCTCCCAACTTCCCTCCCTGCAAAGTTGTGTTCATTTCTAACACAATGCTTTTAGAGGGTCCATCCATAGAAAAGTCCCCTGGGTCAGAGCTGAAATCAGTTCTCACTCTTGAGAGAGGGTTGGGGGTCTTACAGATCCCCATGTCTCCAGTCTTCCCTGACCAGTCCCCACTGGCCCCTAGACCCATGCTGGAGGCATGCTGTGCTGATGGCAGACTGACAGGCAGCACAGGCCTTGTTCTGGACTTCTCCCTCCTGTATCCAGGTACCTACAGGGCTTGCCTATTGCATGAAGGTTTCAGCACTGCTCTCTAAGTATATATTTTTGAGTTTGCCTTTTTCCCACAAATATATATATATATATATATATAATTTATTTATTTTTGTTGGTCATAGGGCTTGAACTCAGAGCCTGGGTGCTAAACATTGACTTCCACTTAGAACCACAGCGCCACTTGCGTTTTTCTGGTGGTCAATTGAAGATAAGAGTCTCATGGATTTTCCTGCTTGGACTGGCTTCAAAGAGCGGTCCTCAGATATCAGCCTCCTAGTAGCTAGGATTACAGGCACAAGCCACAAGCACCTGACCCAAGAATACACACACACACACACACACACACACTTTTTTTTTGGGGGGGGGGCTGGTCCTGGGGCCTGAACTCTGGATTTGGGCCCTCTCCCCTAGCTTCTTTTGCTCAAGGTGAGTGCTCTACCACTTGAGCCACAGTACTACTTCTGGCCTCCCCCCACCCCCCCCACCCCCCCCCCACCCCCCCCGCCGCCAGTCCTGGGGCTTGGACTCAGGGCCTGAGCACTGTCCCTGGCTTCTTTTTGCTCAAGACACTTTTGCTCTGGCACTTGAGCCACAGCGTCACTTCTGGCCATTTCTGTATATGTGGTACTGGACAATCGAACCCAGGGCCTCATGTATATGAGGCAGGCACTCTTGCCCCATACTTCTGGCCTTTTTGAGTGGCTTATTGGAGATAAGAGTCTTAGGGACTTTTCTTCCCAGGCTGGCTTTGAACCCTGATACTCAGACCTCAACCTGCCCAAGTATATATACATACTTTTTTTTTTTTTGCCAGTCCTGGGGCTCGAACTCAGGGCCTGGGCACTATCCCTGAACTTCTTTTGCTTACCACTTGGGTGACTTATAGATTTTTATGTGGAACTGAGGAACGGAAGCCAGGGCTTCATGCATGCTAGGCAAGCACACTACCATTAAGCCACATTCCCAGCTCTCAAGTGTAAGTGTGTGTGTATGCATATATATTTTATATGGATTTTTCTACCCTAGCTGACTCTGAACTGATCCTCAGATATGCTCCTGAGCAATGAAGGTTACAGACATGATGAGGTGCCAGACTTTGAAGTCAGGCCCCACCACGTGAACCCCATTTTAGAATCGAACCCCGAGCCAATCAGATTTGTACCTGTGTTCTAATCTTGCTTGCACAGCTGATGGTTGTAACCTTGTTCTTTGCCTTTATAAGCCCTGTGTAATCAGAGCTCGGGGCTTCCTCCTAACCTCCGCTGTGTCGGTGGGTAGGACGAGGCCCGAGTTGGCAGCTCGTTAAATAAAGCCTTGCCTTGCTTTTGCATTTCGGAGTGTCTGAATCTCGGTGGTGTTCTTGGGGGTGGTCTTGCGACTTGGCACAACATTTGGGGTTTCGTCCGGGATAGCCCCAGAGACCCCGAGATCCCAGACTCCGAAGGTAAGAAAACAGCGCTCTTCATTTGTCTTGTCCTGTAATTTGTCTGTTTGTCTGTTTTGCTTTTGCTTATACTTGTAGGGCGCGAGTCAGTTTGGTTTTTGGCCGGAACTGACCAGGAGGGCCTCCTAAACGAGACTCTACCCGCCCACCTTGTACTTGGGTCTGCTCCTTCTGCTTATCTGGCAGGAGGTTGTGGACCAACTTGGGTCCACTCCTCCTGTACCCTGGCAGGAGGTTGTGGGCCAACTTGGGAGATCTCCAACGCGTAACTCGGGTCCACTCCTTCTGCACCCTTGCAGGAGGTTGTGGGCCAACTCGGGTCCATTCCTTCTGCACCCTTGTAGGAGGTTGTGGGCCAGCTTGGGAGATCTCCAACTCGTAGCTTTTCTTAGGCCTGTGTGTTTTCCTCCTTTTGTATTAATTGTTTTATTGCAAAGTGAGAAAAGGAGAATTATGGCTACCAAAATGTTTAATTGCCATTCCAGCTTCTTTGTAGGTTTTTTTGTAACAGTTTCCAGCAGGCCCACAGAGAAGCACAGGTGATTTCTACAAGTTTGTCAAGATCTAATACTGACCCTTAATAAGTTCCAGGCCAGCTGACCCCTTTGCCCTGGATGACAACTACCGTGATGGAACATGGGAGGTCTCCAAGCACCCAGCTGGGCCGCTTTGCCTTCGCCTCAAGAAAAGAAAGTTAGACTGAGACTAAGGTTATAGGTTCCTGGCTAGGTAAGGTCTACGCCCCTGAGTCAGCCTGAAGAAGTTACAGAAGATGGATGATCTTCACCCATCAGCCCCCCTTTAAAATCAAGGGACCAGAGTTGTTTTTGGGAAGATGAGGCAGGATAAACTAGAGACATGCAGAACAGAGGTACAGAGAATATTCTTGTAAGAAATGGTGACAGGCCCTTTGGTTACTACATTGGGTCCTACTGGCCCATGCCTTACCTCTATATCATCCCCTAGACATGCAAGCCATTGAAATGGACAGAATGGAGCCATGATTGGCTCCCAAGGTACCAAAAAGAAAAAGGGGGAAATGAGGTGCCAGACTTTGAAGTCAGGCCCCACCACGTGAACCCCATTTTAGAATCGAACCCCGAGCCAATCAGATTTGTACCTGTGTTCTAATCTTGCTTGCACAGCTGATGGTTGTAACCTTGTTCTTTGCCTTTATAAGCCCTGTGTAATCAGAGCTCGGGGCTTCCTCCTAACCTCCGCTGTGTCGGTGGGTAGGACGAGGCCCGAGTTGGCAGCTCGTTAAATAAAGCCTTGCCTTGCTTTTGCATTTCGGAGTGTCTGAATCTCGGTGGTGTTCTTGGGGGTGGTCTTGCGACTTGGCACAACAATGAGCCATGGATGCCCTGTTGTCAGTACAATTCAGGAATGTTATCAATAATCGAACATCAAAGGCCTGATTTTGCACAACAGTCATTTATCCAACAAATATCTGGGCATACAAACAACCGCAAAGCAGACAAGACAAAGGTGAACAAAGCGGACAGATATCTTGCTTCTTGAAATTTACATTGCAGTGTGGATGGAGGAAGTAGGAGGGCAGGGTTAGATCTGATTAAGCAAAGGGAAATGGGAGGAAATTACCTGGCGACGCAGGTAGAATCCCCAACAAACCAAGTCCTCAAGCCATGCTTGAGTGGCATTTACATTGTTCTGGCAGCAATAAAACCCACGATGTTCGGGTTAGGCCAGACTGTAGTCTTCCAAGACCACTTAATCCAGTCAATCAACCTTTGCCTCTCCAAAGAGAGTCATGCAAGATCCCTTTCCTTGGTCAATTAAGCTCCCTGGGGCACGTGTCACTCAGCAACCTATTCCCCCTCCACTGGGTCATCCCCTTCCGGAGGGCTCATCATGGCTAGTCCGCCCTTGAGCCTCCCACCAGCCCCTGGGAAGGCCAGGTCAGGACCACGCCTCCTTGCCTGGCAATCAGCCAAGCACGTTACGCTTTGTTCCCAGAAGTAGGTTTTCGAAACGCCGCTCCCTCTCGGCTCCAGCTGTTTTCTTGCCAACGCTAGAACACCCGGCGGCCGCAGCGCCCCCGGCGGCACTCCGTGGCCCAGGAAGGGAGTGCCCGCCACCACCGCCTCCTCGACCTCCTCCCGGAACGCGGGAGCGTGCGCCCGTGCCCCACGCCTCCCTTCCTCGCCACCGCGCTTCCGATTGGCTATGCTGAGAGACGTCATGGGGAGGGCCCCGTCAGCCTCTGGGAGCTGCGACTTGGCGCGTGCGCAGACGGAGATCGCTGAGCGGAGTGGGAGGTGGCCGGCCGCTTCTCCCACGTCCGCCATTTTGTTGCTGTGGCTATTGGGAGCGGGCTCGGCAAAACTGCCCCGGAGTCGCTACGTTTCTTGCAGTCTGGTGCTTTCTTGTGACGACGAGGGTCAGTGCAGACCTTTGGGGCTGTGGAGCTTATACATTCCAGGCCGGGAGTCACTAAAGCCACCTCGGTACTCCGGGCTGCCCTATTACCCCCGGGCGGCCTCCGCTTACGGCTCGGCTTCGTCCACCCCGACCCCTGGGTTCTGTCCCTCTTTCCCCGGGCCGACTCTGTCCGCGCGGCGCTCCCGGAGCAGGCGGGCGGCAGCAGAGGATGCTGCGGACCAGGAGCCGAGAGGAAGGTCCCGGCCCAGCTCTCTAAGTTCGCCTCGAAGGGTGTGAAGAGGTCCTTTCTCTGCTCCTGAGCCCGCTGCCGGCTAAGGCTTCCAGACTAGGCAAGAGCCGTCGCCGCCCAGACCCGTCCCAACACCATGTCCTCCGCCAGGTTCGATTCCTCAGACCGCTCGGCCTGGTACATGGGGCCGGTGTCTCGCCAGGAGGCGCAGACTCGGCTCCAGGGCCAGCGCCACGGAATGTTCCTAGTCCGGGACTCCTCCACCTGCCCTGGGGACTATGTGCTGTCGGTGTCCGAGAACTCGCGTGTCTCCCACTACATCATCAACTCCCTGCCCAACCGCCGTTTTAAGATCGGAGACCAGGAGTTTGACCATTTGCCGGCCTTGCTGGAGTTCTACAAGATCCACTACCTGGACACCACCACCCTGATCGAGCCAGCTCCCAGGTACGGCGCGAGCCCTTGCCCTTCTGGGGTGTGCAACCTGCCCAGCCAGGGAGGAGTGTCGCGAAAGGGGTGGGTCGAAGACACGGGGTAGAGGGTGAGCTGGTGGGGGAATTGAACCCATTTTCCCCATTCCGAACCAAAAGGCCTTCTTAAGAGAAGGCTAATCTCAGGATCTGGGCCACTGGATGAGAGTATGCTTCTAAAAAATATTTACGATGGTTGCATAGCAAGAGCTTTTTTTTTTTTTTTGATAAAAAAAAAACCGTACCCTTTTGGATCATAGACTTTGGGACTCCGAAGACAGCCGTGTCATGTCTTCCCTAGCCCATTGAACATTCACATTAACAAGTTTGCATATTATTTAAGGTTTTGGGATCCCCTTCAGATCTCCCAACTGCAGGTTGTTAAGAACTGGGCTACAGTCTTTACAACATTTGCCAAAATGAAAGTGCCCTAGCGTTTAGAAACAAAAACCTTTAAGTGGAATAACAGAACTATATATTGATATTCTGATGGCAAATTTGAAGCAGCACCTCTTTTAGTTGCAAAGTGGACCGTTAATTGCAAAGAAAAGAGAAAGTGCTTGGCCTGAGTGAGCACATTTTTAGGAAAATACGTATCTCCCCTCCCCCCAGGTACACTAGAGGTAGTGTGGTTGCTTGACAAGGTGGAGTGGTACCTAATTCTATACCAGTTAAGTTTCAAATATACTTATATATTAGGTTTAGTGGTTTAACATATGTTTTAAAAGTTAACCCGAAGTTAAGACAGCCTTGATAGTATACATTTATAACCTAAGCACTCCAGAGGCTGAGGCAAGAAGATAATGAGTTTGAAGCCAGCTTTGACATACATAAGGAGACCCTGTCTCAAAATAGAATAAAAAACAATCAGGGCTGGGAATGTGGCTTAGTGGTAGAGTGCTTGCTTGCCTAGCATGCATGAAGTCCTGGGTTCAGTTCCTCACTACCACATAAACAGAAAAAGCAGGAGGTGGAACTGTAGCTCAAGTGCTGAGCACAACAGCTCAGGGATAGCCCCCAGACCCTAAGTAAAATACATTATTTTATTTGATTATGTTTTAATTTGCTTCAGTGAATATTTTTTGTTTTTTTTTTAATTGTTTTTGTTACCAGTCCTGGAGCGTGGACTCAGGGCCTGTGCACTGTCCCTGGCTTCTTTTTGCTCAACTAGCACTCTACCTCTTGAGCCACAGCGCCACTTCCGGCTTTTTTCAATATATGTGGTGGTGAAAAATCTAACCCAGGGCTTCATGTATACGAGGTGAGCACTTTACCACTAGGCCATATTCCCAGCCCTGCTTCAGTGAATGTTTTATCAGATTTATTTAAGTGATACCAAGTTTCAGTTGAAAAATTAAGATTTTTAAAAAAAAAAAACTAGAATTTATTTATTTATTTTTGCCAGTCCTGGGGCTTCAACTCAGGACACTCTACCACTTGAGCCACAGCGCCACTTCTGGCTTTTTCTGATTATGTGGTACTGAGGAATTGAACCCAGGGCTTCATGCCTGTTAAACGGCAAGCACTCTACCACTAGGCCATATTCCGAGCCCCTGATTTCTTTCTTTCTTTTTTTTGTAATTTATTAATTTTAAAAAAAGGTGTTTTTTTTTTTACAAGGTGTTGTGCAAAAAGGGTACAGTTACATAGTAGGGCAGTGTGTACATTACTTGTGATATCTTACATCCTGTTTTTCTTTCCCATCCCTAGGTCAGTAGACATATATACAATATACAATGTACCAAGAACATATACAATAGCCACGTCCTAATTTATTTCTTAACACTCCTTTTTGGTTAATGGTACTGGTTCTAGAACTCAGGGCCTAGATGCTGTTCCTTAGCGGTGCTCTACCACTTGAATTGCAGTTCCTTTTTGGGCTTTTTGTTGGTTAATTGAAGATAAGACTTTCCTGCCCAGACTGTCATTGAACAATGATTCTCAGATCTCAGCCTCCTGAGTAGCTGGGATTACAGATGTGAGCAACTTGCTCTTGGCTTAAATTCCTATTTTAGAAGGATTCAGGGTTGATGTAGGTTGTTCAAAAGGTATTTCTGACTTTATGGAATTGCTAAGGAAGTATTATGAACTTTAAACATAAAAAGCTATTGTAATTAAGGATGCCAAAAGTATGAGTTACTTCAGTGGGGTAGAGTGAAGAAACAAAGCTGTGATAGTATAACGACTGTAAGATTAATTGCTGAACTTAGAATTTAATGAGCAGAGAAAACATTACAAATAAAATTCTGTGTAACAAAGATCATGACTCCAAGAATCTGATTAGTGAAACTTAGCAGGTCCTAGCAAATGCTGGTAGATGCAATTAACTCTGAACACAATGTAACTTTGAACACAGTGTTAGGGGTTGGATAGGTCCTCAGCAAGTGTAAATGAGATTGATAATATGTTTAACTAAATTGTCTGTAATTTGTAAAAGTGGATTACATAATTAATTTCAGGCCTTTATTAAGCGTGTTGTATGCAAGACAAATGTTCGTGCCTGGTGACAGGTACTTTGAGTTGGCTTGATTTCTTTTAAAGGGAGAAAAAGGAATTTGCTGTAGTGGCTTTCCATTATTCACAAATCTAAATTTTCCATACATGAGTTTTCTCCGATGCCAAATGTAAATTGTCTTTGTTCCCTCTCATCCTTCAATCCATCTCTACTAGGATGACCCCTTACTCCCTGGTAACCACCTTTATACCTTTGTACCTTTTCAGGGCTGTTCCCTTTTCATTGATTGATTGCCTCACTCTACCTCTCTCTTTACCTATTGAAATCCTTTTGTTCTTGGTCTGCTCACAAATAATAATACTTTTTCCCTGGCCCTCTCCTTCATATTCAGCTTTACTTGTTTCTGCTCAGTCTGTGCCCTCTGCCTAAGATATGTTGCTGTTTTTCATTTTCCCTGGTATCTCTAAAGATGATCACAAGTTTGTTGAGTTGGATCTTGACAGGATTTACTTTGTTATGCTGAATCTTTTTTTTTTTTTTTTGGCCAGTCCTGGGGCTTGGATTCAGGGCCTGAGCACTATCCCTGGCTTCTTTTTGCTCATGGCTAGCAATCTACCCCATGAGCCACAGCACTGCTTCTGGTTTTTTCTATATATGTGGTGCTGAAGAATTGAACCCAGAGCTTCCTGTTTGCAAGGCACTCTACCATGAGGCCATACTCCCAGCCCTGTTGTGCTGAATCTTAACATGTCATTTCTAAGCCTGAAATTCATGGATCAGATTTAACATATTAGTTTGTTTGTTTGTTTGTTTTGGCCAGTCCTGGGGCTTGGACTCAGGGCCTGAGCACTGTCCCTGGCTTCTTTTTGCTCAAGGCTAGCACTCTGCCACTTGAGCCACAGCACCACTTCTGGCCATTTTCTGTATATGTGGTGCTGGGGAATTGAACCCAGGGCCTCATGTACATGAGGCAAGCACTCTTGCCACTAGGCCATATCCCCAGCCCCATATTAGTTTTTTTTACAGAAAGCTAATGATTAAGCTGGGCACAGTAGTGCTCACCTTTACTCAGCAGTTTGAGGTGAGAGGATCACTTGAATCACAAGAGACAGTTAAGTGGCTTAACTTTTTTTTTCAGGCTTTAAAAAAATATTTATTGTCAAAATGATGTACAGAGGGGTTATAGTTTCATACGTAAGGCCATGGGTACATTTCTTGTACTATTTGTTATCTCCTCCCTCATTCCTCCCTCCCCCTTTCTGGCTTAATTTTTCATAGGTAAAAAACTGAGTTTTTAAAATCAATTATATGGCTGGGTGCTGATAGTTCACACCTGTAATCCTAGCTACTCAGGAGGCTGAGCTCTGAGGATCATGGTTCAAAGCCAGTTGGGCAAGAAAGTCCGTGAGACTCTTATCTCCAGTTAACTACCAGAAAACTGGGAGTGGAGCTGTGGCTCAAAATGGTAGAGTGCTGCTGGGGATATGGCCTAGTGGCAAGAGTGCCTGCCTCATATACATGAGGCCCTGGGTTCGATTCCCCAGCACCACATATCAGAAAATGGCCAGAAGTGGTGCTGTGGCTCAAATGGCAGAGTGCTAGCCTTGAGCAAAAAAAAAAAAAGAAGCCAGGGACAGTGCTCAGGCCCTGAGTCCAAGCCCCAGGACTGGCCAAAAAAAAGGTAGAGTGCTAGCCTTGAGCACAAAAGCTCCGAGGCAGGGCTCAGGCCCTGAGTTCAAGCTCCATGACTGATCAAAAGAAAAAAAAAATCAGTTGTATGTTCCTTAGCATTGTTTTTTTCCTTAGCTGAAGTTATTAACTATAGCATCTTTGACACAAGGGTAAGGACTGATGCTCATACTGATCTAGTTTGATCCTTTATTTTATTGTTGTTGTTTTTTTGTTTTTTTTTTTTTGCCATTCCTGGGGCTTGAACTCAAGGCCTGAGCACTGTCCCTGACTTCTTTTTTTGCTCAAGGCTAGCACTCTACCACTTGAGCCACAGCGCCACTTCTGGCTTTTTCTATATATATGGTGCTGGGGAATCGAACCCAGTGCTTCTTGTATAAGAGACGAGCACTTTATCACTAGACCATATTCCCAGCCCTGATCCTTTATTTTATTTTTGCCAGTCCTGGAGCTTGATCCTTTATATTAGAATGTTTTGTTTTGTTTTTCTTCTTTTTGGTGGAGCGAGGGATAGAATTCAGGGTTACTACTGAGTTCTCTCCTCAGTCCTGCTGTAGTTTGTTTTGTTTTATTTTTTGACAGTGCTAGGAATTGAACCCCTTGCCTCTTTTGCCCCAGACAAGTGTTCTGCCAATGAACTGTAATACTCTCTTCCTCCAACCTTTGGAATGTTTTCTAGTTTTAAGTGTTTATTCAAATACTTATATTAGAGAATTATATTCCAATGTAGGTGCTGGGAAAGATGGATGACAGACATACTTTTTCCATTGTAGGACTTAAAATTTCATGGAGGTGATAGTCTAAATAAAATACAAAATAAATGCTACAGAAAGAATAAACCGCTGGGCACTGTTGTCTCATGCCTGTTAGGCCTGTAAGCTGAGATTTGAAGATTGCAGTTTGAAGCTAGCCCAGGCAGGGAAGTCTGAGACCTTATCTCCAGTGAATTACTCAAAAAACCAAACAAACGACAAAAAAACAACACTCAGTGGAGCTATGGCTCAAGTGGTAGAGCTAGCCTTGAACAAAAACTCAGAGAGAGGGGCCGAGAATGTCCCCTAGTCGTAGAGTGCTTGCCTAGCATACATGAAGCCCTGGGTTTGATTCCTTAGTACCATATAAACAGAAAAGGACAGAAGTGGCACTGTAACTCATGAGAGTATCTTCCTCTAGTGGTAAAGTGCTTGTCTCGTATACATGAAGCCCTGGGTTAGATTCTCCAGCACTACATATATAGAAGTAGTGCTGTGGTTCAAGTGGCAGAGTGCTAGCCTTGAGCAAAAAGAAGCCAGGGACAGTGCCCTGAGCGCAAGCCCCAGGACTGGCAAAAAAAAAAGGTTAGGGACAATGCCCAGGGCCTGAGTTCAAGCCCCTGGATCAACACACACACCCCACACCCCACACCCCACACACCCCACACACCCCACACACACCCCCACACACCCCGGTTGAGATAACACAATTCTCAGATCTCAGCTTCTAAAGTAGCTAGGTTTATAGGTATGAGCCACCAGCACCTTGCTCAATATTTTGTTTTTTAAAAAGCTGTTTTGGGGCTAGGAATATGGCCTAGTGGCAAGAGTGCTTGGCTCCTACACATGAAGCCCTGGGTTCGATTCCCCAGCACTACATATATAGAAAACGGCCAGAAGTGGCGCTGTGGGTCAAGTGGCAGAGTGCTAGCCTTGAGCAAAAAGCCAGGGACAGTGCTCAGGCCCTGAGTCCAAGGCCCAGGACTGGCAAAAAATAAATAAATAAATAAATAAAAAGCTGTTTTCAGGGCTGGGAATATGGCCTAGTGCCTGGTATACATGAAGCTCTGGGTTCGATTCCCCATCACCACATATATAGACGTGGCACTGTGGGTTCAAGTGGTAGAGTGCTAGCCTTGAGCAAAAAGAAGGCAGGGACAGTGCTCAGGCCCTGAGTCCAAGCCCCTGGACTGGCAAAACAAAACAAAACAACAAAAAAAAACATTAAAAACAAAAACAAAATCTCACAATCTATAGGTCATTCCTCACTCAATCGGTGATCAAACAGCCTGTGAGAAAAATAAGAGGGAGGAGAAACAGAGCAGCGGACCTGCCTCCAGGGGCCAGGGAGGAAGGCTCCAGGGGAAACTGAGGCTCCTTCCAAGATGTGGAGGGGAGGGAGGGGAAAGAAAAATAAAGAGCTCTGTGCCTTTACACAAACATTTTCCCAACTCAAGGGCCACCTGCAGCCCCTGTCCAGGCCAGCTCTGACTGTCACTCCCATATCCAGAGATTAAAAAAAAAAAGAAAAAAGTAAAACCCCAAACAAAACAAAATCTGAAAGGAAAAAGACTTGGGGGAATGGAGTGAGTAAACAGGCATACTTTTCTTTTGCCCAGGCTATTCCCAAATCAGTCCTGATAGCTGCCTCCCAAGTAGCTAGTATTATAGGATGAGCCACTGAACCTGGATTTTTCATTTTGTTTTGTTTTTGGTTTTGTTTTTTGTTTGGCATAGTTGCTTTTATGTAGATTAGGTTGGTCTTGAATTCTGGATGTAACACTAGGCTGACCTAGAATTCAGATTCTCCTGCCTAAGCCTCCTGAATCCTAGGACTACAGGCATGTGCCACCATGCCTGGCTTTATATGTGGTTTATGTGTGAAATTGAGAATGCTTTTCATCGAAAGATGATAGAAGTCATTATCATTACATACATAGGAAGAAAATCCTGTTGCTCAGAATGTTGCATGGACCATGGCACAAGAAAGTGAGAAATATGAGTGGGTCTATCAGACTGTTTGGATTAACTTAAAACTCTTTCAGCTAGGCACCAGTGGTTCATTGCTGTAATCGTAGCTGCTCAGGAAGCTGAGATCTGAGAGTTGAAGTTCTAAGCCCAGGCAGGCAAATCCATGAGACTATGACCTCCAGTTAACCATCAGAAAGCTACAAGTAGAGCTGTGACTCAAGTGATAGAGCACTATCTTTGAGCAAAAAAGCTTGGGGACTCGGGCTAGGAATGTGGCTAGTGGTTGAGTGCTTGCCTAGCATGCACTGGGTTCAATTCCTCATACCACATAAACAGAGTTAAGGTGGCACTATAGCTCAAGTGGTAGAGTGCTAGCCTTGAGCAAAAGAAGCTCACAGACAGTGCCTAGGCCCTTAGTTCAAGCTCCCAAGACTGGCAAAAGAAAAAAATAGCTTAGGGACAGCAACCAGGCCCTGAGTTCAAGCCACACACAAAAAACCCCACCAACTCTTATTTTTTTGCCAGAATTGAGTTGCTATTTTCAAACCTATTCAAGGAACAAAATAATTGAGAATTCATGGAATTTTCAAATTAGCATGATCCCTGTTTCTTTTCCTTCCTCCCTCCCTCTCCCCACCCCTCTCTCTTTTTGTCAGTGGTGGGGCTGGAACTCTGGGCCTGGGACTGTCCCTAAGCTCTTCAACTCAAGGCTAGAGTTCTACCACTTGAGCCACAGCACCACTACCAGTTTTCTGGTGGTTAATTGGAGATAAGAGTCTCACAGACTTTCTTGCCTGGGCTGGCTTTGGCTTTGAACCACGATCCTCAAATCTCAGCCTCCTGAGTAGCTAGGATTACAGATGTGAACCACCAGCCCTTGGCTGATTCCTGTTTCTTTAAATGTTGAGACCTAACACAAAGGGCAAGATAGCCAGATGTGGTGATGCACACCTGTAATCCTAGAACTAGAGACTGAAACAGATTAGGAGGGTGGTGAGTTAAGGGTCAACATAGGCTAGAATAGTAAGACACTGTTCAATGAGTATGGGATGGAAGGCTTTTAATTTGTCAGGGTCATTAGCTGTTTAGATTGATTTAGTGTCAAATTTACTGATATCTGTGCTGGCATTAAGCTTAAAGATCTTTATGTGGTATAGTAGTAGAGAAAACATAAGCATATAAGCCTTCTTTCCTTTTTTTTTTTTGGATATCGATACTGGGACTTTACTCCAGACTTTACGTTCTTACTCGACTCGGCTTTTGCTCACGGCTGGCACTCTGCCATTTGAGCCACACCTGCAACTTCCCACTTTTTTTGGGGGGGAGGGGCTGGTCCTGGGGCTTGAACTTGGCCTAGGCACTGTTCCTGGGCTCCTTTTGCTCAAGGATAGCACTCTACCACTTGAGCCACAGCAGCACTTCCAGCTTTCTCTGTGATTAATTGGAGATAATAGTCTCACAGTTGCCAGCCACTGATGGCTCATACCTGTAATCTTAGCTACTCAGGAGGATGAGATTTGAGGATGAAGATCATGATTCAAAGCCAGCCAGCTGAAAGTCTATGACACTCTGATCTCCAAAAATACTCAGAAAAAGCTAGAAGTGGTGCTGTGGCTCAAGTGGTCCAGCACTGGCCTTGAACAAAAGAAGTTCTCAGGGGGCTGGGAATATGGCCTAGTGGCAAGAGTGCTTGCCTCGCATACATGAAGCCCTGGGTTCAGTTCCCCAGCACCACATATATAGAGAATGGCCAGAAGTGGTGCTGTGGCTCAAGTGGCAGAGTGCTAGCCTTGAGCAAATAGAAGCCAGGAACAGTGCTCAGGCCCCGAGTCCAAGGCCCAGGACTGGCCAAAAAAAAAAAAAAAAATTCTCAGGGACCGAGCTCAGGCCCAGAGTTCAAACCCCAGGACTAGCCAAAAAAAGAGTCTCTTGGACTTTCCTGCCCATGCTGGATGCTGGCTTCAAACTGAGATCCTGAGATCTCAGCCTTCCATGTGGCTAGGATTATAGTTGTGAGCCACCAGCACCCAGCCAACTTCCCACTTTTTGTTAGTTAATTGGAGATAAGAGTCTTCAAATTTTTCCACTGGGTTAGCTTTGAACCTTGATTCTCAGAGCTCAGCCTCTTGAATAGCTAGGATTTTAGGCATAGTTATGTTCCAGTTACTCAACAATGTCCTTATAGTGAAAAAATCATTTATAACTAATGTATATGTATAATCAAGGGCCTGGGTTGCATACTAATAAAACTTAATTTATAAAACCAGGCATTGGGCCAATGAGCCAGACTTAAGAGATGCTTTTTTTGTATGGTGTAATGGAATTAAGGATGGTTATTACTACTTTTTTTGGGAGGGGTAATGGTGGCATGAGGCTTGAACTCAGGGCTTAGGTACTATCCCTCAGCTGTTGTTAACACTCTTGATATTTTGAGCCACAGTGACACTCCCTGCTTTTTTGGAGTATATAGTGCTGAGGAGTCAAACCCAGAGCTTCCTGTTCTACTAAGCCACATCCCCAGCCCTAGAACTATCTTTAATTATGCAAACACTATAATAGGGCTGGAAAGGTGGCTTAATGGTAGAATGATTGCCTAGCTTCATGCATGAAGCCAGGGCAGGAAAGTCCATGAGACTTATCTCCAGTTAACCTCCAGAAAACCGGAAATGGCACTGTGGCTCAAGTGGTACAGCACTAGCTTTGAGCTGAAGAGCTCATAGGCAGCACCCAGACCCAGAGTTCAGGTCCCATGACCAACAAAAATTAAAAATAAGTAAATAATAAATAAAATGAGGATAACAGTCTGTTACCCAGGATTGTTGTGAGCTATAAACCACTGGATGTGGTGAGAGGAATGTAATCCCAGTCCTAAAGAGATTGAGGCAGGAGGATGGTGTGTTTGATATCAGCCTGAACTATATAGTGAAAGTTCCATTGCAATCTAGAAAAAATACTGTTAACAGTATCTAGAATCACTGTAAGTAAATAATAAGTTTTAACTCACTATTGTTGCTCCTACTGTCATTTTTCAGATGGATGGATATTAAGCATTTACTCTTGGCTAATGAGAAACAAGGCCTTTGAAGTTTATTTACATTAAAGAAACATACAGGTTTTGCCAAATTTTAGAAAGCAATTAGTAATATATACCAAGGGCCATAAAAAGTGTTCATGTTTTTTAATCTAATAATTCCAATATAGAGAAAATAAGCTCAGGGAATTACACCCCAGTTAGACTGTAGTTCAGTGGTAGGGTGCATGTGTAGAATGCTCAAGACTGTGGGTTCAGTCTCTAGTACAAAGAGAGGAGAAATGTGTTCAAAAGGGCTCTGTGGAGCTGGATGCCAGTGGTTCATGCTTGTAATCCTAAGTATTCTGAGGATCTGAGGTTCCTGGTTCAAAGTCAGCCTGGACAGAAAAATCGGTGAGACTGTTATCCCCAACATGAGCTACCCGTGCCCAGCTCCCCCCCCCCCCACCCCACCTTTTTTTTTTGCCAGTCCTGGGGCTCGCTCTCAGGGGTGGGACACTGTCCATGAGCTTCTTTTTGCTCAAGGCTAGCACTTTACCACTTGCTCCACAGTGCCACTTCTGGCCTTTTCTGTTTATATGGTACTGAGGAATCGAACCTAGGGCTTCATGCATGCTAAGCGAGCACTCTGCCCCTAAGCTACAGTCACAGCCCACTTTTTTTTTTTTTTTTTTTTTTTGGTCTTAGCAAGGCAAAGTTGACTTCTGTATAGAAGAGTGTGCCATCAGTAAGGAAGCACATTGGCTTTTGTTTTCAGTTTTCCTCTCGTGCCCCCCCGCCCTTTTCAGTGCTTCAGAAAAATGTAGTGGGGAAAGTAAATTTTTCTCAAAACAGTATGTTTGCTAGTTTCTAGAACATTTCTTAGGCAATGAAAAGACTTCCGTAATACTTTTATGTAGAATATTGCTGATGAGCAGGCACTGTGCTGTTTTTTTGTTTTATTTTGTGTTTTATACTGTGCTAGGGACCAAACCCATGCCATGGGCATGTTTGGCAAGGACTGGTGTCCCAGATGGAACTATAGTTTTGTAGCTGATTTGGAACGTGCATTCTACAGGCAAATATACTTTAAATCTGTATGTACCAGGAAGGCAGTGGTGGCTGTGGGCTGTTGCTTACATGAGAACTCTTGCCTATGAATTTTTCAATGAAACTTTCACAGAATTGTTTACTTAATTAACTTGCCAGTCCTTGGGTTTGAACTCAGAGCTTGGGCACTGTCCCTGAGCTTCTTTTGCTCAAGGATAGCACTCTACCACTTGAGTCACAGCATCACTTTTTTGTTTGTTTATATGGCACTGAAGAATCGAACCCAGAGCTTCATGCATCCTGTACAAGTGCTCTACCACTACATTCCCAGCCCCACAGATGTTTAATGGTTATGTAGTAAGTTTTGTATAAGATGAAAGAAATGTGGAATTTGTTTTGGTGAACATTAAAGTTTTCTTCTAGTTTTATTTATTTTTGCCAGTCCTGGGGCTTAGACTCAGGGCCTGGGCAGAGTCCCTGAACCTCTCTGTGCTCAAGGCTAGAAATCTACCACTTGAGCCACAGCACCACTTCCAGCTTTTTCTGTGTATGTGGTACTGAGGAATAGAACCCAGCGCTTCATGCATGCTAGGCAAGTAGTCTGCCACTAAGCCATGTTCCCAGCCTTCTTCTGGTTTTATATTTTGAGAACCAGTGGCAAAGGCTTTGTCATCGGTGTTACCAGGGTAATGTATAGGATATGAGCCATTAGATTAGGGCTGGGAGGAGGAGTGTGATCGTTGTGACAAGGTCCAAAGGAAGGCAGTTACTTTTGAGATCTGGAAGATCACAGTTTGAGGGCAGCCTAGCAGAAAAGTTCATTGAGACTTGTCAAAATAACCAGCAAAAGCTGGGCATTGGTGGTTCACACCTGCAATCCCAGCCATGCAGAAGGCTGAGATATGACAGTCAAGATTCAAAGACAGCCTGGGCAGGAAAGCGAGTTAGTTAATCACCAGAAAACTGGATGGGGAACTGTGGCTAGCCTTGAGTAAAAGGACTCAAGGACAGCACCCAGGCCCTGAGTTCAAGTCCCACAGCCAACCAAAAAAACAAAAACACAACAAAATACTGGATTTAGTGGCATAGCTGAAGTGACAGAGCACCAGTCGAGCAAGCAAGTCAAAAGAATTAGAGGCCATAAATTCAAACTCCAATATTACCTCCCCAGCCCCCTAAAAAAGACAGCTTTTGAGCTTGAGAATTTAAAAATATACTTAGTTCAGACATATGTGCATAAACAAAAGGTCTCTGTAGAACAGACTTGGTGGGGGGGGGGTGATGTGGCTTAGCA
Organism: Perognathus longimembris pacificus; assembly: GCF_023159225.1. Lineage (NCBI taxonomy): Eukaryota > Metazoa > Chordata > Mammalia > Rodentia > Heteromyidae > Perognathus > Perognathus longimembris. The sequence goes on from NC_063163.1 coordinate 94,791,145, forward strand.
GTAGAGTGCTTGCCTAGCATGCATGAAGCCCTACGTTTGATTCCTCAGTTCCACATAAACAGCAAAAGCTGGAAGTGACACTGTGGTTCAAGTGGTAGAGTGCTAGCCTTGAGCAAAAGAAGCTCAGGGACAGTGCCCAGGCCCTGAGTCCAAGCCCCAGGACTGGCAGAAAAAAAGTACAGATTGTGTGTGTTCATATGATTTGGAATGTATATATACATATACACACATATATATATACATATATAGTTATAATACAGACCACAGAGGTGTGACAGAACTTAACTACTGAGAATACAAGAAAGGAAATCATTACATAGGAGAATGACTTAAATTACACAGACACTATATAAAATAAGAATTTTCTCTAGGGTAATTTTCTTTCTCTGTTAAGGTATCCAAGCCCACCAATGGGATCTGTCTCAGCCCCCAACTTGCCAACAGCAGAAGAAAATCTGGAATATGTACGGACTCTCTATGATTTTCCTGGAAATGATGCAGAAGACCTGCCCTTTAAAAAGGGTGAGATCCTGGTGATAATTGAGAAGCCTGAAGAACAGTGGTGGAGTGCCCGGAACAAGGATGGCCGGGTTGGGATGATTCCTGTTCCTTATGTTGAAAAGCTTGTGAGATCTTCACCTCATGGAAAGCATGGAAATAGGAATTCCAACAGTTATGGTATCCCAGAACCTGCTCATGCATATGCTCAACCTCAGACCACAACTCCTCTACCTGCAGTTTCCAATACTCCTGGCGCAGCAATCAATGCTTTGCCATCCACCCAGAACGGACCTGTGTTTGCAAAAGCAATCCAGAAAAGAGTACCCTGTGCTTATGACAAGACTGCCTTGGCATTAGAGGTAAAAGCTATTGAGACTGACCTTATGGTCCTTGGATATTAGGTTTTCATTATTAATTTCATTTAGGTTGGGCAAAGTAATGGCTTGCTTGCTTAGTTATATTCATGGGAATTAGAGAAGGTAGTTTTTTGATTGGTCATGGGGCTTGATCTCTCGGCCTGGCTAGCCACTGTCCCTGAGCTCTTCAGCTCAAGGCCAGCACTCTACCACTTTAGCCACAGCGCCACTTCCAAAGTGGTGATTTTTTAAGATGCACTGATGGTGTTTTTACTGATTATTATCTTTTCCTGTTTGTTGTTTCTCCCAAATCCTCAGCTTTTTTTTTTTTTCTTCAGCTTTTTGGTAGTTAGTTGGAGATGAGTCTCACAGACTTTTCTGCTCCAACTGGCTTTTTTTTTTCTGCTTCCAAAGCCTCATAGATTTAGTTTCAAAATAGTTGATTTTATTTCCAGTAAGAGAAGATAATGATTGCAAAGATCTACTTAGAGGCAAAATCATATAGTAACTTTTTTCCAGTTAGCATCTTTGTGGCTTACTAAAATACTAAAGAAAAAAGCTCTGAAGATAAATGCTGATGAACCTATTGGATGAGGACTGTGTATCTCAAAAAGTAGATGTTTGGGGCTGTGAATATGGCCTAGTGGCAAGAATGCTTGCCTCATATACATGAAACCCTGCGTTTGATTCCTTAGCACTACATATATAGAAAAGGACAGAAGTGGGGCTGTGACTGAAGTGGTAGAGTGCTAACCTTGAGCAAAAAGAAGCCAGGGACAGTGCTCAGGCCCTGAGTTCAAGCCCTAAGACTGGCAAAAATAAAAAGTAGATGTTTGGTGTTGGGTACAACTGATAAGCCTGAATAAATGACTGTGTATATGATGTATATATGAGTACAAACTTCATGATGGCAGGACTTGAAACACTTAGCTTTTTCACTCAAAACTAAATAAAGCTCTATTACTTAAGTCCTAGCTCTACTTCTAGCTTTTTTTGCTGGTTGGCTGGAGCTAAGAGTCTCACAGACTTTTCTGCCAGGCTGGCTTCAATCCATGATCCTCAGATCATAGTCTCCTGAGTAATTGGGATTACAGATAAGAGCCACCAGTACTTGGAGGTTTGGTATTTTTTGTTGTTGTTGTTGTTTTTCCAGTCCAGGGGCTTGAACTTGGCCTGAGCACTGTCCCTGGCTTCTTTTTCCCAAGGCTAGCACTTGAGCCACAGCGCCACTTCTGGCTTTTTCTATATATGTGGTGCTGAGGAATTGAACCCAGGGCTTCATGTATACGAGGCAAGCACTCTACCGCTAGGCCATATTTCCAGCCCTTATTTTTGTTTTTGGTGGTACTAGGGTTTGAACTCCAGGCCTTAAGTTCTTAGTAAGCTAACTTGCTTGCCCTTGCTCACATATTCTCTCTGTCTCTGTCTCTCTGTCTCTCTGTGTCTCTCTCTCTCTGTCTCTCTCTCTCTCTCTCTCTCTCTCTCTCGCTCTCTCTCTCTCTCTCTCTCTCTCATCAGTCATGGGGATTGAACTCTGGGCCTGAGCACTGTCTCTAAGCTCTTCAGCTCAAGGCTAGTGCTCTACCACTTGAACCACAGCTCCACTTCCAGTTTTCTGGTGGTTAATTGGAGATGAGAATCTCATGAACTTTCCTGCCCAGGCTGACTTTGAACCGTGATCCTCAGATCTCAGCCTCCTGAGTAGCTACAGTTAACATGTGTGAGCCACCAGCACCCTGCTTGCTTGCTTGCTTTCGACAGTACTGGGGCTTGACTCAGGGTCTGGGCACTGTTCCTGAGCTTTTTTTGCTCGAAGCTAGCGCTCAATCACTTGAGCCATGGCACTCTTGCTCACGACTAGTGGTCTACCACTTGAATCATATCTCCTTTCAGCATTTTTGCTAGTTAATTGTAGATAAGAGTGTCTTGAATTTTCTGCCAGGGCTGACTGTATCTTGCTTTTTTTTTTTTAATTGAAGTATAAATAGGTATAGTTAGATGGGCCTTAAATATTACGATATCAAAATATGGGGGGATTGGGTGACTTGAAGACAAGGGGATTGTGGTCCGAGGCCAGCCAGGACAAAATGTTAGGAATACCCATCTTAAAAGCTGAGCTTGGGGCTGGGATTATGGCCTAGTGGCAAGAGTGCATGTCTCATATACATGAAGCCCTGGGTTCGATTCCCCAGCACACATACATAGAAAATGGCCAGAAGTGGCGCTGTGGCTCAAGTGGCAGAGTGCTAGCCTTGAGCAAAAAGAAGCCAGGGACAGTGCTCAGGCCCTGAGTCTAAGGCCCAGGACTGGGAAAAAAGAAATAATAATAATAAAAAAAATAAAAGCTGAGCTTGCCAGACCAGACACTAGTGGCTCACATGTGTAATCCTAGCTACTCAGAAGGCTGACATCTAATGGTTGAGGTTAGAGCCAGCCTGGACAGACAAATATGAGAGATTTTTATCTCCAATTAACAAGGAAAAAGCTGGAAGTAGAGGCATGGTTCAAGTGGCAGAGCAATAGCTAGAAGTATGAGTAAAAAATTTGAGCAAGAGTAAAAGGACTTGAGTTCAAGATCCAACACCACCTTTGAGCTTCTGTGCCCTGACCTGTAAAATGTACATTTCTCAGGTTAAACTGTCCTCAGTAGACTGTTCTGAAAACCCAGTAAAATGATGTTTGTAAGCTGGGTTCTAGTGGCTCACGCTTATAATCCTAACTACAGGAGGATGAAATCTGAGGATTACTGTTTGAAGCTAGGTAGGGCAGGAAACTCTTTGATACTCTTATCTTCAGTAAACTACTTTAAAAAGCCAGAAGTGGTAGAGCACACACCTTGAGCAAAAGAAGACCAGGGAAAGTGCCCAGGCCCAGAGTTCAAGCCCCAGGACCAGCAACAAAACAACAACAACAAAAAAAGATGCTTATAAAGATGTTTTGTCACCACAGAGTGCTAAATAAGTATTGTTATAATGTGATTATCATCCAGTACTTTCCTTTAATATTTAATCAACTTGCATATATATTAGTAAAACTGAAATTAAGTTTGTTGACTACTATTCTCTGTATTCATCCCAAGGTCAAAATAGGGGGAAAGTTGAGAGAGCACTCATGCACACAGGGATGAAGTAATGGAGTTGATTGCTTCAGAAAATCAAAATGTAATCTATGCTACAGCCTGCATGCAGCTGAAAGTTAGCTATAAGTTATGTGAATTATAGGTGAAAGTTGGTTTCAGACTCAGTGATTGCACCTCCCTTTCATGTTGGCTATAAGGAAAGAGTGAGGGCTAGGAAGTGATAGAGTGCTTGCCTCGAATGCATGAAGCACTGAGTTTGATTCCTCAGTACCACATAAACAGAAAATGCTGAAAGTGGCGTTGTGGCTCAAGTGGTAGAGTGCTAACCTAGAGCAAAAGAAGTTCAGGGACAATGCTCAGGCCTTGAGTTCAAGCCGTAGGACTGGCAAAAAAGAAAGAAAGATAAGGAGGGTAGGTAAAGTGGTAGAGTGCTAGCTAGCAAGCTAAAGGCCCTCAGTTCAAGCTTTAGTACCACCAAAAGAAAAAGAAAACAAGGCAAGAAGAAAGAACAGAAGGAATAGAAGAAATGAGGAAAGAAACTAAAGACCAAGCTAGTGTAAATTGCTTATATTGATTTTCTCCAGCCTTCTTACCCCACATAAACCTGTCCCTGCATACAAGTATACTTCTGGCTTGGTCCACATCTTAGCACTTTAGGATAGCATAGATTCTCTGGACTTAGCACCCTCTAGTTTGCATCATGGTTTCAACTTTTTGGGGGGCATTTTCACATCTGTTATAGACCACCCATTGTTGACAAAGGAATGGAACCTTAGGGTTGGGATGTCTAGTCAGAATTCCAGGCATCTGGCTGGGTGCCAGTGGCTCACACCTATAATCCTAGCTACTCAGGAGACTGAGATCTGAGGATCGTGGTTCAAAGCCAGCCTGGTCAGGAAAGTCCTTGAGAATCTTATCTTCAATTAACCACCAGAAAAACCAGAAGTGGCACTGTGGCTCAAGTAGCAGAGCACTAGCCTTGAGCTGAAGAGCTCAGGGACAGTGCCTAAGCCCAGAGTTCAAGTCCCATGACTGACCAAAAACAAAAGAATTCCAGGCATCTTTTTACTGGATCTTATTCTGTGATTATTTAGAGACCTGTATCTGCTATATGAGTGCTCCTTGGCATGTGGGCTGTAGGGAGGATCATCAGGTATTGAAGTGGGATTGCTTAGAGCTTGATGAGTGGCCAGGAGTTAAGAGAGCCTAGTTAATTATGTATATTTTAAGATAACCTACATACTTGGCCATTAAGTAACTCCCCTGATCTATCATACCCCAGAGAGAGGTCTTGGCACCTGAGCTTTCTCATGACACTAGATCAGTTCTCCAAAGAGAACTGCTAGCTTTGTTTAGCTCTTTATAGAGTATGTGTAAATGAGAGCCAAGCAGTACTCCTTTGCCACACTACTTACGTTATTTCTTATTCTATGTATTTAAGACGTGTGCATATGAAATTCTTAGCTATTTAAATGTTCCTATGATTATGTTACCTTCTAAGACTATTAGAATAGTAAGGTATCTTGTTTAAAAAAAAACAATTCTCTTGGGACTGCTGCAATTAGGTTATCAGGAAAAGTATTAAAATTTAAATGAGAAAACCCTGAGACAAGTAGGACAAAGTGTCCCAGTAATTGGGGCTTGCTTATTCCCCTTGATAGTATAATAGAGAAGGCTTAGGTGAACTGTGTCTCCCTAATTATTTTGCACATTTATTTTTATTTTTTTCAGTTGTGGGGCTTAGACTTAGGGCCTGGGCACTGTCCCTGAACTCTTTCATTCAAGGCTAGTACTCTACCACTTTGAGCCACAGCTCCACTTCTGTTTTTCTGGTAGTTAATTGGAGAAAAGAGCCTCACAGACTTTCCTGTCTGGGCTGGCTTTGAGCCATGATCCTCAGATCTCAGCCTCCTGAGTAGCTAGGATTACTGGTGTGAGCCACTGGTACCCAACCAGGTTACTTGAGTCTTCCGAGCCTAACCGAAAAGACTCTGAAAGAGTTGATGTTAGAGTTGGCACAAGAGTTTATTGATTATCCATTCATGTAGCTAACACATCACTAGCAGTATGACTATCAGGATGAGTTGGGGTAGGGGTACAAGTAACTGTTGGTCTAGAAAGGCTGCCTACAGGACTTGACTAGAATTTTGAGAGATAGGTAGAAGGTAGCTGGGTAAAATATCAGAATTTACATGAAGGAGACTGACTCTGCCCCTACCTCTACCCTGAGTAATGGTAGATAGGTGAATAGGTGAACACATAGGGCATATCTGGCAAGAACAAAAGTGGCAAGAGGCAAAGCAGGGAAATTAGGCTTTTGCTATATCACAGGAGTTAAGCTGAAGAGATTAACAATTTTTTTTGCATTAGCTTCATTTTAGGCATGAAATAACTGTCTCAAAACTGATTATCAGCAATTTCCCTTTTTATTATTATTAATACGTAGTTGTACAAAGGGATTACAAGTCCATAAGACATTATGAATATAATACATCTTAATTAATGTCATTTCTTCCATCATTCTCCCCCATTTTTTCCCCTTCTATCCCTTACCCTCCAGATATGTAATTCAGTTACATAAAGTATATTGACTAAGGACCACATTTGCTTACCTTTCCTCCATTCATTGCTGCCCTCCCAACATGTTTCTGCTTCCTGGTATTTTGTTAAATAGTTGTTAGTTGTTCAAGAGTTGGATTCCCAATGGACTCCCCCTCCCCCATCCTTCAACCCTTTTTTGTGTGTATATACATAAAACCCCATGTATGTTATATGTTTGTATATAGATCTAGCTTCCATGTAATGAGAGAAAATGTATGCCATTTCTCTCTCTGAGACTGACTTTAATATAATTTTTTCTAGGTCCATACATTTCCCTGCAAATGACTTAATATTATTCCATTGTGTATATATATATACACCACATTTTCCTGATCCACTTATTCTTTGTTGGGTATTTTGTTTGTTTAATTCTCTGGAATTATTGGGGTTTTAACTTTGCACCTATACTTGCTAGGCAGGCACGCTACCATTTGAGTCCTTTTTGTTTTAGTTATTTTTCAGGTAGTGTTTTACAAAGCAGTCCCAGACATCAGTCTCCTATCTATGGTCTCTTGTGTAATTAGTACCACAGGTGCATACTACCCCACCCAGTTTATTTTTTGCATGGGCTGGCCTTAAACAACATGATCCTCCTGATCTTCCAACTTCTTTTTCTTCTTTTTCTGCCAGTCTTGGGGCTTGAACTCAGCGCCTGAGTGCTGTCCCTGAGACTCTTTGTGCTCAAGGTTAGCCCTCTACCACTTGAGCCAGAGCACTACTTGCAGCTTTTTGAGGTGGTTCATTGGAAATAAGAATCTCATGGGAACTTTGCTCCCTGGGCTGGCTTCAAACCACAATCCTCAGATCTCAACATCCTAAGTAGCCAGGTATCGGTAGTTCACGCCTGTAATCCTACCTGCTTAGGAGGCTGAGATCTGATGATTGATCTAATGAAGCCAGTCAGGACAGAAAAGTTGGTGAGACTTTTTTTGTCAGCCATAGGGCTTGAACTCAGATCTCAGTCTCCTGAGTAGCTAGTATTACAGGTGTGAACCACTAAGCACCCAATTTTGTGAGACTCTTATCTCCAATTAACTATCAGAAAGTGGGGAATGGCACTGTGGCTCAGAGTGATAGAGCATTAACTGACAGTGCCCAGGCCCTGAATTCAAGCCCCAAAACTGAAGCAGAAAAAAAAAGTGCATTTCTTTTTAGACAATGTCATTCCAAGAGGTTCTCTTATCCTCTCTAGTAGTTTGAATTATAGACACTGCCAACATGCTTGGAAGGTTCTTTTTTCCCTCTAGTATTCCTACTAGCATATCATATTGTTGGGTTATGAATAAGAAATAATTATTTGTAAAGGGTATTGTGAATGTGTGTGTGCACGCGCTTGCACGTATGTGTGTGCGCGTGCGTGTGTGTATATGTGTGTGTGCATGCATGCCTGTGTGCATGTGCTGGTCCTAGGGCTTGAAATCAGGGCCTGGATACTGTCCACTTGAGCTATAGCTCCATTTTACAGGCATGAGCCACTGGCGCCTGGCTCATGGGGCTTGAACTCTGGGCCTAGGCACTGTCCCTGAGCTCTTCAGCTCAAGGCTAGCACTCTACCACTTGAGCCACAATGCCACCTCTGGTTTTCTGGTGGTTAATTGGAAATAAGAGTCTCACAGACTTTCCTACCCCAGCTGGCTTTGGTTTCTTTTTCTGTGTGTATGTGTGTGTACAAATATGTGCATGTGTGTATATGCCAATACTGAAGCTTGAACTCCAGGCCTCACACTCTAGCATAGCATTTTTTGCTTAAAGTTAATGCTGTACCACTGAGTCACACCTCCACTTTTGGCTTTTTTCAAGATAATTGGAGATAAGAGTTTGAAATTTGTCTTCCCTGGCTAGCTTTGAAACTAGAATCCTAGATATAAGCCTCCTAGTAGCAAGGATTATAGGCATGAACCAACTGTGCTGAGCCTAGAAGGACCTTTTTGTCAGATTATTGAGTGCTACCAAATGTGCCTGCCCTAGAAAGAAGTTGCCAGACAAATCTCTTGGCTCTATTAAGAATGGTCTGATGCACAAGTGAGCATTTTTCTGCTCCAGATGTTGAAGCCGTATGTATTTTCAAAATCTAAATTGATAGCAGATATTGACCTTGAGAGTGACCATTCTCTGGAGATAATAGCTTCCTTCTGGACTGAGCTGGCTACTATTAGTCGAGTCTTAAAATGATCGTTTCACAACCATTTTTCTGCCCCATACATCATTTCTCTACTTTTGGTCCACTTCCTTCTCTTTGTGGTCATGGCAGAAGGACCCAGCCCAAAGTAATTTCTGGAAGGCCAAAATGAAGCACTAGTGTTAAGTGACCCTTCTCTCTTCCTAGGCTGTTCTTTTACTCATCTGTAGGTTCAAGTTCCCTCTGTGGAAATAATAACTCCTTGCTCAAGTTCTCTACAATATTAACTCAATGCTGATTTTCTTCCACTTGCTACTTTTTATATTGTATTGTTATCTGTCAAGATGATACTGTGGATTGTTGTCTAACCTGCAACAAAGATGGAAATTCTTTGAGGATAAGAATTGCCCTGGCTGGGCACCATTGGCTCACAACTATAATCCTAGCTACTCAGGAAGCTGAGACCTGAGGATGGAAGTTAGAAGCCAGCTCGCACATGAAAGTCCATGAGACTTTAACCTCCAATTAACCACCAGAAAACCAGAGGTGGTGATGTGACTCAAAGTCATAGAGTACTATCCTTGAGCGAACAAGCTCAGCAATAGCGCCCAGGCCCTGAGTTCAAGCCCCGCAGCCAGCAGCAACAAAAGACAGATTGAAAACACATCAGGGCTGGGAATGTGGCTTAGTGGGTAGAGTGCTTGCCTAGCATGCAGGAAGCCCTGGGTTCCATTTCTCAGTACCACATAAGCAGAAAAAGCTGGAAGTGGCGCTGTGGCTCAATTGGCAGAGTCCTAGCCTTGAGCAAAATCAACAAAAAACCATCAGTTAATGCAGTACCTTGTTTCTCCACACTGATCCAACTTTTCCCTAGAAACCAGAGGCATCAGTGATGAGGTGGGGACTGGGCTCCACTTAGGGATCTTACCCAGGTAACAATCTCTCATTTACTTCCCAGAGTCTTCTGGCTTACGGGCCTGTATATGTTTAATTATTCTAGGAACCTTCCAATGGCAGAAGGAAACCGAGACTTAGAGCAATTTACTTCAGTTATGTAGCCAATATATTCGTTTTCCAGTCCTAACACAGTCCAAAGTTTACAACATGAACCTTGGCTACCTCATACCTTTTGGGGTTGTTATTATACATGCTGTTACCAGGGCTTGAACTCAGTATCTCACTTTGCTTGCTTACTCACTTGCTGGTATTCTACCATTTGAGCCTCACATTCACCCTGGCTTTTAGCTGGTTAATTGGAAGTGGAATCTTAAGGAGGAATTTTCTGCAGGGGCTGGCTTCGAACCATGATTTTCTGATCTCAGCCTCCTGAGCAGCAAGGAAGGGTTACAAACATGGGTAACTTGTGTTCAACACATACCTGTTTGGAGTTTTGTTTTTGATAACAGTTTCTTAATGTAACCCAGGCTGGCCTCAAGTCATTATCCTCTTGCCTCAGCCTTTCCACTGCTGGAATTATGGGTGGGTACTATCACATGATTTCCTATATATCTTTTCTACATAGTCCAACTAATTGGGCAAGAGGATATAAACTTTTGTCCTATTTATATTCTTTTTTTTTTTTTTTTGGCCAGTCCTGGGCCTTGAACTCAGGGCCTGAGCACTGTCCCTGGCTTCCTTTTGCTCAAGGCTAGCACTCTGCCACTTGAGCCACAGCGCCACTTCTGGCCGTTTTCTGTATATGTGGTGCTGGGGAATTGAACCCAGAGCCTCATGTATACGAGGCAAGCTCTCTTGCCACTAGGCCATATCCCCACACCCTTATTTATGTTCTAATTACACAATATAGAACATAGCCCAGGGCTCTGAGCTGAACTCCTACCTCCAATGCAGCAGTTACAGCTACTGCCTGAAGGACTTCATGTGCTGGTGGTCTGTATATGGGTGTGTGTGTGTGTGTGTGTGTGTGTGTGTGTGTGTGTGTTGCTGGGTGCTGTCCCTGAGCCTCTTTTCTTTTGCTCAAGGCTAGCACTCTAGTCACAGAGCCACTTCTGGCCTTTTCTGTGTATGTGGTGCTGTGGAATCGAACCCAGGGCTTCATGCATGCTAGGCAAGCACTCTGCCACTAAGCCACATACCCAGCCTCGCCTTCTGGCTTTTTTTTTTTTTTTTGAGTATTTTTTTTAGAGATAAGAGTCTCACAGGGGCTGTGTCTTTGAACCACAATACTCAGAGCTCAGCCTCTGAGTAGCTGGGATTACAGGGTTGAGCCACTGGCACTTGGCTAATATAAACTTTTTTTTCTTGTTTTACACTAACTTTTCTCTCTTTTTTCCTACAGGTGGGTGACATTGTGAAAGTCACAAGAATGAATATAAATGGCCAGTGGGAAGGTGAAGTGAATGGGCGCAAAGGGCTTTTCCCTTTTACCCATGTCAAAATTTTTGACCCTCAAAACCCAGATGAAAATGAGTGATTGCTGTTGCCTTGTTCCCTGCTGCTTCATCATTCTGCCTGTCATAGTCTCCTTTGAAGTGGGAAAGCGTTCTCTCTCATAGGGAAGTTACACTGCATTGCTGACCGAAGTCCAGCTTTCTGCAGACTGAAGGTCTCTCATACACATTTGGAATGCACACAGTGGCTGCCTCCTGGCATTTGTGTATCATAGTAGTCTTGTTGAAGAGTAGCCAATTTTAGAGTTCTTTTGAATCATAAACTGGAAATACTGGTGGAAGCACACAAGTGGAGAGAAGTAGACATGGAGAGAGTCTTCTCATCACTGCCCTGTTTGTACTTGGGACTGGTTCTGTCATAGAAAAGCTTGAGGCCATGGTGAGATCCTGCGTGTTGTTGTTCCACAAAGCAGTGGCTCCACCACCACCTTTTTTGTCTTTGGACAACAGGAAATGAACTTTAAGAGAGAATTTTGTCCTGAAATCCCTAAATCTGGCTTTCCTTTTGTTTTCTTTTGGTTTGGTTTTGGAAGACTAATTAGACTTATGTGTCTTGGACAGATTTTTAAGTAGCAGGTTGGATTTTTTTGTGATAGTCCAAGGAATAATATGTGCCTCTGAGCTTCTAAACTGAAGCTGCTGTAACTAAAGGAATACGAAAAGAACAACCCTGAAGCAGAGGAGGCCTTTATTCATTTTGGTTGCCAACAGTACCTTGTTTTGCCACATGGCAAACAACACACTCTCTCTCTCTCTCTCTCTCTCTCTCTCTCTCTCTCTCTCTCTCTCTCTCTCTCTCTCTCTCTCTTTTTCTCTCTCTCTCTCTGCAGTCATGGTGTGCCAACCTGGGTGCACAGCCTCTTGGATTACTTTGTTCCCAGAAGCATCAGAATGGATGACGATTTGGGAAAGCCTCTGCTCCCTTTGTTCACCAGTTATAGGAGCAATGAGGGATGGAGCCAGCTTTTTGATAGCTTTTCTGTGAAAGCATCCCTTTAAGGACTTAAATTTCCTTAAAAATGGAGGTGGGGGCTGGGAATATGGCCTAGTGGTAGAGTGCTTGCCTTGCCTAGATTGAGCCCTGGGTTCGATTCCTCAGCACCACCTATAAAAAAGCCAGAAGTAGCGCTGTGGCTCAAGTGATAGAGAGCTAGTTGAGCAAAAGAAGCCAGGGACAGTGCTCAGTCCCTGAGTCCAAGGCCCAGGACTGGCAAAAAAATAAAATAAAAATGTAGGTGGTTTATATTGGGGTTAACCAAAGCATCACTAAATTGGATTATTACATTTTACTCATTAGCCAGGCATAGGTAGCTCATGCCTACCCTAGCTATTCAGGAGGCTAGATCTGGGGAATCACAGTTCAAAGCCAGCCTGGACAGGAAAGTCTGTGAGACTTATCTCCAGTTGATCATCAGAAAACCAGACATGGCATTGTGACTCAAAGTGGTAGAGTGCTAGCCTTGAGCCAAAAAGCTCAGGGACAGTGCCCAGGCCCCAAGTTCAAGCCCCAGGACTGAGTTAAAAATGGATGGATTAATTCTACTCTCTGAAACCCACACAGTCCTCCCTGCCCAGGCCCAGCCTTCCCCAGGCTGTCAGAGAAAAAGATGTCTGTTGCTGCCTCCACAGTATTAAGCATTTGTGATGGTCCTGAGCAAAGGAAATATTGGCTGTGGAATTTGGTTCATGCACTTGAGGTCTAGGCTAATGTTACAGCGACTAGGAAAAACCCTAAACCAAGTTACTGTTAACCATTTGTAGGTTTGTTGATGTTAAAGTGTTTTCTTGTTAGCTAAAAGAGATTTATTTATACAAGTCCATTGGTGCAAGTATGTGACTAGTGTCTCAATCCTTCAAGTCTGTACACAGCAGACTAAAGTTTTGGAATCCTTATGGAGTTCATTCTGCTCTCCCTTCTGGACCCTGTAGTTAGGCTTCTACTCAGAGTGAATACAGCAGAAATGTAGCAGTGAACTAGTGAATAGCTCTAGCATTTACAAAGCACCTGTTGGAACTATGGCACTTTCTCTGGAGGCTCTTGGATTTTTTTTTAAGGTTTAGAGCAATATATTGTAGTGACATACCAGCAAAATACCTATTGCATTACTTTTTCCATTACTTGTATCATTTTCTCTTTACATTGATATTCTACTAAACTGATGACTGCCATATTTAGAGAATTCTTGAGTTTTCCCTTGACAAGACAATACTTGGAAAAAATACCACTGTCTATTGTTTGCCTAAAAAAAAGTTATAGATCAGCTCTCCTTAAGTAGAGCGAAGGGCAGTCATCCCCTGCACAACACTGTTCCTTGCAGTTACTGGTTTCATTATTTTTGTTTTTGAGGTGTTTTTTTTTTTTTGGTTTTTTTTTTTTTTTGCTAGATCTATTGAGTTGTGGGTTTGTTCTGAATGCAGGCTCAGCCTAGAGCCCCCAAGTGGTGAGCATGTGACAAGAGTCCCTATGCTGCACCAACCAACAGTGTGCTTGCCTTTCAAACAGTGACCTGCTTCAGCCCTGCTCTTGCCACCTGCAAGTGCGTGAAGTGTCTAGCAGAAGGGGAATGGGTGCCCTGTTCAAAGGGCACAGAACCCTTGGTTTGGTTTTCTTTTTTACTGGGGATTGAACACCAGCTTCACATAAGGCAAGTGCTCTACCACTGAGCCACACCCTCAGCCCTTTTAAAATTTGGAGACAGTCTTTTATGTTTGTGGTTTGAAGCCAGGTAGGGCAGGAAAGGCCATGAGACTTATCTCCAACTAGCCACCTGAAAAAAAGTGGATCTGTGGCCTAAAGTGGCAGAGCGCTAGCCTTGAGCAAAAAGAGCTCAGGGATAGTGCCCAGGCCCTGAGTTCAAGTCCCACGACTGACAAAAAAATTCTCCAAGGCTTCTCAGGAGATTCAGAGCTCCAAAGTGAGTTGAGTTCTGAACTGTCAAAATATGTGCCAAAAGTAGAAGCTCTTTGATTTGATCAGTTTTTTATTCAGACAAGGAAATTCTGGTTTCCAATGCTGGGTGCCAGTAGTTCACATCTGTAATTCTAGCTACTCAGGAGGCTGAGATCAGAGGATCACAGTTCAAAGCCTACTTACTTGGTCAGGAAAAGTTCAGGAGATTCTTCTCTCCAATTAACCGGGGCGGGGGGCTAAAAGTGGAGCTGTGGCTCAAGTGGTAGGGACAGCACTCAGGCCTTGAGTTCAAGCTCCAGAACCAGCACACACATTTAAAAAAAAAAAAAAAAAAAAGGCAGCACTTCTGCTCAGCTTTGTGCCCAAGCACAAAAATCAGCCTCCGCTAATCTTGAGAGAACATCCATGCTTCAGAGAACAGTGTGCATTTGACGTTGGGGTAGCTTTTTTAATGATTGTTCATTGCTACTTGGTCTGCTCTGCTGTGGTGTAGAAAATATTTGAACAGCAAATCAGCTCACTATGGTTTTGGGCCTGGGAAGGAAGTAAATTATGAGTTTGAGGGCATTGACAGTTTATTTAAAAACCTGTTGATCCTGGGCAGAACCTCTATCACAGGAGTCATCCTTTCCATTTCTGTACTGCATGCTACCACCTGATGATGTGGTTAACAGTGAGGATATGTTGACCAGCTGCCATTGGATGACATTAGTCACCCAGACTCCACATCTTCTGTGCTCACGGAAAGGAGGAAAGGACCACTGTGCCCTCCTTGGAGCTTCACACCCTGGCACTGTGCCGGCCTTTACAGCTGTTTACAGACAAGGCAGGCCTGAGACGACGGCCACTGCTCTTGTAACATTTGCTCAGAGGAATATGAACATTTATTTTTTGAAAAGGGATGATGTGTTTTTGTGCCAGGTGTTTATAATTTAATCCTTTAATATTATGTTCATTAACCTCTTAAAATGAGTGAATTCTTGATTGTTTTAACACAGTACCTAAGACTAATGCTTTCTGTGGACACCACTGAGCTCTGCCTCAAACTCCACCCTCTGGGACCAGAGAACCTAACCTGGTAACTGCTATCAGTGTGGACACTGAGCTGGTTGTGTATTCTAAAGGAGTAGAAGGACAGTTCTCTGAGACAGGATCGTCCCTGCAGGAGGAACAGTGGCCTTGCTTCTAGACGGTCTTCACTGTGTGTTTTAAAACAACAACATAAAACTCTTTTGACCTGTAACTTAAAGATCATAAACTTCAGGCAATAATATTTTCTGTGTAAGCTTTTAAAATTATTTTTGGGGATCATAGCTTGTTTTATTTTGTGCTATAAAATTAACAGTATTAAATGACTTATATTCTTAGAATACATCGAGTGTCTTTTCTAAACAGATTAGTGCCTTTTTATTTTTGTATTCGATTTTACGTTCCTGGTCCCAGCATCAACACCCTTGTTTCCATGTCCTGATTGTACATTTGCTCAATAAAACTTGCATCAGCTGGTGGTGGCAGCGGCTTCAGTGTTTCAGTGTCTCCTCAGTCCCCACCAGCCACAGCCTCCCAAGTTAAGCACTAGAGAAACCCCTCCTACTGCTCAGAGCCACCCAGGCTGCTGCCGCCACCTCTGCCCTAGAGTGGCCCTTGCCAAAATTCACACGTAAAGGACCTTCCTCCAAAAGAGAAATTGTAGCAGTGTGGAAATGGTGGGTACCATAGAAAAACTTCCTGCTTGGTCTCAGCCTTCTGAGTGTGAAGCAAGTTTCCATGTGTTGCACCTCCATGGAGAAACAATATTTTCCTTTTAGACACCCAGGCTTCTGCTGTTTTTCTTGAGCATGAACTACTGAGAAGCCTACGGAAATAGAGCAGTCTTATCCCAGGCAGGATATGACGTCTCTCCAGCATTATTTTTTTTTTGGGGGGGGGGGCAGTCCTGGGGCTTGGACTCAGGGCCTGAGCACTGTCCCTGGCTCCTTCTTGCTCAAGGCTAGCACTCTGCCACTTGAGCCACAGTGCCACTTCTGGCCATTTTCTGTATATCTCCAGCACTTTTATTTTATTTTATTTTGCCAGTCCTGGGGCTTGAACTCAGGGCTTGGGGACTGTCCCTGGGCTTCTTTTTGCCCAAGGCTAGCGCTCTACCACAGCACCACTTCTGGCCTTTACTGTTTCTGTGGTACTGAGGGATTGAACCCAGAGTTTCATACATGCTAGGCAATTCCCAGCCCCTTAAAATTTTTTTCTCATTTTTTTGTGCTGGTCCTGGGCTTTGTTTTTTTATTGGGGGGGGGGGCAGTCCTGGGCTTGGACTTAGGGCCTGAGCACTGTTCCTGGCTTCTTTTTGCTCAAGGCTAGCACTCTGCCACTTGAGCCACAGGGCCACTTTCTGTATATGTGGTGCTGGGGAATTGAACCCGGGGCCTCATGTATACGAGGCAAGCACTCTTGCCGCTAGGCCATATCCCCAGCCCCCTGGTCCTGGGCTTAGAATTCAGGGCCTGGGTGCTGTGCCTGAGTTTTGTTTTTGTTTTTGCTCAAGACTAGTGCTCTACCATTTAGCATAGTTCTAGTTCTGGCTTTTTGTTTGTTTTTGTTTTTGTTTTGGTCAGTCCTGGGCCTTGGACTCAGCGCCTGAGCACTGTCCCTGGCTTCTTTTTGCTCAAGGCTAACACTCTGCCACTTGAGCCACAGCGCCACTTCTGGCCATTTTCTGTATATGTGGTGCTGTGGAATCGAACCCAGGGCTTCATGTATAGGACGCAAGCACTCTTGCCGCTAGGCCATATTCCCAGCCCCAGTTCTGGCTTTTTGGTGGCTAACAGAAGTCTTTCTTACCTGGGCTGGCTTTAAACCCAGACCTTCAGATCTGTGCTTCCTAAATAGCTTATTTTAATTTTTTGCTAGCCCTGGGACTTCTTTTTGCTCAAGACTAGCACTCTTACAACTTGAGCCACAGCACCACTTGCGGCTTTTTTTTCTGCTTATGTGGTACTAAGGAATGAAACCTAGGGCCTTGTGTCTACTAGGCAAGCACTCTACCACTAAGCCACCAACTTGATACCTCCAACATAATACCTGGCATTCTGGGAGGGGCTTCTCCAGCTGTGACAGAGACTGTAGCTGACTTATAACCTGACATTGTTGCAGTCTTCTGGTATGTGTGATGCTCTTTAGAGGGCTGTTTTCTGCAGGCATCTGATGTAAATCTTCCAACTACGGAGCCCAAGCAGGTTCAGGAGGACGTCCTGGCTGCCTAGCTGAGGGAGCAGCTGGCATTGCAGGCTGGGGACCATTCAATTTGTCTTGATCACACTGCAAAGGCTGTTTCCTTTCTTCTGGCCTCAGGCACTGCTCTACTTCCTCTCACACTCCACCCTTTTTTTTTTTTCATATGGGAGAAGGGTGATCCAAGGCCCATAAGGACATACATAAAATAGTGCAGTTCAGGCTTGGAACCTCCAAACACTGGGAACCCATGTCTGCTCAGAAACCCCACAGCATAATCTAGACCACAGCCCTGCTTATGGGTTCCCAGGAAGATCATCTCAGTGCTTATCTGGTAGGGCATGTGGGCTTCCACGATCCTAGACCCCTTTTACTTCTAGTGCCCAGTCCAGGAAAGGGAGACATGGCACAGGAAAGAGTGCAGTGAAGGGAGAAGCCTGGCTGGAGGGGCAGGGCACCCAAGCTCTACCCCCTGCCAATGTCTCTGGGGGTTCTGTCGTGCTTTCAGATACCAGAATGGGTTTGACCTTTCCCAGAAGCTCAGGAATCTGGCAGCTGCCATGTGCCCGCACATCTGTTGCCCACAGGGTCTCTCTCAGGTCCCAGTAGGGGGAGGAGCTGAGGCAGGAGACAGCAGGCCATTCTCACAACCGCAACCCAAGGGCTTTTGCATTTGCCCTCTTAAGGCTTTCTTTTTCGCCCATAAACAGCTGGGGCCTTTGGGTTCCAGAAAGGGAGGGGAAGCGGGAGCGTGCAGTTCTGCCAGTACCGAAATAAGGGAGCACCTTGGTCGACGAGGGAAGACTTGGAGTGATGGCTAGGGCAGAGACCCAAGGGGGACAGCTTGGAAAACAAGCAAGCTTCTTTCCTGAGAAAGGAGCTTGTACATGGGTGCCAGAGTTGCCCAGCAAAGAGAGACTGCCTCCAGACTAAGCACTAAGAGGAGCAGGGAAAAGGGTTGCAAGGAGGGAGACCCA
The DNA here is from genome assembly GCF_023159225.1 of Perognathus longimembris pacificus. Lineage (NCBI taxonomy): Eukaryota > Metazoa > Chordata > Mammalia > Rodentia > Heteromyidae > Perognathus > Perognathus longimembris. The sequence continues at coordinate 94,809,328 of NC_063163.1, forward strand.
GGCCCCATGCCAGCCTTCCAGGAATGTTGGGTCAATTGCAACTCCCCTAAGCTCAAGGAATATAGGAGATTCTGCATTGGCTTCAAGCTTGGAGGATAGACTTTCCCCAAGCCCAACGTTAGTGGTTTACACTTGTAGTAACCCTGCCCAAGAATGCCAGCTTTGAAGGAAAATGCTGAGGGACAGAATCCAGGCCTTGAGTCAAGCCCTAGGACAGGCACAAAAGAAAAAGAAAATCCACAGGATGCAGCAGTAAAAAAATGGATATTTGGGTTGGAAATGTGGCTTAGTGGTAGAGTGCTTTCCTAGCATGCATAAAGCCCTGGATTCAGTTCCTCATTATTACATAAACAGGAAAAGCTGGAAGTAGTCCTGTGGCTCAGAGTGATGGAGTGCTACCCTTGAGCCACAAGGAAGCTCAGGGACAATGTACAGGCCCTGAGTTTAAGCCCCAGGACTGGGGGGGGCGGGGAGGAAGATGGATATTTAATGATTCACAGTTGTCTTTTACACTCCCCAGAGTTTCCCTTTTCCTATTCTAAGTTATACATCTTTCTAGAGTTATTCTGTAACACATAAGTAGATATACCCTGTAAGCATTTTTTGTTTGTTTGGTTTTGTTTTTGTTGCCAGTCTTGAGGCTTGAACTCAGGGCCTGAGCACTGTCCCTGGATTTTTTTTTTTGGCCTGTCTTGGAGCTTGAACTCAGGGCCTGAGCACTGTCCCTGGCTTCTTTTTGCTCAAGGCTAGCACTCTACCACTTGAACCACAATGCCACTTCTGGCCATTTTCTATATATGTGGCGCTGAGGAATCGAACCTAGGGCTTCATGTATGCGAGGCAAGCACTCTTGCCACTAGGCCATATTCCCAGCCCCCTGGTTTCTTTTTGCTCAAGGCTAGCACTCTGCCACTTAAGCCACAGTGTCACTTCTGGCTAAATATATATATATATATATATATATATATATATGTGTGTGTGTGTGTGTGTGTGTGTGTGTGTGTGTGTGTGTGTGTGTGTGCATTGCTGAGGAATCAAACCCAGGGCTTCATGTATACGAGACGAGTATTTTACCACTAGGCCATATTCCCAGCCCCTAAGCACTTTTTTTTTTTTTTTTTTTTTTTGCCGGTCCTGGGCCTTGGACTCAGGGCCTGAGCACTGTCCCTGGCTTCTTTTTGCTCAAGGCTAGCACTCTGCCACTTGAGCCGCAGCGCCCCTTCTGGCCATTTTCTGTATATGTGGTGCTGGGGGATTGAACCCAGGGCTTCATGTATATGAAGCAAGCGCTCTTGCCACTAGGCCATATCCCCAGCCCCCTAAGCACTTTTTATTACACATAAATAGCATAGATTATTTGCTGTTTTGCTCCTTGCTTTATTCCCCTAATGTATCTTACAGATTTTTGTTGAGTAGCATTTTAAATGTTTACATTCCTTTTCACTGCTGTACAGTATTAGTATTTCATAAGATGGTGTCTTACAACTTACTTAATGATCCCCTAAGGATGTTCCTTTCCAATCACCAGTGGTCAGTCAGATACATTAAAACAGGCTCTTGGTGGGCAGCAGTGGCTCATGCCTGTGATCATAGCTACCAAGATCTGAGGATCACAGTTCGAAGCTAGACCTGGCAGGAAAGTCTGTGGGCCTCTTACCTCCAATTAACCACAAAAAACAGAAACAAAAACCTGGAGTGGAGTTGTGGCTCAAAGTGGTTGAGTACTCACACAAAAGCTCAGTACCAGGTCATGAGTTCAAGCCCCAAGACCAGCATTTATGTACATGCATGTGTGCACACACCCAGACACACACACACACACCTTAGGGTCTCCTGTGAAACTACTGAGTCAAATACTTAAGAGTATTTACAAATTTGAGAACTGTTGTCAAATCATCCTCCATAAGATGTGGCTCAAGTGGCAGAGCTTTGAGTGAAAAAGCTAAGGGATAGCAAGTAGGCACTGAGCGGTTTTCTTTGCTGTTGTTGTTGCCCAAAGACAGGCATACATACAAAAAAAAGTCCTCCAGGACTGGGAATATGGCTTTGGTAGAGTGCTCGCCTTGCATGTATGAAGCCCTGGGTTCGATTCTTCAGCACCACATAAACAGAAAAGGCCGGAAGTGAAGCTGTGGCTCAAGTGGTAGAGTGCTAGCCTTGAGCAAAAAGGAAGCCAGGGACAGTGCTCAGGCCCTGAGTCCAAGCCCCAGGACTGGCAAAAAAGAAAAGTCCTCCATAGAGATTGCCTCAATTTATACTTTCACAAGAAACATAAGAAAATGTTTATATACAAAGAAGAAAAGATAGAAGGAGGGAAGAAAAAAAAAGGTTTATAATGCTAATACAAACCCCCTATAGACTGAGGCCATTTGTACTAGATCATCTGCTATTGAGGGTGTACTGGTTGATGCCAATCTCTCTCTCTCTCTCTCTCTCTCTCTCTCTCTCTCTCTCTCTCTCTCTCTCTCTCTCTCTCTCTCTCTCTTTCTCCAGTCCTATCCAGAACCTAGTGCCCAGCCAACTGGACTGGTTCATTCTGTGTTCCTAGGAATTTGCTACTTTTCCTCTTGCATTTGCCCACCCTGCTCCCTCTTCCAGGCTAACCTCCTCTCCTGGTGAACTCCTATGGTCCCATCTGTCCTCAGTTCCTGCAACCTCTCTTCATGAAGATGGAAATTAGGACTGGTTATCACAGAACAAGACAGCATAGGTAGCTAAATCAGAAACTTGGGAAGCACCAAGGCTGGTCTGAGTAGATTGGCAGAGCAGGAAGTAGTCTGGCATGCAGAAAGCCCAGAGAATTCCATAGGTGAGAGAATGATCAGTCCTGTGTAGACAGATCTAGCCTTGGGGGGCTGGGAATATGGCCTAGTGGTAGAGTGCTTGCCTCATGTACATGAAGGCCTAGGTTCCATTCCCCAGCACCACATACATAGAAAATAACAGAAATGGAGCTGTGGCTCAAGTGGTAGAGTGCTAGCCTTGAGCAAAAGGAAGCCAGGGACAGTGCTCAGGCCCTGAGTTCAGGCCATAGGCAAAAAAAAACAAAACAAAACAAAACAGATCTAGCCTTGGGGAGTGGCTGGGCCTCAGTAGCCAGGACAAGGCAGGAAGCGAAGGACAGAGGCAGGAAATGAGGCTTGGAGTAAGAGTCCCAGCTTGGGGATCTAACTTATGCTTTCCTAGAACATTGCCATGTAGCTGTGGGCACCACTCAACCCCACTATACTATGTCAGCCCCTCAGTGTTTTCTGGAGATCAGCTAAACTGATGTTGCTCCATCTGGAAATCCTCAGTCTTAGGAAATAGGCCCCAGTTTTGCGCACACTCCCCTCCCCATACCACAGCTGTAAAGCTCACTGAGGGCCATGCTGACCCTCACACTGGCCTCCAGGGGGTGCCAGTGCTAGCCCCAAAGCCAGCTATGGAAGCAAAGCTTACTGAAAAAGGATATCCTGCACTCCCTGCTTGGCAATGAAGGGAGTGGGTGACAGAAGAATTAAGGGAGAATGTAAAGAGGTTACAAAAACAAAAAGCCTGCTGCATGGCAGGGGTACTCCAGGGCTGGGGGTGCCTAAGTGTCAGCCTCTCTCCTAAGCTGTGCTCATTGCTGCAACCTCAGGGAGTCCAACTCTACCTTTGCCATATCCCAATAGGCTGAGGAACGTTGCCTTTCCCGAAGTATCCTCAGGCCAGACATCAGTGACTCACACTTTAATCCTAGCTACTCAGGAGGCTGAAATCTGAAAATTGAGGTTTGAAGCCAGCTTGGGCAAAAAAAGTCCATGAGACCTTTTATGTCCTATTAGCCAGCAAAAAAATCAGAAATGGAGGTATAACTCAAGTGGCAAAGCAACAGCCTTAGGCAGAAAAACCTCAAGAGAATGCAAAACCTGGAGTTCAAGACCTGGTACCAGTCTCAGAGCTTTCGTGGGTCTCTCCTCTCCTACCATATCTCTACATCCAACATTTGCACAACAGAACCAGCTTCCAGGGTTCAAGTCTCAGCTCTACCTCCTATCAGCTGTGCAGCCACTAACCTCTTTGATCTCAGTTACCCCATCTCTAAAATGGAGATGATAAAATAGGTGCTGGTGGCTTATTTATGATCCTAGCTACTCAGGAGGCTGAGATCCGAGGATTGCAGTTTGAAACCAGCCTGGGTAAGAAAGTCTGTGACACTATTATCTCCAATTAACCACTAGAAAACCAGAAGTAGGGCTGTGGCTCAAAGTGGTAGAGCACTAGCCTTGAGCAACAAAAGCTCTGGGTCAGTGCCTAAGCCCTGAGTTTAAGCCCCACAAACAACAACAACAAAAAGGAGATGATAAAAAAGAGAAGCTTCCTTCTTAGGTTATTTGTGAAGACTTAAAGTTTATCCTTTAGTGGGCTGGGGATATAGCCTAGTGGCAAGAGTGCCTGCCTCGGATACATGAGGCCCTAGGTTCGATTCCCCAGCACCACATATACAGAAAACGGCCAGAAGCGGCGCTGTGGCTCAAGTGGCAGAGTGCTAGCCTTGAGCGGGAAGAAGCCAGGGACAGTGCTCAGGCCCTGAGTCCAAGGCCCAGAACTGGCCAAAAAAAAGTTTATCCTTTAGTGCCAGGATCTGGTAGCTCACACCTGTAATCCTAGCTTCTCAGGAGGCTGAAATCTGAAGACTGAAGTTTGAAGCCAGCCCAGGTAGATAAATCCATGAAATTCTTATCTCTAATGAATAGGCAAAAAAGTTGGAAGTGGAAGTATGACTCAAGTGGTAGAGTGCCAGCCTTGAGCAAAAAAGCTAAGAGCTTGAGACTCTGAGTTCATGACTTAGAACTATCATAAATAACAAGCTTATCCTTTACTGTTGAGTTGGGTTTGGGGGTGCTCACCCTAACATCCAAGCTACAGGAGAGGCTGAAGCAGAAAGATCTTGACTTCTAGGCCAGCCTGGGCTATTTATGGCTACCCTGTCTCACAAAATAAAAGAACAAATTTATAAAAAGCTACATCTATGGTTATTTTTAAGACAGAGTATCTTTCTAGCTAGGGTGGAATAGAAAGGGAGGCAAGATCAGTAGGTGTGTGGAACAGACTGGCTGGTTAGAAGCCAAGGGCATTGGGCCCAAGCTAAGCCATCTGCCCAGTGATGGGGCCTCTCCAATGGCAGTGGCCACAGTCACACCATAGAAAGCACACTCAAGCCACAGGTTGTCTTCACACTGGCCCCCCCTGCAAGAGCTTCACATCAGAGGTACGGAACTGTAAGCTACGCTCGGGCCTTGATCCAGCTGGTGGGTAAGCCCCAGTCTGCCTCACCTTCCCATCTAAAAAACAAGTTGGGTGTAGTAGAGGGTAGCACTTGCCTTCCCCAGCAGAACTAGTGGGGTCCCATGTGTTGAACAGTATGTGCAAGTCACTGACCTTAATGTGAGTCACTTGTGCTGGAGGGACAAGTTCCACCTGATCACAGCCACACCGAGATGGAGAAAAGATGAGCAGATCAAGCAATGCAACCCCCAGGTGCTGGGAACCAAATTAAAGGGTGTGTCTGTCTGGGCACATGGTGGCTCACACCTGTAATCCAGGATAGCAGTTGGAAGCCAACATGGGCAGGACAGTGCATGAGACACTTATTACCAATAAACTACTCAGAAAAAGCCAGAAGTGACACTGTGGCTCAAATGACAGTGTGCTAACCTTGAACAAAGGAAACTCAGGGACAGCACCCATGGCCTGAGTTCAGGCCCAGGACTGGCTCAAAAAAAAGGAAGGAAGGAAAGAAAGAAAAGAAGAAAAGTTGAACACTGGCCACTCTCACCTGTAATCCTCTCTACTCAAGGGGTTGAGACCTGAGGATCCTGGTTAAAAACCAACCAGGTAGGACAATCCATAAGACATATCTTCAATGAGCCACCTAAAAACCGAAAGGTAGTGTAGTACCTTGAGCAAAAAGGCTCAGGGACAGCACCCAGGCCCTGAGGTCAAGCCCCATGACTGATCAAAACCACACACACACACACACACACACACACACACACGAAGACTTGGGGAGTGTGGCTTAGTGGTAGAGTGCTTGCCTAGCATGCATGAGGCCCTGGGTTCAATTCCTCAGTGCCACATAAACAGAAAAGGCTGGAAGTGGTGCTTTGACTCTAGTGGTAGAGTGCTAGCCTTGAGCAAAAGAAGCTCAGGGACAGTGCCCAGGCCCTGAGTTCAAGCCCTAGGACTGGCAAAAAGAAAAAAGAAATGAAAACTTGGGAGATTCAACTCCTGAAGTGGGTGGAGGTCTCCGAGAGAGCTGCTGAGGGCTGTAATTTGAGTTTTCTCCTGGAAGCACATTTCAACTTGCCCCATGTCACCCACCAATGGAAGACCCTGAGACTGGTCCCAGGTCCCAGCTTGTATCCCCTGGGGAAGGAGGGGGGGTGGACTCTAGGATCTCAGAAAACGCAGATCCACGTCTACCCCACCCTCACCGCTCCCCGCTAGTCCTGTCCCCGGCCCGGTGTGACCCTTGACCCCGACACCCCCACCCCCCACACACACCTGCGGGGCCGGGCCCGGCGAGGCGGGGCGGGGCCGGGCGCCGCGGCTCCCTCCCGGCCGCAGTGCGGCCGCAGCGCCAGCCCCGCCCCCGCCCGCTCCTCCCCCCCCCCTACCCCCCCGCCCTGCTCCCCCAGCGGCCGCGGCCCCGAGCGGTTCCAGAGCCCAGGCCCGCGCGCGAGCCCAGGTGAGCGCCCGCTCCGGGGACCCCGGCCCCGGGACCTCGGCCCCTACATCCCCGCCCCTGCCCCGCATCCCCGCGCCTCGGATCAGAGCGCGCACTCGTGGGTCTCGGACCCGGGGTCGATGCGTCGGGGGGAGGTCGGGGGGGGGGAGAGGATCAGCAGCTGGGACTCGATGGACCCACGGGGTCTGGAGCTCCCTCTCTTCTTCCTCCCCGTCCCCGCTAGCCCGCTGTCCTCCCCCATCCCCCGGGCTCCCCACGGAGCCCTCCTGTGCGCCGGGCCCCCTGGCCGGGGTGCTGGGGTCTGGCGAGGCCGGGGTGGCCGGGATGCAGCGGTCTGGAAACCGCTTCCCAGACCCGGGGAACTGCACGTGCGAAAGCAGGGAGAGTGGACAGCAGGCTGGTACCGGAGATCCGCGGGGGAGCTCGAAGCCGGGACCCAGGCGATCGGACGCCATCCCCGAGCGTTCCCGGAGCCGCTGCGGCCGGGCAGGAAGGAGGCTTCCCTACTCCCGGCGATGAAGGAATGGGGTCAGGAAGGAGGCTCCCACCGATGGAGCTAAGGAAGTTCCTGCCGGTCCCACCCCTGCGGAGGGGAGGGGGCCTGGAAGCCCTGCCCCCCCCCCAGCATGGGCACTTCTGTGAGGGGGGGACAGGACACAGGCTTCCTGATTGGCAGTTAGCATTGGGCACTGTTAGAACTTTTCGATAATGGACAGCTTGTGAGCCACACACACGGCACTAGGCAAAACTTGGGCGCCTCTCCTATCAGAGTGAGGCAAAGACCTTCACCTTTGAAGCAGGGACCACCGGGCTCCAAGCTATCCTTGCACACAATAGGTGAAAGGCGTGAAAGACCTTTGGTGAAAGACCCCACCAAATCTCCTTCCAGGCTAAACCCCTGGACACCTGGGAAGGAAAGGAAGTCTGGCCAGATCCTTGGAGGGGGGCACCCCTCCCCCCCTCTGCCCCACCTCAGTAGGACTAGATTCTACCTAGCAGGTAAGGTCTGAGGCAAGGAGGTGAACAGGGCTGAGCCACAAGTGAAGCCAGGATCTAAGCCAGAGCTCCTGGTGCCCAGGGAAAAGGGGCTGCTGGCAACTCAGTTTTATACACAGGATGACAAGTGAGAGAAAGAGCTAAGGCATCCCCAAGTGGCTCCGGTGCCTCCTCCCCTTAACAGGCAGGTAAGACCAAGGGCCAGGCGAGAGTGGGCCTTTCCCTACTTTCTTCTCAGCCCCCTGGCTTTCAGGCATCCTTCAACAGCAGCCTTCCCTGGGATCTCCGGAAAAACTTCCAGGGGAAACCGAGGGCTGCAGAAGGATGGAATGTGGAAAAGTCCGTTGTAAACAGGGCAGCAAATGCCTTTGTCCTGAGCCTTCCAAAGTCCACTCTTAAGCCCCATCGTCTGGAAGGCCCACCTTGTGACCCTGAGGCCAGCCTTGCTGCAGTGATCTTTCCTGCCTAGGTGCCCCATCCCCCAGCGGGTGCCTTGCAAGGCCTTAGGGTAACATGGGTGCCCCCTAGAACCCTGCCCATCTTAGACCTAAGGTAGGTAGGGGTTGACACACACCTGCCGCTTGACCTTGGCAAGACCTTGCCTTCTCAGTTTCTCCATCTGCTGTTGGACATGACCCCACCACCACAGAAGGGGATGGAGGAGGCCGTGCCTTATGGCTGCTGGGCATGGGCTATGGCAGGGCTGTTTGCCTGGCTTCCCTCTCCCCCAACCCCATTAGTCCTGGGCTGGCCGCCCACTTGTTCACCATGGAGCTGGGTTTCCTTGGGGACCAGTGGACTGGCCTAGCCCCACACCCCCAGCCCCTCCTGGCCAAAACTTCCACTAGGAGGAGGGGATGGAGGCTGTGCTGCTTCCTGGACCCCTGCCCTCCCTGCCCTGCCTTCCAAGGCAGCCTCTGTCATGACCGGGCTAGGAGCAAGGAACAATGGCTACCTTTGGAGGAGGTGGGTGTCTAGAGGCCACCATCCAGGGTGGAGGTGGACACCAGGGACAGCCCTGTGTCACTCTCATTGGTGGAAAGTCTAGGAGGCTTTTTCAAGGGGTCCCAGGTTTTACCCAAGCATTGATGGCCTTCTGGAGAAATGAAGGGTCTCAGAGCTATGGGATTTGGAGAAGGGAAGCTGTGGGCTGGTATTTTTTTTGGCGGGGGAGGGGGGATTTCTAGACAGAACAGCTATGGGATTGGGCAGAAGGTGGCCCACTTTGGAGCCTAGAGGGGTCTCCTGTCAGTGGACATCGCCTGTTCAGAGGAGGGGCTGAGCCTAGAGGGTCTGAAAGAGAGGTGTTCTTTATGGTTCCCTACATGCAACTCTCCCAGAAACTCCTAGTCTGTCTTTGTGTCTACTCCCCCACCCCCAAGCCCTGTCCTGCCCCTTCCAGTGTCCCCTGCAGGTCCTTGAGGCAGCTCCAGCTGGGATGGCCGCTCCAGCATTTCTAAGGGCCGTGAGGGGCCCAGCTCCATGGGAGGCACCCTAGGCCTCTGGCGACGACTGTCCAACCATCTGTGCTCTGCTGCCCTCCAGTCCCCAGGCCCCTCGCCATGGGCGGCTGCTTCTCCAAGCCCAAGCCAGGTACCTCCTCTTCTCCTAAGCCTCCTCCTCCTTCTCTCTACCACCCTCCCTAGTCCTCTACCTTCCTCCCCTCCCCCCTGCACTCCGCCAGTCTCCAAAGTAGGTCAGGCTAGGCAGGATCCCAGAATGTTAATGCGCTGTCAGCTGGGAAGGGGTGGGGGGCTGGAGAGGTTCTTCAGGACCCCCCTCTGCAAGGTGCCCCTCTCTATTTAGGGCTTGGGTGCCCGGGGCAGGAATAGTAGCTGGATCCTCCTTGAAGTGGGAGGAGAGGACACCTCCTGTTGCCAAGTTGGTGAGGGAGGGGGTTTCTATGGATGTCTTCAGCTATGGCATGACCTCTCTGAGCCTCAGTTTCCCTCTACATGATGAGCCTGCCCACCCTGACCTCTCTTAAGTTGCTGCCAGGATACTGTAGCAGTTCCATTGTCTTTATTTACCTGCCTTATTCACTGGCTGTGTGAGCCTAGACTGCTATCTCAGCCTCTCTGGATATCATCCCTTAACTACAGAAACGCCCAGCTCTGCCTAGCCCTAATGGCTTCAGCCCACAGAAGGGGCCACTGTAGGGTGCTAAGGAAATGGAGAACTGCTCTTCCATTGGAGATGATGTCTGTGGCGTTACCCTTTGAGTCCCCACTTTCCTTTTTCCCTCTTCACAATATCCAGAGAGGCAAGGCATGCAGCTATGACATGCAGCTATGAGATCTGGGGAGCCCTCTAGAGCCCAGCTAGTACTCCACCCATCTGCACCCAGTGTGCCCCGGATCCCCTTACCTGATACCCATCGGCTCCATTACCTTGGAACTTATGAGCCTTTTCTCCTTTTTCCTGGGTTTGAAGGAGAACCTGGGGGAGGGAGAAGAGCTGTGATGTCTTGCTGGGCAGATAGCCTGCCCGCCCCTGCCCTTGAAGCCTCTTTTCCTCCTCTCCCCACTGCTGTGCCATGGAAACCTAGGATTAGGCTGGGTTTGCTTCTCCACCCTACCTCAGCCCTGAGCAAATAAGGTCCATCATTATTATCTCTAAGTAGTTGTACAGAGGGGTTTCAATTCAAAATGTCAGGTTATGAGCACAATGCGTGTTGATCAGTGGCTCCCCTCTCAATGTCTGTCACCTTGAGTGGACAGGGGGAGGTCAGCGGGCCACACACTGGCCACCTGTGGGACTGCTGGGCTGACAGGAGGCCCTGAGTGAGTGTGTGTGTGTATGTGTGTGTGTGTGTGTGTGTGTGCCAGTACTGGGGCTCGAACTCAAGGCCTCATGTTCTCACTCAGCATTTTTTTGCTTGCAGCTGGCACGCTACCACTTGAGCCACACCCCCCACTTCTTGGCTTTTCCTGCATAATTGAAGCGTCTCACAGACTTTCCTGCCTGAGATGGCTTCAAACTGCAATCCTCAGATCTCAGCCTCTTGAGTAGCTAGGGTTCCACCAATGCTCAGTTGTAGGTTCTTTTAAAGGACCTCAAAGAGCTGGCCTGCTTAGGACCATAGGCAGCTTTGGTGTTCTCTCTCTCTCCCCTCTTTCCCTTCATCCCTAAAGTCTAGGAGCCCACCAGAGCCCACCAGAGCCCACTTTCCTTCTTCTATCTTTTGTTACAATATCCAAGCTGGCAGGACAACCCTCCCTCTGTCCCTCCTGCTCTCCCTCTCGTCTTTTTTAATTTTTTTTTTTTTGGCCAGTTCTGGGCCGGCCTTGGACTCAGGGCCTGAGCACTGTCCCTGGCTTCTTCCCGCTCAAGGCTAGCACTCTGCCACTTGAGCCACAGCGCCACTTCTGGCCGTTTTCTGTATATGTGGTGCTGGGGAATCGAACCTAGGGCCTCGTGTATCCGAGGCAGGCACTCTTGCCACTAGGCTATATCCCCAGCCCCCCCCCCCCCCCGGCTTCTTTTTTGCTCAAGGCTAGCACTCTGCCAACTTGAGCCACAGCGCCACTTCTGGCCTTTTCTATATATGTGGTGCTGAGGAATCAAACCCAGGGCTTCATGTATACAAGGCGAGCACTCTTGCCACTAGTCCATATTCCCAGCCCATTTTTTTTTTTACTTATTCTTGAAATTTTTAATTTTATTGTTAAGGTGATGTACAGATGGGTTACAGTTACATACATAAAGTAGTGAGTACATTTCTTGTTATACTTGTTACCCCTCCTTCATTTTTCTCCCACCTTCCCTACCCCCAACCCGCCCCGTGTGTGTGTGTGTGTGTGTGTGTGTGTGTGTGTGTGTGTTTGTATGTGTGTGTATATATACATATATACACACACACAATTAGGCCAAAAGTGGTACCTGGAGGCTTTTTTGCTTTTCACTATGGCTTTTAGGAGGCTCAGAGCTAGTTAATAAGATGCTATTACCAGGGCTGGGGTGTAGCTTAGTGGTAGAGTGAGTGTTCAACACGTGAGAAGTCCTAAGTTCAATTCTCAGAATCAAGACAAACCAAAACATACTCCTTCTTCCCAGTTATACCCATTAAGCTTCTACTCTTTGTCTATCTATCTATCTATCTATCTACATACATACATATATACATATATATGGAGTTATGTTTTATATATACATATGGAGTAGAAATATTGACTGTTTGTATAAAGAATATATAATGCAAGTGTCTAGTTTATTTTGTTGCAGTCATCTTTTGGTTCTCCTACAGAATGTCACTTGCGATATGCCTGTTTATTGTTGAATACAAGATTCTCCATTGATATGAGTCCTATAAATAAAATAAATATAAATAGGGGCTGGGGATATAGCCTAGTGGCAAGAGCGCTTGCCTCATATACATGAAGCCCTGGGTTCGATTCCCCAGCACCACATATACAGAAAATGGCCAGAAGTGGCGCTGTGACTCAAGTGGCCGAGTGCTAGCCTTGAGCAAAAAGAACCCAGGGACAGTGCTCAGGCCCTGAGTCCAAGGCCCAGGACTGGCAAAAAATAATAATAAGAAGAAGAAGAAGAAATAAATATAAAGCTTTAAAAAAAACAAAAAAGAAATATATATGTATATATTTACACCAAACCAGTAAATGGATGCTGGATTTTTGTGTATTTGTGTGTTGGATAATGTGCTGTTTTGATCCCAGGGCCTTATGCATGCTAAGCATGGACTCTGTCTCTGTCACTGAGCTATACCCCTTGCCTCTCCTCTTCATTTTTAACTAAAGAATCTTTTTCTTTTTCTTTCTTTCTTTTTTTTTTTTTTTTGGTCAGTCATTGGGCTTGAACTCTGGGCCTGGGTGCTGTCCCTGAGCTCTTCAGCTCAAGGCTAGCATTCTAGCCACTTTAGTTTTCTGGTGTTTAATTGGAGAGAAGATTCTCACTGACTTTCCTGCCTGGGCTGGCTTTGAACAGCGATCCTTGGATCTCAGCCTCCTGAGTAGCTAGGATTACAGGCATGAGCCAACAGCACCCAGCTAACTAAGGAATCTTGAGGCCCAAAAGAGTAAGGCAGGGTCTTATAGGCAGCTGGGAATCATGGAGCTGAGGTTGATCTGGTTATGTGTGAGCCGAGACACCCTCCTTCCCCACCTTTCTGTGGCTGCTCCTGACTTAATGCCATCCTGCAAGGCTGCATCAGGAGCACTGTGGATCCTTCTGGAAGAAAGTGGAGGGTGGGAGCAGCTTGGTTTGGCATCATCTGACACCCCTGCCAGGCAGTTCCTGTGGACTCCCACAGCTCTCTTCCCTGATGTCAGCTGAGCCTTAAGTATTTTTCTTTTTAATTCTTCCAAAAACATTCTAACACCATGACATCAAGTGTGGAAATGGAGGAAAAGCCTCTACAGGACACAGCCACCTAGTGGCCTTGTGCACATTCGTACTCCCTGCCAGGGTCAAGTAAAATGACTGACCTTCCTTTCTTCCCCTGCAGTGCCTTGGCTTGAGCTGGGGGTCAGGACATGCAGATGGGGAAAGGGGCCTGGCCTGGGTTGGGGGATGAGCCCAGCATGGAGGGGTGACATGCAGGGATGGACAGCCAGAGGAGCAGAAGCAGCTGTGTCTGAGTAGTGTACAAACTAGTCAGGGACAGGAAGGATGGCAGCCTAGTCAAGTATATGAGGAAAATGGGTGGGTAAAAGCCAGGACTCAGCAGCCATGTTAGGTGGAGGGATGCAGGAAGCCAGGAGCAGCCTGCCGGTGCTAGTGCCTTGGGAGCTGAGAGAGGAACCTCCTGCTCCCACATCAGCCCATGCTGTGCCAGGAGCTCAGCTTCCTCCTTCTCCATGTTCCCCCTCCCCACTCCCTCTTCAGCAGCTCCAGGAGGCCGGATTATGGCTGCTAAAAATTCTGTTTATTGTTCCCTTCTAATTAGAAAAATACTCCAGGCACGTCATAGGGAATTTGGCAAATGCAGGAAAGTATGAAGAACACAACAGTCTCCAAATAGAGTAGGCCCCAGGGGCACATGAGAGGCCTGTGGGGGTCGGCACATTCCCGCTGCCCATGTGTAGTGCCTGGGGGCCCCAGACTCTGTATAGGAAGACGTCACAAATCCAGGACTTGGTAAAAGATGAATGGATCCCAAACTGATAAGAACGACTATTTTAAGAAGCTGAGCCAGGTGCTGGTGGCTCACTCCTGTAATCCCAGCTAGTCAGGAAGCTGAGATCTAAAAATCCAGGTTTGAAGACAGTCTGAGTAGATAAATCAAGAGACTCTTATCTTCAATTTACTAGCAAAAAGCTGAAAGTGAAGGCATGGCCTTGAGAGGGGTAGGGAAGAGGGGAGAAAACACTGCTCACAGTAAACACACACACACACACACACACACACACGTTCAGCAAGGTGCGGTCTTGTGCTGGTGCATTATAATTCCAGCTACTTGGGAGGTAGAGGACTGTGAGTTTGAGGCCAGCCCAGGAAAATGTCGTGAAGCCCTGTCTTAAAAAAACAAAGCTGGTGGGGGCTGGGAATATGGCCTACTGGTAAAGTGCTCACCCTATATACATGAAGCCCTGGGTTCGATTCCTCAGCACCACATATATAGAAAAAGCCAGAAGTGGCGCTATGGCTCAAGTAGTAGAGTGCTAGCCTTGAGCAAAAAGAAGCCAGGGACAGTCCTCAGGCCCTGAGTTCAAGACCCAGGACTGGCAAAAAACAAAAACAAAAACAAAGCTGGTTCCAGTGATCAATGCCTGTAATCTTAGCTGTTCAGGAGGCTGAGATCTGAGGATCATGGTTTGAAGCCAACCTGGAGAAGAAGCCTGTGAAACTCTTATCTTCAATAAAATGCCAAAAGCAACAAGTGGAGTTGTGGCTCAGAAGGTAGAGTAGCCTTGAGCAAAAAAGCTTAGGGGGGCTGGAATGTGGCTTAGTGGTAGAGTGCTTGCCTAGCATGCATGGAGCCCCGGGTTCAATTCCTCAGTACCACATAAACAGAAAAAGCCAGAAGTGGTGCTGTGGCTCAAGTGGTAGACTGCTAGACTTGAGCAAAAGGACGTTCTAGGTCAGCCAAGGCAAAGTAGTGTGTCATTGTCTCAAAACCAAAATGCAAGGTTGCTCAAGTCTGTAATCCTCACCATTTAGGAGGCAGAGACTGTGGGATTGTGACTCAAGGCCAGCCAGAGCATAAAAAGGTCTCAAGACTTCATCTTGATTAAAGGTTGCACAGGGTGATCACAGTCCAGACCTACCCAGACATGAAGTGTTATCTTGAAAACAGCTAACATGAAAAAAGGGTTTGGGGTTGGAATGTGGCTTAGTGGTAGAGTGCTTGCCTAGCAAACCCTGGGTTCGATTCCTCAGCATCACATAAACAGAAGAAGCCAGAAATGGCGCTGTGGCTCAAGTGGTAGAGTGCTAGCCTTGAACAAAAAGAAGCCAGGGACAGTGCTTAGGCCCTGAGTTCAAGCCCCAGGACTGGCAAAAATAAAAATGAAAAAGGGGGTGGCAGAGTGACTCAAGTGTTAGGGTGCCTGCCTAGCAAGAGCAAGGTACTAGGTCTAAACCCCAGTACCTAAAGTAAAATGGCTGGGGGAGTTGCTAAAGTGGTAAGCATTTGCCTAGCACATATGAGGCCCTTGATTTAATCCCCAGCACCTGGTGGCAGTGTGTGTGCGTGTGCATGTGTGCATGCGCGCACGTGTGTGTGTGTGTGTGTGTGTGTGTGTGTGTAAGCAGTGGCTACTGGACTTCCTCACCCAGATTCCCTGCTTGTCTTTCTTTTTTTAAATTTATTTACTTTTGTTTATGTGGTACCAAGGAATCGAACCCAGTGCCTCATGCATGCTAAGCAAGCACTCTACCACTAAGCTACATTCCCAGCCCATGTGTTGTTTTTTTTTTTTTTTTTGCCAGTCCTGGGCCTTGGACTCAGGGCCTGAGCACTGTCCCTGGCTTCTTCCCGCTCAAGGCTAGCACTCTGCCACTTGAGCCACAGCGCCGCTTCTGGCCGTTTTCTGTATATGTGGTGCTGGGGAATCGAACCTAGGGCCTCGTGTATCCGAGGCAGGCACTCTTGCCACTAGGCTATATCCCCAGCCCCCAGCCCATGTGTTTTGAGCCCTTTGTTTGCAGGAGTCATTCCCTAATATGTCTCTGAGATTCCAGGTACATCATATTTATCCATCAGAGGATAAGACAGCATCAAGGATTCTTTCACAAAGATTCCAGGGAAGGAACAGTTTAGGGGTGAAAAGAGCCCTGGTCTGTGACCCTCCACTAATTTTACCATTGGTAAAGAAAACACTAGAAACTGGGAGTAAAGATCAGTGGTACGGCTTTTGCCTTAATGTGGGTTCCTCTCCCAGTACTGCAAAAGAAAAAAAGAAAAGATACAGAGTTAAATTCAAATAGACCCTGAAGACCTTGCTTGCTGTCCCTCCTCTGTTTTCTGGAGATGCAGAGGGCTTGGAGGGGAGATGGAGGGGCAGGGCCAAAGGTCCTGCACTCGCACCAGGGGCTCATGGCTTGGCCCTGCCCACAGTGGAGCTCAAGATTGAAGTGGTGCTGCCTGAGAAGGAGAGAGGCAAAGAGGAGCTGTCAGCAGGAGGGAAGGGCAGCCCCCGGGCCTACCAGGGCAATGGCACTGCCCGCCATTTCCACACAGAGGAGCGTCTGCCTGCCCCGCACCCCTACCCTGGTCCTCAGGACTGCGTGGAGGCTGCCGTCTGTCATGTCAAGGATCTGGAGAATGGCCAGTGGGTGCTGGGCCTGGGAGGGTGTCAGAGGGCAAGATGGAGGCTCTGGATGAGGGGTGAGCTGGGGTGGGAGGTGGGGAGGGGCTTCTGATCCGGGCCTGCTCCCTGGAAGTCTGAACTCTGAAGTAGGCACTCATAGGGGGATGTGCCATCAGGTGTCCTTCATCTGATCTCAGCGTGTAACCCCTTCTCCAGGATGCGGGAAGTGGAGCTGGGCTGGGGGAAGGTGCTGCTTGTGAAAGACAATGGAGAATACCATGCTCTAGGCCACAAGTGTCCGCACTATGGCGCACCCCTGGTGAAAGGTGAGATGTTGGGGTGCATGTGGAAAGCTGGGTAGTCCCATCCCTGACTCTACTCCACTAGGCCTGCTTGGCTCCCCCCTAACCCCAGCATCTTTTATCTATTACTGCGGAGCACCAGTAAGTGCTGGGTCTTAGGGATCCTTGGAGAGGAGTCCCTGCCCCAATCTGCCTCACCATCCCCCAGGCGTGCTATCCCGGGGCCGGGTGCGCTGCCCTTGGCATGGTGCCTGTTTCAACATAAGTACCGGAGATCTGGAAGACTTCCCAGGCCTGGATAGTCTGCACAAGTTCCAGGTGGGGCTGGGATACCTAATGAAAGCCTGGGGGGTACAGAGTCATGCCTGGTTAACACCTTATAGACTGGTCCTGAGCATTGATGCTCTTGCAGGTGAAGATTGAGAAGGAGAAGGTGTACATTCGGGCCAGCAAGCAGGTAAGGGGTGGCTTAGGGTTCAGGCAGAGGCAGGCAGGGCATCTTGGCTCAGAGAAAAGCACCAGTGAGAGCTGAGTGCTGGTGGCTCACACCTGTAAACCTAGCTACTCAGGAGACAGAGCTCTGAGGGTCACAGTTCAAAGCCAGCCTGGGCAGGAAAGTCTGAGACACATCTCTAATCACCAAAAAGCTTGAAGTAGAGCTGTGGCTCAAATGACAGTGTATTAGCCTTGAGCAGAAAAAGCTAAGGGATGGCACTCAGGCCCTGCGTTCAAGGATGGGCGTACACACACACACACACACCCCAAATAGGAGAAAGGGGGTGGGGAAAGGAAAGGAAGGAGAGACAAAAGGAAGTGTGCACAGGATCTGGGGGCAGGAAACCTGGTGTGGGAATAGAGAACATGAGTGAGGCATGATGGACATGAGAGTAGGCTGGAGCAGCAGGACCTGGTCATCCAGGATGACCCGAGTTTTCCGCTGCTTCCATCATCCTGCCACTCCCAGGCCCTGCAGCTGCAGCGAAGGACCAAGGTGATGGCCAAGTGCATCTCTCCAAGTGCTGGGCACAGCGGGAGTACCAACGTGCTTATTGTGGGTGCAGGTTGGTGGTAGTCATAAGGGACAGGTTGGGGGTAGAGGATGAGAGAGAAGTGGATCGTGGAGCACAGTCTCCTTCCTCCAGGTGCTGCTGGCCTGGTGTGTGCGGAGACACTGCGGCAGGAGGGCTTCTCAGACCGGATCGTCCTGTGCACACTAGACCGGCACCTGCCCTATGACCGTCCCAAGCTCAGCAAGGTGGGACAGTGGGGACCAGAGGGTCACAGTGACCTGGATCCCTAACCTACTGGGTCCCTGTCAAGCTCCTTTAGGACTTGGCTTGTCATCCTTAGGGACATGTCCAACTGCCCCTTTCCACTCAAACCAGGCCCATCTGGGGTACCCTGAAAAGAGCTGGGTTTATTGAGTTCTGTCTAGCAGCCTCCATGTGACCCAGGGTTGGCTTCAGTCTCCCTGGGCTCTGTGTCCTCTGCTGAAAGGAGAAGCATAGCCACCTGGCACTATCTCAAGTTAACTATGTTCTTCAGTCCCTGGATGCACAGCCTGAGCAGCTGGCCCTGAGGCCCAAAGAGTTCTTCCGGGCCTACGGCATCGAGGTGCTCACGGAAGCCCAGGTATGAGGTTAGGGGCAGGAAATATGCTAATAAAGGGGGTTAATGGCAACCGTCAAGTGCAGGAGGCTATGGAGGCGCCTGAGGAGAGGGTTGCTGTCTTCTGATCCTACTGCACAGATATCATTCAAAATACTAGGCCTTTTTGTGTGTGTACTAGGGGCTTAAACTCAGAGCCTTGAGCTCTTGCTTGCCTTTTTTTGTTGTTGTTGTTGAAGGCTGGTGCTCTGCTACTTGAGTTACAAACTGGTTAACTGAAGGGAAATAAGAATATCGTGGATTTTTCTTCCCGGGATGGCTTTGAACTGCAGATCTCAGCCTCCTGGTTAGTTAGGACTACCAGGGATTTGTCAGGTCTTCTTGGTGGGATCGTGGGCACAGGCAGAGTCCCAGGATGTGGTGATGATCTGATCGATGCTGGAGAGGGTGTCTTCATACAGGTTTTGAGGGGCAGCCAATGCCCAAGGCTTAAAAAATGAAGGCCCAGGATAGCTTTTCAGAGCATAGCTGTGATCTGGAAGTGGTCAGTAAGGTCCAGGGCCATGCCCAGAACTCACTCTGCCCTGGGGGTGGATATTCTAGGTGGTCACTGTAGACGTCAGAAACAAGAAAGTTGTGTTCAAGGATGGTTTCAAGCTGGAGTACAGCAAGCTGCTGCTGGCACCAGGAAGCAGGTGGGAGGACATACCCCTTGCCTCTGTTGGGACACTGGGTAGGCCAAGAGGGTTTCACTGGGTTGCTGCCTCTCAGCCCTAAGACCCTGAGCTGCAAAGGCAAAGAGGTGGAGAACGTGTTCACCATCCGGACGCCTGAGGATGCTAATCGTGTGGTGAGGTTGGCCCGGGGCCGAAATGCTGTTGTTGTGGGAGCTGGCTTCCTAGGTGAGTGGCTGATGCTGTTGATGGTGGTGGGAAGGCCAGCATGGCCAGTCCCTGGCAGCTCTGCCACTCCTGCCCACTACCACAGGGATGGAAGTGGCCGCCTACCTGACAGAGAAGGCCCATTCTGTGTCCGTGGTGGAGCTGGAAGAGACACCTTTCCGGAAGTTCCTGGGGACCAGGGTTGGTCGTGCCCTAATGAAGGTTAGCCTACACCTGCATGTGGCCCCTCAGAAACACTGAGTGGCCAGCCCAGCCCTTAATGGGGCTCTCACCTATTACTTACCTGTTTACCTGTCCTGGTAGATGTTCGAGAACAATCGGGTCAAGTTCTACATGCAGACAGAGGTGTCAGAGCTACGGGCCCAGGAGGGAAAGGTGGGCTCTTATCTTTCCTCACCACTATGTCCCAACCCTCTTCCTGTGCTTGGAGGTAAGGCCCGCCTATTCACCTCCTTCCACTCCCCACAGCTGAAGGAGGTCGTGTTGAAGAGCAGCAAGGTCCTGCGGGCTGATGTCTGTGTGGTGGGCATTGGTGAGTGTGGGTAGGCAGATACAAATGAGCAGAGCCATCACACATTCTTAGACTTGCCTCCCCCACTCCCCGAGCCTCAGCTTCCACATCTATAAGATGAAGACTTCAGTGGTACCCACTTCCTTGGGAATCATGTACCTAACTTACTTGGGCCAGGCCGGGAATGGAGCATGTGCCAAATGACTGCTACAGACTGCTACTCAACTCCCTGCCCTTCCCTGCCCTGTGTGAGCTGCAGGACATAGACAAGCCTTGAACTGATTCCTACTAAAGCTGAAGTGACAGTTGGGGGAGGGGAGGGGAGGAGCAAAACTGGAAGGTAGCAGCACAAAGTTGGAAAGGTATGGCCAGATGACTGTCCCCTGGGGGCTTCTTGGAGGAGGTGATCCTGAAGTTGGATGGGAGGTAGGGAGTCAGGGGGTATGTGTAGAGGGGAGAGATGCATGAAGGCCCCAGGTGGGCAGCTATGATGATCACTTTGGGGCAAGTACAGCAGATGAAGGATGTGGGCTGTTGATATCACTGAGGGTCGGACCAGGGTGTAGACCCAGTGGCCTCTGTCCCATTAGGTGCGGTCCCCGCCACAGGCTTCCTGAGGCAAAGTGGCATTAGTCTGGATTCCAGAGGCTTCATTCCTGTCAACAAGGTGGGGTTGTGGAGTGGGCCGGGGTGGGGGTGGGGCGGCATGGAGGCTGGGCTGAGCTAGAGGTGGTTGGAGGTCTGAATTGGCCCCTGTCCCACCCAGATAGCCTTGGTGGTCTCTCTCCCCACAGATGATGCAGACCAATGTTCCTGGTGTGTTTGCTGCTGGTGATGCTGTCACCTTTCCCCTTGCCTGGAGGAATAACCGGAAAGTGAACATCCCACACTGGCAGATGGCTCATGCCCAAGGTATGGCCAGTTCTGAGGCATGTAAAGGGGTGAGTGGCTATCCCAGGAGCTCAGCCTCCTCCAGACTCATGCCTCAGTTTCTGAGTTTCTGGTCTGGGATAATAAATCCTGTGTTCTGTGGCAGCCTGTCTGGCCAGCCTCTTCTAGGTGATCAAGTCAGTACACTGAGCAAGCCCTGTGGTCCATCTCCAGAGACCTCCCTCCAATGCCCTTTGAATACTGTGTTTAACCAGGCACAACTACTGGGTATCTTTCCACTAGTCCTTTTTCCTTTTCTCAAGAAAACATATTCTGCAGACCAACCTTTGCAGTCACCCTGGAGAGAGAGAGAGAGAGAGAGAGAGAGAGAGAGAGAGAGAGAGAGAGAGAGAGAGAGAGAGAGAGAATAGTAGGCCAGCTTCCCATTCAAAGCCTGTCTCCCTTTGGCCACTGGACTTTGTCTGTGAATTCATTTGCCAAGTGCAGACCTCTTTGGGCAGCTGTCTAGCCCAGCTCATTGGGTACACTTCCCCTTGCCATATTTAGTGGCCACCAAGTTCCCTGAGCCTGAGCCTTACCTACTACATATATCTGATCTAGGCCCCTAAGCTGCAGGTTCCTGCAAATTAGTCAGATCAAGGTCTCATAGAGTGGACTGCCAGATTCTCAGTTCAGAACGAGGGACTTCCTTTTGCCTTCATCAGTAGCTGAAGGTTTACTATCTGAAACCTCACTCCTGGAATTTCTGTTCAAGGTGTAAAGTTGCTGGTGGGTTGTAAGGAAGCAAAGGCTTACTTGGCAAACTATAATTAGGATTTAGAATTTAACTGGGCAGGTGGGTACAGGGGGTGGGTTCTCATATATATGTTCAAGTATGGAGTCTAGTGGGGTCTTACAGGAACTAGGGAGCTACCCATGCTGTTCTTTCTAGGTGCTGCATACCTCCTGGTTTCTGCGTCCCAGACCTTTGTATTTCATTGGTTCTCTTTCCTTGAACCTGATGTGTCGGATTAGCTGCCAGTGGGCACAGTTGAAATAGAGGAGCTGTCCCACACCCCCAAACAAAACCTAGGGCACATCATTCAAATTTTCCAGTCAGGTGTACCCCTCTGTATTCATCAGCTGCACCTGCATGTGGGCCTTGGCCTGAGCAAGATGCGCCTCTTGATCTCTAAGGAGTCTAAGAGGAGTGGCCACACCTGTCAGGCCCCCCCCCTCCCCCCAGCGCAGGGGCAGGTAGTGTGGGTGTGGCGAAGGCAAGGGTCAGAGCTTTCACAGCTCTGGGTCCCGCAGGGCGCGTGGCAGCCCAGAACATGCTGGCGCAGGAGGCGGAGATCAGCACTGTGCCCTACCTGTGGACGGCCATGTTCGGGAAGAGCCTTCGCTACACAGGTAACCTAACCAAGGGCCTCGCAAGAGGCGGGGCTTAGGACGTCTAGGGGCGGGGCTTGAGGGTAGAGGCGGGGCCTGCAAGATCTCAGGGTCCTGGAGCTCTGTGTGTGTGTGTGCGTGTGTGTGTAACTAGACTGTACCTAAAAAGTGCACGGAAGCAGGGAGGGTGCCAGCCGCGAGTTCGGAGGGTATAGGTGGGGAGCAGTGGTGACCCTCCCCCCATGCGCTGCCCTGGCCGACGTGGGCGCCACCCACCTGCCTGGCCCACAGGCTACGGAGAAGGCTTTGACGACGTCATCATCCAGGGGGATCTGGAAGAGCTGAAGTTTGTGGCTTTTTACACCAAGTGAGCACAATGGGTGAAGCAGGGGCGCGAAGAAGCCAGAGCCCGGTGGGGAAGGGAGACATCCCAGAAAAGTTTTCCTCCTGGGCAGGGGGGGGGGGGGGGAGAGGCTTAGCCAAAAGGTGGACCTAGTGGCAATAGGGGGCAACTGGGCAGGAAAGGTGAGGGGCAATGAGAACGCTTACTACTATGCATTGGTCAGACATTTTTATCCTCCCAATAGTTCTTTGAGGTGCATTTAAAAAAGAAAGGCACACAAGCCCTGAGTGCTGCTGAGGGCTGATGCCTCCCTAGGGGAGGCTAAAGTCTAGGCTGGGACAGGGAGGAATGGGTGCTCAGGATCCTGTTGCCTTGGGCAAGATCCCTCCCCAAGTTCCTGGTGGACAGGAGGGTGCCAATATTCAAGATTGACATGGCCATGAAAATGGAGGTATGGCCCAAGTGGTAGAGCACCAGCCTTGAGCAAGAAAAGGAGGGCCTGCTCTAAGCAGGCCTCAGGTCCAGCCACCCTTTCTCTACAGAGGTGACGAAGTGATCGCCGTGGCCAGCATGAACTACGATCCCATCGTATCCAAGGTGGCTGAGGTGCTCGCCTCAGGCCGTGCCATCCGGAAGCGGGAGGTGGAGTGAGTGTGGGAGGCCTTGGGGATGGGGGAGTAAGTCTCCTGTAGGATTGGCTCACCAGTTAACCTGGCAGCAGCTGCCTCCCTACTCCCAGTCTTCCAGGGCCCTTCCTCTAACTCTTGGTACCCTTCAAGTTAGGTTTCCAGGAATACTAGGTAGTGTGGGGCATGGAGTGTGAGTAGGATGGATATGTGTGCTTATAGGGGGCAGAAAGAAAGGGAGTTGTAACCCAGAACAAGGCCAATGTTGTAGGGAGGGGTCAAGGCTCACTGCTTGGGTGATCACCAAATCTGAACTCTTAACCCATGCTGAGCTTAGCAGTAGCCAAATGGGGAAATGCAGCTAGTGATGTTTCTGGATATTCCCTGCACAGAGGTATGGGATGGTTGTCTGGAGTCTGGTAAGCATCAGGCACTGGTCATTACCTTCAACCCAGCCTGGTGCCAGTCAGCCCACCCTGTGGCTTAATGTGTACAGAGGAAAGTTCTCAGGGACTGGGGGAAAAAGAATACTATGGGGCTGGAGGCCATGGGATAGGTAGGCCTTTAGCTGGAAACAATGGAGAACCAACAGTAGACATGATGAATGACATGTTCTTTTCCTGGCCTTCTGTTTCTCTCTTGCCTTCGCAAAGGTTGTTTATGCTGCACAGCAAGTACGTGTGTCCTCTATCCTTCCTACTGATCATTCTAAGCCTTTCCCACCTCATCCCAGAACCTCCACCCAGTAATCTACCCTTCCTCTACCCAAGTACACTTCCCTGCTGGGCACCAGGGTCTGGCACAGAGCAGTCCTCTTGCTATCATAGAAGAGTCAGCTGTTCACAGTGCCCAGAATGGGGAAGCTACCCTCTTCTGCTTTGACTCTCCTTCCCTCATTCCTGCAGGACTGGCGACATGTCTTGGCTCACTGGGAAAGGATCCTGAGCTCCCATACAGTGGACCTGGGCAGGCATGCTGGAGCACCAGGGTCAGAAGCCAAGCCTGGGGGACAGGTGCCAATCTCCAATTTTCCAGCATCCCCCAGGGTAGAATCTGAGCCCTCTCAATGCTTGCCTTTAACTGCCTGGCTCCCCTTCAGAGAGGTCGCTGATGCCTCCAGAAGATGTTCATTCCCCAAGGCCGCAGCTGCCATTGGCAGCTGGTACTTCAAAAAGGACAGGCTCTGTCTCTCCTCCCTCTTCTGGTCCCCAAGGGGTCCCTATGACATGCTAGAGATTATCTTAAAATTAAAATGCACACATTTGAAGATCTGTGTGACTCTCAGTGTAATTGAGCTAACTCAAGAGGGACAAAGAAAATCATAAGGAAAGCAAGCACAACCAAGGAAGTTTGGCATCTGAGTACCCAGGAGGCAGCAACAGATTCCCTCCAGTCTGCAAGGTCAGGGGAAACTAGTAAGAGATTTTTGGATCAGGATGTTGAAGAAATGGGGCTTCAGGTAGATCCTTCTACGGCACATGAAAGGGGCTTGAGATAAGAAATGCTTCCAGGGGCTGGGGATATGGCCTAGTGGCAAGAGTGCTTGCCTCTTATACATGAGCCCCTGGGTTCAATTCCCCAGCACCGCACATACAGAAAATGGCCAGAAGTGGCGCTGTGGCTCACGTGGCAGAGTGCTAGCCTTGAGCAAAAAGAAGCCAGGGACAGTGCTCAGGCCCTGAGTCCAAGCCCCAGGACTGGCCAAAAAAAAAAAAAGAAAAAGAAAAAAAAGAAAAGAAAAGAAAAAAGAAAAGCTTCCTCATAGATCGAAGGCAGTTCACGTCAGACTTTTGGGGATCTAGGTCCGGACACACCATGTTTCTCATACAGGCGGAACTTTCTGAACCTATTTCACAGGGGAAGAAGCGAAGTATGCTATTAGATAGGGGGCTCCGCGCCACGCTACTTCCAAGTCTGGGGCGAGGGGAGCCGTGTGGGACGCGGGTTGAGGGGGTCCAGCAGAATGAGGAGGGTCGCACTGCCGTCGGCCTCGGAACCCTCCATCTGGGATGCTGGGAGCAACGGAAGACCCAAGCGGTAGCTACGCGCAGATACAAGGCATGCCGGGAACCTTGGGCCCGCAGCCGCAGAGCGCCCGCAGGTGGCGTGAGGCTGGCAGCGTCTGGAAAGTCCCAGCGTTGGGACGCCGCGTTTACTTGTCCAGAAAGGCTTCCCGGAATGTTATATGCTCGCCACAAGTTCGGCCGTCAGACTCCGCGATGGGCCGCGGTACCATAATTATTAGGCTTACCCGGAAGTGCGGAATGCCGGAAGTGGGGCACTGGCCGGAAGTGCCACGCCATTAGAGCAGTGCTTTCTGGGAAATGTGGTCCTTGTGGGCTGCCGGGGCGGTGGCCGCAAGTCCTGTGGACCGGGCGGCCAGCCCGGAGTGGACCCGAGATGGCTGGGCCGGGTGGCTCCGGGGGCCCGATAGGGGCCGGGGCCCTGACAAGTGGGGCACGCTCCAAAGTAGCCCCAAGTGTGGATTTTGACCACAGCTGCTCAGACAGTGTTGAGTACCTGACGCTCAACTTCGGGCCCTTCGAAACAGTGCATCGCTGGCGGCGCCTCCCACCCTGCGACGAGTTCGTGGGTGCTCGGTATGGCGAGGTGGAGGGAATTATGCGGACACGGGGAGCGGGGAAGTCTTTTGGGGCGGTTCCAAGGCGGGGTCTAGGGGCGAGGTCCCGAGGTGTTGGTTTGGAGTGAGATCTGGTAATAGGCTAGTTAGTGATGGCCGGGAGCAGGGGAGCAAGTCCCACAGGTGGGGACCCTGGGCAGGGTACTAGAACTGTTGTGTTGTGTGTCCAGTTCGGATTCCACGAGTTTTGCGGTGGGGTGGGAAATCCACGGGGGTGTCAGACATCCCCACGTGTAGGTTCCTTGAGAGTAATTTAGGGTTTTCATTTGCACATCTTGGCAATGGAGAGGTGTCATCCATCTGTGGCAGACTCACGTGCAATTCTATTCCTTGGATGCCACCTACTTGGGTACTGGCCTCAGCACTCTCCACCCCCCTCCCCCTTTTGTTTTTCATTCTAGGCGCAGCAAGCACACGGTGGTGGCATATAAGGATGCCATCTACGTTTTTGGTGGAGACAATGGGTGAGTCTGAGCATCTGGGGTTTTAGACCCTGTAGAGAGAAGCCTTGTGGTCTGAGACTAGCCTGCAGAGATTCACTATATCCTTCCAGACATTAGCTAAGAACTAAAAATCCCAGTTTTCACATCTGTGAACTTACCTCCCAGATCACGATAAGGATAAGATCTTGCCCTCTAGGCTCTCAGCACTGAGCATGAGTGTCACATGTTCAATACTTGGAAACATTTCTTATTCTGAAGGGGGTAGGCAGCCTTGAAAGAAACACATCCACCCTTACTTAGTGCCCAGCCTACCAGAGGCTCTTCTTTTTTCCCTACCCTTCCCTCTGAACTTTGTCCATATGTGCACCTTATAGCCAAATGATAAAGGGAACACAGCTTTATTTATTTTCTGCATGTTTTACTTGTCATGAAGGTTTTCTTGCATTACGATAAACCCCTGGCAGATAAGCTTCTGGAAATGACCTGACATTCTGTGGGTGGGCATACTCCATTCATAGTTAACTTGTGGCTGGTTTCCTTGTGCTGAGGGTTTATCCTACCCATCATAAGTTCTAGTACCTCCTTTCAGTCCCAGTACCTAGCCCAAAGCCCAGGAAGGTCACAGCAGCCTTGGTCCTGGTGGTGAAGAGGTTGTTGACTTGGGACACGGTGGATAGTCAGGACCCTATCAAGACTTGCAGACTGGGCAGAAGGGCCTGATCCCCTTACATAACCCATCTCCACAATCTTTTCCTAAGAGCAGGCACTGTGACCCATTTGTGAATGCAAGTCAGAGTGTGTTCTTTCTCAGCACATAACCCTGTGATGTCTCCCCACCTCTCTGATTAAAATCCCAGTCCTCATGACTGTTGGTGAGGCTTATATACTTATATAACACACTTCCTCTGCCCTGTCCCTTTGTGGCCCTGGGCTGCCCTGATTGCCTCAGTACATTTAGAGTGTTTCAGCCCTCCTTCTGCACAGCCTTTTTCGTCTCTCCTTCCTATACTTTTTCCTTCTCTTCTGATGCTCTTTGTAAGGACTTCCCCTGGTCCCTGGTCTCTGATCACCTCCATTTGTCCCCTAAAGCACACAGATATTGGATATAATCTATCATCTCTGCTTAGGCAAGGCCTGTGTTCTCTTCTGCCTGTGTGGCAGTACTCACATCAACTGGGGAGCTTCCTTGTGGTCATCACTTCTGCCCTTTGGTTATTGGCTGATTGCCTGGCATTGGCTAGGTCCAGGAGTTAGTGAGCCAGCCTGGCTGTTCCTGCTGATCGCCTTCTCCACCCAACCACCCCCGCCCCCTGGATACATATTGTGCCCCTCTTCAGGGTTGTATCCCTGGATATGCCCTGGGACAATATCCAACAAAGCATACCTAGCCAATGCAACCTTCTCTCTGACTGCTTTTCAGAAAGACAATGCTCAATGACCTCCTACGGTTCGATGTGAAGGACTGCTCTTGGTGCAGGTAGGCAGCCCCCCTTGTTTGCCAGGACTCTGCCATTTCTCCCAGAATCCAGTGCAGAGTTAGTTCATCATGGAGAGCCAGAGAGAAGCATGGAAGAGAGACAGGGCCCCTGGGTGTCAAGCCCATCGCCTCTCAGTGCTCTCTTCCCTCTCCTGCGTGTCTGTACCTTCACCAGTGTGGTTTATTCTAAGTCCTATTAACTAAGTGGTGGGGGGAGGCTATTTGGTCCAGTTGTAGATCCCCAAATTCAGTCACCAGACCTTTTCTTGGGTCAGGAGCTGCTATGGGATTTGATCTGGGCAAGGATAAGCTTTGACTAATGAGCTTTCATAGGGTTGGTTCTGGGCCCGTAAAGAGTGTCACCCAGAGACTGGCAGAGTGCTTCCTGTCTTGTCTTTGCCCAATGTGGCCCATCCTCTGTCAGGAGATCTGCACAGGCAGTGGACAGCATACAAACCCTCTCCAACACCCTCTCACAGATGCCCTCTTCAGTTGTGTGGCATTGGATAAGAGATAGCTGCCCTTTACGCTCAGCTCAGCATTCCTATCTGGGAGCAGCTCATAGATTACAGGGATTTACTGGGCTGAAGGGGCAGGAGATACTGGTCTTCCTGAGCTCTACCATCTATTTACACAAGAACACAGGCCCATACCTTGTGCTGCCATGCTCTGGTCTGTAGGCCATCCTCTTGGCTTCCAGCAGCCCTCTGGGGTGAGGTCTCATTTGGCAGAGGAGTATTTTGGGCCTCAGGAGAATTATCCAGAACCCTTCCCCACTGGGCATCACCCACTCCTGCCCAGGAGCAGTGCTCTGGGCAGCAGTGACTTCCTTTTCACTCACAGTCAACTTTATAACACAGCTAACTTTTAATGAGTAGCCTTTTTAGCACTGAGGATCAGACTCACAACCTTGTGCATACTAGGCAAGTACTCTACACTAACCTACATCTCCAACCTTTGGCTCAGTTGTAAAAAAATAAAAATCACTGAATTCTTTACAATCTTAATAAAAAATTACTTACATGGCCAGCACCAGTAGAACCCTAGCCATCCAGGAGGTTGAAATCTGAGAATCAAAGTTCAAAGCCAGCCCTGGCAGGAAAGCCACAAGACACTTATGTCCAATTAACTAGCAGAAAGCCAGAAGTGTAATTGTGGATCAGGTGGTAGAGTACTAGCCTTGAGTAGAAAACCTAAGGAACTATGCCTAGGCCCTGAGTTCAAGCCCCAATACTGGCATACACAAAAATTGCGTAATTGTAGCCAGGGATGATGGTATACACCTGTAACCTCAACACTGAGGAGGCTGAGGCAGGAGAATTTTGAGGCCAGAGAAATGGATTTTTAAAAAATTTAATTGTCAAGGTGATGGACAGAGGGATTACAGTTACATATGTAAGGTACTGAGTACATTTCTTGTCAAACTTGTTACCTCTTCCCTCATTTTTCTCAAAAAGTTTGATCTAAGAAAAAAACACACATGGGCCTGGGAATGTGGCTTAGTGGTAGAGTGCTTGCCTACCATGCATGAACCCTGGGTTTGATTCCTCAGCACTACATAAACAAAAAGCCGGAAGTAGTGGCTTAAGTGATAGAGTGCTAGCCTTGAGCAAAAAGAAGCCAGGGACAGTGCTTAGGCCCTGAGTTCAAGCCCTAGGACTGGAAAAAAACCAAACCAAAACAAAAATAAATATGGAGGGAGAAGTATGGATCATATACCTCCAGGTATTGGTAGTAATTTGTGTGTGCCAGTCCTAAGACTTTCATGCCTGGGCTGACTTTGAACCAAGATCCTCAGATCTCAGCCTCCTGAATAGCTAGGATTATAGACATGAATCACCGTGCTTGGCTGGTAGTAGTTTTTAGTGGTTGGATTTTCGAAGAGTTTTAATGCCTGTTGCTTTGATTTGTTTTGTATTGATATTTTGGAAGTACTTATAATGAAAGGTATTACCTTTGAAAACACAGAAGTATCCTCTTGTGCATCTGTAGTCTCAGTGACTTGGGAGGCTGAGATTGGACGATTGCTTAAGCCCACAAGTGTGTGTGACCAGGCTGGGCACCATGGTAAAACCCTATTTCAAAGAATAAAATTAAATAAAAGGGCTAAGTGCCAGTGGCTCATGCCTGTCATCCTAGCTACCCAGAAGGCTGAGATCAGAGGATCCTGGTTCAAAGGTAGGCTGGGCAAGAAAGTCCATGAGACTCTTACCTCCAGTTAACCACCAAAAAACTAGAAGTGGAGCTGTAGCTCAAAGAGCACTAGCTTTGAGCAAAAAAACTCAGGGACAGCACCCAGGCCCTGAATTCATGCCCCATGACCAACAATTAAAAAAAAAACAAACATGCATGCATGCATACATACATACATAAATGGAAGCCAGAAAGCCAGAAGGTGAGAAGAAAGGTCATCCCTTGGTGGGTGGGGCATGGACCATCTGGCTGACCCCTACTGACTTCACCCTTGTACCTACTCTAGAGCCTTTACAACTGGCACCCCACCAGCCCCCCGCTATCACCACTCAGCTGTTGTCTATGGGAGCAGCATGTTTGTGTTTGGTAAGTAGCACTTGGCCTTCACCTGGGCTTGCAGATACCCTGTCTTCCTGCCACCCCTCCCGACATGGTATCTTCATATTCTCTGTCTGCTATGTGTTCTCTGGCCACACCTCTGCTCAGTCCACTAGCCTGCTCTGAAATTCTCTGCTGGGTGGGAGGTCCTTTTCCTCACTGGTCCCCAGCTCCCAGGGTTGTGATGGCTGGGGCAGGGTATGACATCCTGCTCAACTCTGTGTCTCCGGAGCCCAGCATAGGCAGGGCAGCAGGTAGGCAGTTGTGCCCAAAAGATTTGTGCATGGAGTCCCAGTTTGTGAGTTTTCTGTGGCCCCAAGACCAGGTGTTTGAAGACATTGGTAATGTTCGGAATGTGACTCTTGCTCTCTCTACTTAGGAGGCTACACTGGAGACATTTATTCCAATTCTAACCTGAAGAATAAAAATGATCTCTTTGAATACAAGTTTGCAACTGGCCAGTGGACAGAATGGAAAATTGAAGGGCGGTGAGAGACTTTGTTGTCATACTTAACAGCCTGACCCTGGGAGAGGCCCAAGAGCACTCAGCAGACAGGAAGCCGTGATAGACATGAATTCTCACTGCCCACCTCTGTTCCCTGCTCTATCTAGCTCCTCTTCTTTCAGAAGACACCCAGATGAGAATGGATGTTGTGTTTGTATGGGCATCTTCTTTTTGTTTTTTCCACCAGTGCTGGGGATTGCACTCAGGGCCTTGCACATGCTAGGTAGTGCTCTACCATTGAATCACATCCCCAGCCCTACAACTGAATTTATTTCATTTTATTTATGTATTCTTGTGTTGGTAATGGGGCTTGAACTCAGAGCTTTAGGTACTTACTATCCTTTATTTATTTATTTATTTATTTATTTATTTATTTATTTCTCAAGGCTCTACCACTTGAGTCACAGCACCACTTTCAGGTTTATTTTATTTATTTATTTATTTTAATTTTTTTTGTTTTGTTTTTGGCCAGTCCTGGGACTTGGACTCAGGGCCTGGGCACTGTCCCTGGCTTCTTTTTGCTCAAGGCTAGCACTCTGCCACTTGAGCCACAGCGCCACTTCTGGCCATTTTCTGTATATGTGGTGCTGGGGAATCGAACCCAGGGCCTCATGTATATGAGGCAGGCACTCCCGCCACTAGGCCACATCCCCAGCCCCTATTTTATTTATTTTTGGTGGTTAGTTGGAGATAAGAGTCTCACAGACTTAAGCTGAGTGCTGGTGGCTCACGCTTATAATCCTAGCTACTCAGCAGGCTGAGATCTAAGGATTACAGTCAAAGCCAACTCAGGCAGAAAAGTCTGGGAGACTCTTATCTCTAATAAACTCCCTGAAAGTTGGAAGTGGAGCTGTAGCTCAGGTGGTAGAGCAGTAGCTTTGAGCAAAAAACACTCAGGGATAGTGTCCAGGCCCTTAGTTCAACTCCATGACTAGCACACACCAAAAAGAATGTCACAGACTTTTCTGCCCAGACTAGTTTTGAACCACAATCCTCAGATGTCAGTCTCATAAGTAGGTAGGATTTCAGGTGTGAGCCACTGAGTGTCTGGCTACATCCATATATTTTATTCAGCTGCTACTCAGACTTCTTGAAATCAGCATATGGTGCTGTTGCTTTTTTCCCCACCCCTCAGCCCCGGGGTCAGGTGGATGGGGTCCCATCGGCTCATTTGGAAACCTTTCTTGCTTTCTGCCTTGTGCTGCAGGTTGCCAGTTGCCAGGTCAGCCCATGGGGCCACTGTGTACAGTGACAAGCTGTGGGTCTTCGCTGGCTATGATGGCAATGCCAGGTAGGCAGTGACCTGATCTGTGCACCCATCTCTGAGTGTACTGTTGGGCAGAGCCAATGCCCTTGGGCATTCAAGGGTTCAGACTGGGAAAGGTTGGCTTGTAAATGTTGAGCACCACTTGGGGGTTTCTCAGGAAGGGTTCTGGAATTAGGGCAAATAAATGTGAGTCTACTGAGTGAAGCCCCAGCTAGCCCTATGGTCCCTTAAATGGGGACCCCTTCAGATGAGGATACTCTGGAGTTTAGGGAGGAGGTTCAGCAAGTTGGTGAAGAGACAGCAACAGTGGGTTTCAGCCCCAGCCCTAGCTATCTGCTTTTTCAGGGATGTTTTTCTTCCTTATTTCATAAAGGTCATTTTATTGGAGTATTTATTTCTGATTATAAAAGTAGCAGATGCTCATTATAGACTCTGGCTTTACAGAAGTTCTTTTTGTTTTTTTTTTTTGTTTTGGCCAGTCCTGGGCCTTGGACTCAGGGCCTGAGCACTGTCCCTGGCTTCTTCCCGCTCAAGGCTAGCACTCTGCCACTTGAGCCACAGCGCCGCTTCTGGCCGTTTTCTGTATATGTGGTGCTGGGGAATCGAACCTAGGGCCTCGTGTATCCGAGGCAGGCACTCTTGCCACTAGGCTATATCCCCAGCCCTTTACAGAAGTTCTTAATGGAGGAGGGGTAACAGGGGTGGTGGCAGCAGTTTTTGTGCTATCCATTGATGTCTCCCCACCCTGGGTGGACAACCGAGTAGGGGCAAGCCCTGTTGCATTCTGTCCAGGATGTGCAGAAGACCTGGCATGGCAGGACTTTGATGAAGTGCCTCTCTTCCCATTGATGCTCCTATGTCATGGCTACCCAGGAGTCCCCTGACCCACATCCATCCTGGCCAGGCCCAGGCCCACCTGACAGCAAAACCTAAAGGATTTTAACCTGTTTGTCCTGATGTAGGTTGAATGACATGTGGACAATTGGCCTCCAGGATCGGGAACTCACGTGTTGGGAGGAGGTAAGGGAGTTGTGGTATAGACATGGGTGAGGGGTCATCAGAAACCAGATACTGTGTGGCAGAGGCTGTTTCTTCCCTTTGCCAAAATGCAGACTTCCTCCTTCCCTCCCTAATCTCCTCCTAAGCCACACAGTCAACTCTAGTAGCAACTGGGTGATGACTAAAGACAGCAGCTTTGGGCTTCAGAGTGTAGCTCAGTGGTAGAACAGTTTTATAATGTGCGCAACATCCCAAGTGGCATTGGGTGGGGGTGGGGTGGGGTCTGAGCCCTGGACAAACACAGTACCATATGTGATGAACAGATGTAATCTTGGTCTAATCCACTCGTGTGTGTGTGTGTGTGTGTGTGTGTGTGTGTGTTAATCCAGGGACTTGAACTCTAGGCCTTAGTGCTGTCCCTAAGCTTTTTTGCTCAAGGCTAGCACTCCATGACTTGAGCCACAGCGCCACTTCTGGCTTTTTGGTGGTTAATTGGAGATAAAAGTCTCACAGACTTCCTTGCCTGGGCTGACTTTGAATTGTGATCCTCAGATCTCAGCTAGGATTATAGGTATGAGCGACCAGCACCCAGCATTCTAATTCACTCCTATTTGAGCATAATAAAGGTAGCACTAGCTACCCAGTGTTCTGCTCATTGCCTTTTTTCCCTTGCAAAAATGTTGGTTTTTAGGCTCTGATGATGTCAGCTTTAATCTGGGCCCATGAGGTGAGACTGTTAGCCATTCAGCAAAATATTAGTCTGTGAACCTTCATTTACAAAAGAAGTTTTAACCATAAAGTTCCCAGCTGGGCACCAGTGGCTCACGCCTGTAATCCTATAGCTACTGAGGAAGCTGAGATATGAGGATTTCCATTCAAAGCCAGCCAAGACAGGAATGTCCAAGAGATTATGTCAAATTAACCAGCAAAAAGCTAGAAATGGAGCTGTGGCTTAAGTGGTAGAGTGCCAGCCTTGAGTGAAAAAACTAAGAAAAAGTACATGCAGGGGCTGGGGATATGGCCTAGTGGCAAGAGAGCTTGCCTCTTATACATGAGGCCCTGGGTTCCATTCCCCAGCACCACATATACAGAAAACGGCCAGAAGTGGCGCTGTGGCTCAAGTGGCAGAGTGCTAGCCTTGAGCAAAAGGAAGCCAGGGACAGTGCTCAGGCCCTGAGTCCAAGCCCCAGGACTGGCCAAAAAAAAAAAGAAAAGAAAAGAAAAGAAAAGAAAAAGAAAAAAAGAAAAAGAAAAAGTACATGCAAGTGTGAGCCAAGGTTCCTTGAGGCCCTGGCTGAACTGTACCCCCTGTCCCAGGTGGCCCAGAGTGGTGAGATCCCACCATCTTGCTGCAACTTCCCTGTGGCTGTGTGCAGGGACAAGATGTTTGTGTTCTCAGGGCAGAGTGGAGCCAAGATAACCAACAACCTCTTCCAGTTCGAATTCAAGGATAAGACGTGAGTGTCCTGATTTCGTGAGGAGCACGATTAATGTCCATGCACGTGTGGCAGTCATTTTTGTCTGTCTTCCCAAGCTCCCACAAATTACAGAAACATTCGGCCTGGAGCCAGGATATGTGGCTCCCCCTGCAGGTCCCTCTGGGTATACCTATAGTTCAGCAAGATAGGGCCTGGGCCAGAGTTCCAAAGTGGGCCTGTCTCTGAGGGCCCTCATACCTCCTGTCCTGGGCCATAGTGGGCTGTGTGAAGCTGGTCAGGGGTGGTTGCAGAGCTAAATAAATAGGGCAAGGGATGCTGGGCACACACATCTGGCAAAGGGTATAGCTTCAGGCCTTTGTACCCTGGGCTGGTCTCCACAGAGACCACAGTTAGACTAAATGGGGGGGGGGGTGTAGGGGGGAGTCTGTAGGAGGAAGCAGAGCCTCTATGCCAGTATTGATTCATTGTCATGTACCGTAGGTGGACACGCATCCCTACTGAGCACCTGCTCCGGGGCTCCCCGCCACCCCCACAGCGGCGGTATGGTCACACCATGGTGGCCTTTGACCGCCACCTCTATGTGTTTGGGGGTGCGGCTGACAACACACTGCCTAACGAGCTTCATTGCTATGATGTGGACTTCCAGACCTGGGAAGTGGTGCAGCCCAGCTCTGACAGCGAGGTATGTGTTGCCAAGCTACAGGTGTTGGGGTGGGTAGGAGTACCCGGCAGGGTTGAGGAGTGTCCTGACCCCACTGACTGGAGGATGAATGGCTTCCTTCCCAGGTTCCCAACCTCAGGGATTCTCAGGCCTCCAGAAAGCCCTAGAAAAGTAGGCTCAGAACTCTTGAGGCTCTTCACCCTAGAGGTCTGCCCCTCGGCCCTCTGGTCTTTGCATCCCTACAGCCTGGTGTGTGACAATCCCGTTCATCCTCTCCTGTGTGGCTGTCCTGCAGCCCTCCTCCTGTGGTTCTTCTTCATGACCCCTGTTGACTGTCACCTACCCTCCCTCCTTTCTCTTGCCACCAGGTTGGTGGGGCTGAGGTGCCTGAGCGGGCTTCTGCTTCCGAGGAGCTTCCCACCTTGACCTCCGAGGAGCGAGGTGGCTTTAAGAAGTCCCGAGATGTGTTCGGCTTGGATTTTGGTACTACTTCAGCCAAGCAGCCTTCCCAGCCGGCATCAGAAGTAAGGCTTGGGGACCCTTAGCACAGGCTCCATCAACCTCTGCAGCAGGATGGGATCAACTTCCCACAAATAGAAGTCCAGGCCAAAGCCCAGAAAGGCTTGCTGGAGCTGGAGTGGTCTGTATAGTGAAGCAGGCACAGCTCTTGGAGCCCAAATCCTGATGGACAAACCAGGGCCCTGGGATCCCAGGCTTTGCTCTCTGGGGCCAGAGCAGCAGCCTGGGCTGGTACTCTGCTCCCTGTGGGGTCTTCATAGCTCACCTGCCCCAGGGATGGGGTGCTTTAGTTTCCCCTTTGCTGCCAGGTGGAGCCAGGTCCCCATTCACAGCCTGGCCCCAGCCAGCCCCACTGACAGCGGCCTCACCCTCTTCTCTGTTGTCCTCCCCAGCTGCCCAGTGGGAGGCTCTTCCACGCAGCTGCTGTCATCTCCGACGCCATGTACATCTTTGGGGGGACGGTGGACAACAACATCCGTAGTGGGGAGATGTACAGGTTTCAGGTGTGTAGCTTGTGGACCTGTGGGGCCTGCTAGGGTAGCTGGACCCCAGAGAAAGGGAACAGAGGAGGCCTAGAGGGTGGGAAGGTAGAAGTGGGGCTTGATCAGCGGTGCTTGTTGCTGGCCAGATCTGGAAGACAGAAGCTTCTCCAAAGTCTAGGGGGGTGGGGGATTTTAGACTGAGGGCAGGCTGAGATGACACTTGGAGTTGGGGGAGTCTCAGCCTCAAAGCAGGGTGGGGACACACGGGGAGCTCTTAGCAGAAACAGTGGAGGGAGCTAGGCCAAGTGCGGGTTTCAGGTCCCCCCTCCCCAGGAGGTTATGGCAATGATAGTAGAGGCTTCCCTTGGCAGCCCCCTACTAGGCCTAGAAGAGAAGATGGTCAGAACAGGGGTCCCAGGGACAATCTTCTGGAGAGATGGGATGTGGGACAAGGCCAGCATTAGTACCTGGGTACCAGGTATAGAGTGGAGACAACATAGCCCTGCCAAAGACTGGCCCCTGTGGGCACATGTGGCAGTGGGAACCCCTCCTCGCACAGGACGGAGGGGACAGTCCTGCTCCCTCTCCCCAGTGAGGCCTGCCTGTCTCCTGACCCTGTTCCCAGCGACAACCAACAGGCAACACTGGGGTCTCCTTCCACAGTTCTCCTGTTACCCTAAGTGCACACTGCATGAAGACTACGGGCGGCTGTGGGAGAGCCGGCAATTCTGTGACGTGGAGTTCGTGCTGGGGGAGGTGGGTGCCCTCCCCAGGCCTGCAGGGTGGGAGCATGGGTCCTCAGAGGCAAAGCTGGTGCTCCAGTAGTCCCCGCCTGAGGCAGGGTCCTGTGCCCTTCACCCACATGTTTTCCTTCCTATAGAAGGAGGAGTGTGTTCAGGGCCACGTGGCCATTGTCACTGCGCGGAGCCGCTGGCTTCGCCGGAAGATCGTACAGGCACGGGAGTGGCTGGCCCAGGTAAGTCCTTCCCTAATCCCTCATTGGCTGGCTGGCTGTATCTGTTGGTCCTCGGGTCTTCTTGAGTTCCTTCTTCCCCTCAGAAGCTGGAGGAAGAGGTGACCGTGACTCCCAGGGAGGCCCCTGGTGCAGCCGTAGTGGGGGCACGTCCAACCCTGCTGCGCGTGGCCATCCGGGAGGCAGAGGCCCGGCCCTTTGAGGTGCTCATGCAGTTCCTCTACACTGACAAGATCAAGTACCCACGGAAAGGTCTGAGTGGTCTGTGGGTGGGAGTGGTCAGCAGAGTGGGAGGCCAGGTGCTGCTAGGCCTGCTTTACAGATGAGCACCTTGGGCACAGGTTCTGTCACCATTGTCTCTGGTCACAGCAGCCAATCAGTGGCCCAGCTGCCACCTAGCAGCTCTGACCCACACTCATCTAAGGAGGGAGCTCTGGGCCCTCGTCCCAGGCCCTCCGCTCGGGTCTCTCAGGGGCTCTTATGTGTAGGCCACGTGGAGGATGTGCTGCTCATCATGGACGTGTACAAACTGGCCCTGAGCTTCCAGCTAAGCCGCCTGGAGCAGCTGTGTCGCCAGTACATTGAGGCCTCCGTGGACTTGCAGAATGTGCTGGTGGTGTGTGAGAGTGCTGCCAAGCTACAGCTAGGACAGCTCAAGGTGCAGCTGGAGTGCCTGCCGGCCTGGGCTCCCCTGGGAGGGAGGGAGAAGTGCTCACATTGAGTGCTTACCCTGCTCCCCATTGCAAGCTCCCTGCCTAGCCTGGGTCCCTTGGCCTGATCCTGCTTGCCTGCTTGGGCCTGTCTGTCCCAGGAGCACTGCCTGAACTTCGTGGTGAAGGAGTCCCACTTCAACCAGGTGATCATGATGAAGGAGTTTGAGCATCTTTCCTCCCCACTGATTGTGGAGATTGTGCGGCGGAAGCAGCAGCCACCCCCTCGCACTCCTTCAGATCAGCCTGTGGACATTGGTAAGTGACCCCTGTTTCTGTCCTGGAATTTGGGAGGGATGGGGTCCATCTTGGGTAGGGACTAAGTAACCATGAAGAGCACCTGCCTGTCAGGCCCTTGGGGCGGGGGTGGGGTGGGGTGTCGTGACTATGCCCCAAGTGTTCCTGAGCACAAGAGCAGGTATAGACAAAGGCAAGGCAGTTTTCTTTGAAGAATCCTCCAGCCCACAAGGCTTTGCAGAGCAGATTGTACCAGCAATCTGGGTGTGACCTGGATAGTGCTCTAGCTGGAGAGTCAGGTGTGATTGCTCCTCTTATTTCTTTCTACCCAGTCTGGAAAGGAAACCACAGGCCCCTTCTTCCTCTTTCTCTTTGGAGCCTCTGCTGACCACTGGCTTTTGATGACACCCAGCGTGGCCTCAGAACACTCAATAGGGCCTGGAAGGAAGCCCAGCATGAAGCTGGGAAGAGGGCACAGTGGGCCATGTAGATTTAGAGGTGGCAGGGCTAAAGGCCATGTTAGGGGCTGCTTCAGTCAGCCTGAGAAGCTGAGGGAAGAAGAGAATGGAAGCTGGTAGCACATTCTGGCGTGGAGAAGCTTTGTGCAGGGCAGTGTGGAGAGATGGTGGCCATGGTGGAATGGCTACCACTTCAGGCTGGAATATAAATCAGCCCCTTAACTCAGGATCTGTTGGGGAGTAGGGCCACTTGCTTAGATCTCTCCGCACCCCCTAGGCACATCTTTAATCCAGGACATGAAGGCATATCTGGAGGGAGCAGGTGCAGAGTTCTGTGACATCACATTGCTACTGGATGGCCACCCAAGGCCAGCCCACAAGGCCATCCTAGCTGCTCGCTCTAGGTGGGTTGAGGGTCTGTGTGGGGGATGGGGGTAGGGTCATGATGCTGGCTTTGCTCACCTAAGATGTGAATGTCTTTCACCCTATTTGCAGTTACTTCGAGGCTATGTTCCGGTCCTTCATGCCCGAGGATGGGCAGGTGAACATCTCCATTGGGGAGATGGTGCCCAGCAGGCAGGCCTTTGAGTCCATGTTGCGCTACATTTACTACGGCGAGGTCAACATGCCACCTGAGGACTCACTGCATCCTTATACCCCAAGAGTGCTCCAAGGTCACCAGGGAGGAAATTAGCCTGTCAGGGCCCGGCTGTTCTGTCTTGCAAGGCGATTATGGCCTAGTGTCTCACTTTGGAGGATTTTCCAGTGCTTGGTGCTGAGCCTAGTGTTTTCCAAGAGCCCTGGAAGCAAGTGGGCAGCTAGCCAGGAGGGGTTTGTAGCCAGGATGGGTGGAACAATGGGTTAGTTATTGTTCTGTGTGCCGGGTGAGCAGACGAGTCATTTCTCATCTTTCATTTCAGTGGAGTCTGAACATGGGTGTAAGGATACCCATTGACCAGTGTGGCTCTGTAAATGAGCATGTAGGAAACAGAGGGTTTTTCTTTGTTTCAATCTTGGTTGGGTCCTCTGAACCTCTGAGTGGTTCAGAAGCCAGAGACTCTGGTTTCTGGCTTGCTCTCTGGATTGGAGGGCTAGCGTAGTTGAGTGTAAGGCTCAGGCAGCACCTTCCCGGGGGATGATGGGAAGGGTAGTTAGTTGGATGGGCTTCTTCTGGCTGGCAGCTCCTTAACCCACCCCTAGCTACCTGTTTGCAGCCCCCTATTATTATGGCTTCTACAACAACCGGCTGCAGGCATATTGTAAGCAGAACCTGGAGATGAACGTAACTGTGCAGAACGTGCTGCAGGTAGCACCCCTGGTGCCCATAGGCATTGCCTCCCCATTGTGGTGGGTGAGCTGGGACAGTGTTTTATATTCTTGCCATTGCAGATCCTGGAGGCAGCTGATAAGACCCAGGCACTGGACATGAAGCGGCATTGTCTGCACATCATCGTGCACCAGTTCACCAAGGTCAGGCCCCACCCTGGTTCTCAGTGTTGCTCTCCCTGTCAAGTCCCAGTGGGTGTGGGCACAGGGCGGAGCCAAAGCAGAGCTGCCTCTGCACTGGCCACTGCTCACTTCAGCTTCAGAGCCAGCCCCCAGCTCTGAGCAGGTTGGGCTCCAACAAGAATCAGCTGCCTGCCCTGTCCCTTACATGAGTCTGATTCCATCTTGTTTCGGTCATTTGTGCAGGTCTCCAAGCTGCCCACACTACGGTCCCTCAGCCAGCAGCTGTTACTGGACATCATAGACTCCCTGGCCTCCCACATCTCTGACAAGCAGTGTGCAGAGCTGGGTGCAGACATCTGAGGGCCCACCAGTATGGAGCATGATAAGCTGCCTGCTTGGTGCACTGCAGACTGTCCTGACCACACCTGTGCCTGCGGAGTGGCCATACCTTTGGGGCCAAGATCCAGGGTGCCCAGAGCTCTGAGAGAGTCAAAGGGTACAGGGGACCCCCTTATTTCATTGAGAATAAGGCAGGCCTCACAGGGAGTGGATAGTGAAGCAGCACCCCCTGCCTTCGGCTAACCTCTTCTGAGTGCAAGGCCAGGGCTTCGTAACTGGGATACCACCCAGCAGTGAGGAGAGGCTGCGGGTATGTCCTTGGGGTCAGGCCTGGGCTTTGGAAGGCTCAGCCTGGCTCCTGTGGTCTATGTGTGTTGTGGATTCAGGCATTGGGTCCTGTTATCAGGGCCTCTCTCTAGGAGAGAGGAAGGGAGCTCGCCAGAATTACCACCTAGGATAAACAACTCACCCTAGTCTGTAAGGAATTCTGACTGAACGCTCACAAATGGGCACCAGTGATGGTAGATCTGGAGTTAAGAGTCCTATGGTTTATTCTCAGTCCACAGGGAAGCCAAGTTGAGCTGGCTGGGTCTAGTTTCCAGAAAGACATCAGCAGAGATTCCCCCTGCCCCCAAGTATTTATTGTCATAGACACGCCTCCATTAAATGCTACCTACACATGCCTTCTGGCAGTCTCCACTGCTGGTCTTAGGCCATCAAGCTGTGCAGACCCATGGCTTGGCAGACACTTAGATGTGGGCGCAGCCAGTCTTGCCTTGGTCTCTATTCATGCTGTCAACATCTTGTCATCAACATGGGTTCACTCAGTCACAAAGGGGACAGTGGCTATGGGAAGTGGCCAGGTGGGTCCCTCTCCTCTTGAGCCCCAAGTGGGAACTACACTGTCTCACTCTTGCATCTGTTAGATCCTAAGGAAGGGTCTCCCCTGTTGCCTGGGCTGGGAGCTGAGGATAGGCCAGAGCAACCTCCCATTGCAGGTCCTATGTGAATCTGTCCTCATGTAGCAGACAAAGCTTAGCCTTTCTGGGAAAAGAATGCAGAAACCCCTTTGTCCTGTCTGCCAGGAAGCTGGAACTCACCTTGGAAGAAATCTCTCAGGTCTTCTGGCTGTTTCCTTTCTTGGCCATGCTCCACACAAATGGGCCACAGCTGCAGCCCCTGCTGTGGGGCCCCAAGTGTCCCTATGCCCTTAGCCAAGATAGCAGATCCATAAAGCCAGCCAAACTAGAAGTGTCCTGCTAGGAGACAAGCTAAGAGGTAAAGGAAGAGTAGAGCAGGAGCTGAGGCCAGTTGCTAAGGTAAGGGGCAGTTCCTATGAGGGCGGGAGGCTGTCAGTGCACAGCCAGGCAGATCCATATGTCATGACCTTCAGGTGTGGCCCTCACCACATCTCTTGGGATAGCCTCATCGAAACCCCTCCTGGAAGGGCCAGCCCGAACCTATAAACCCTGCTTCTTGCCAACCGTGTAACTGGTCCTTTGATTTTTCTCCCCTATACATGATATAAATTATTTTACATGAGTAGGGCCCTTAAAAGCAAATTTAACGACCCGGGCGCTGGTGGCTCACACCTTTAATCCTAGCTACTCAGGAGGCTGCGGTCTGAAGATCACAGTTCCAAGCCAGCCCAGGCAGGAAAGTCAGTGAGACTCTTTATCTCCAACTAGCCACTAGAAAACCAGAAGTGGTGCTGTGGCTCAAGTGGTAGAGTGCTAGTCTTGAGCTGAAGAACTCAGAGACAGTGCCCAGGCCCAGAGTTCAAGCCCCATGACCGACCAAAACAAACATTTAACAGTGAGCAACAGCTGTGGGTATACACACTCAGCTGGGATCCTTGGGTTATGAAGCCAAGGACAAGCAGGAGAGGATATGGAGCTGGTTGTTTCCCATAGTCAAAGATACCACAAGCCCTTCTAGGTTCCCTTGGGTTGAAGAAAAATGAGAAGCCGGCTGGGGATATGGCCTAGTGGCAAGAGTGCTTGCCTCGTATACATGAGGCCCTGGGTCCAATTCCCCAGCACCACATATACAGAAAATGGCCAGAAGTGGCGCTGTGGCTCAAGTGGCAGTGCTAGCCTTGAGCAAAAAGAAGCCAGGGACAGTGCTCAGGCCCTGAGTCCAAGCCCCAGGACTGCCCCCCCCCCCCAAAAAAAAAAAAAGAGAAGCCAGGAACTACATGCCTGCCTCCAAGATCTATCCACCTCTTTCCATACTTCCAAGAAGTAAGAGTTCTCTTGGGGCCTTGCTACCTACAGAGCATAGCACCAGGTCAGCTGATTGTCATCACGACCCCCTTGCTGATGGGGCCAGGCCCCATGGTGAGCAATGCAGGGCTAGCCTGACTTGCCAGGGAGACGGGTTTGTGCAGTGTCATGGCTGAGCATGGCAGTATACACATAATCCCAACTATTCAAAAGGTAGCAGGAGGAACTTGAATTTGAGGCTAGCCTGAGCAAAGGGAGCAAGATCCCTATCTCAAATGAAAGCGCTAAAGGTGCAGCTCAAGGAACGGAGTGCTTTTCCAGCATGGCAAAAACCCTAAGTTTAATCTCAGTACTGCCAGAAAAAGAAAAAGGCAGTTAAGACTTCTGTGAAAAATACTGGTTTGACTTTGTGTGTCTTGAGGCTTGGATACTGTCCCTTTGCCTTTTTCTGCTCAAGACTAGTGCTCTACTGCTTGAGCCACAGCTCCACTTCTGGCTCTTGGTGGTTAATTGGAGATAAGTCTGACAAAACTTTCCTGCCCAGGCTGGCTTCAAATTGTGACCCTCAGATCTCAGCTTTCTGAGTAGCTACAATTACAGGCCTGAGTTACCAGAACCCAGCTGGACTGTTTTTATGGCTGGTCCCATACCATCCTGTGGTTTCAGAGGATGCTGTGGGTCATGGAAATGCATGGACAGGAATGGCTCTCACTTGTCTATTTGTGTGGCATTGAGAGGTATGCAAGAACAAAGCTCTCAGAAACCCATATGCAAAAGCTTGGTCCCTAGGGTCTGAGCTCTCCTAGGGCTGTGGGAACTGTGTGTGGGGGAACAAGCTTGGTATCCTCTGCTGAGCCAGACAGTAGGGCTTCTTTCTAGAATCCATTTTATTAACAGCATCTGGCTGGCTGGTCTGCTGAGTAAGTTCAGATCAAGTCCCTTTCCAGGCAATTGTGAGCAAGGATCAAAGCCTTGGTGATTGGCCCATTAAGCCATGCTGTTACTCAACTGCATAGCAAAGTCCTGCACGTGCTCCTTCAGAGTCTGGCGGGCATCTGCCTGTGCCCGCTTCTCCCGTGCCCGCTCTTGCTGCAGCTTAGTCAGACGTAAACGTAGTCGTTGCTCTCGCCGCTTACAGGCCTGTAGCTGGCGTTGAGCCTTATCCAAGGCATCAAGGGCTGCTTCAGCCCTCCTCTTCCAGAGCAGGGCACTGCCCACCTGGTAGCTGTGCTCATTCTGGATGTAGGCTCCGGCAGGTGGTGGTAAGCGCAACATGTAGGCTGAGGGGGAGACAGGTCGTGGCTCAAGAGGAGAGGGCTGCGGCTCTGGTGAGGGCTGGGCACTGCATCCTGCTTCATCCGCCTGGGCACCTAAGGGGCCCAGAAGGTCTGAGAAGGGGCTGCTAAGGCCAGGCTCCAATCTCCCAGCTGGAGAGGCAGGCAAAGTGGCAGGTGCTGAGGCCTCTTCCACAGGAAAGCAGGTGACATCAGCAGGAGGAGGTGGAGAAAATGGAGTTGTGGGCCCTCTGCCTTCAGAACAGCTGGAAGAGAAAGAAACTGAGAGGCTAGACTAAGGAATTGCCAGATCCTGTTTCAAGAGCCCACCCCTAAGCCCAGTGCCTTAGCCTCAGGGTGGGAACAATGAATATTCCCCCACCCCACCTATAACACATACCGCTTCCGGCAACGCTGGAGACGGCTGACATCGGGTGGGCCAGGTGGGTAACCGTGCCCTTTGACTTTGTTTGTCCTGCGCAACTTGGTGAAAGACTCAAATATGGTAGGGACTGCTCCTTCCTTCAGCCTGTGATAACCACTGTGGGGAAAAGAAGCCTAGATGAGTTGGAGAAGGGACCAAGGTACTGCTAACACCCCAGCATGGGTTCCTTAATATTAGGGTTATAAGAGCCAGAAGGTACACCACAAACAGTAAGTTTAGGAAAATGCCAAATCAGGGAGAGTTCTGCTGATCTTCTAACAAGACAGGACTAAGTTGAGGTGGGTGGCAAACCACCCACTGAGTTTGACCATCCAAAGAGGAATTCTTGGGTTTCCTTGGAGGATTGGGCATCAAAGACCCCTGGAAAAGCTGTTTTGCTCTAGTGTCCCTGGCACAGTGTGGGGAAGAGGACACAGCACCCTTGGAACCAGGGGAAACTGCTCAAGGGCCTCCTCAGAACACAAATGCCCAATCACTCCGCTGCTCGGATGGCCCCACACTCTGCCCCAATGCTGGCTGGTGAGAAGGCCCACCTGATTCCCACCAGCTCAAAGCAGGTCTCCTCGAAGTGTTTGGAGCAGAAGTAGATGTACTCAGAGGAAGGGTCCCACAAGCCTTGGCCGCTGGGGTCCAGCCGCTGACAGTTGGCCAGCCACAAACTGCGTCTTGGGTTGTCCTTCTTGGGAAGTCTGCAGAGCCACAAACCCTGAGCACCAGGCTGCTGGC
Source organism: Perognathus longimembris pacificus (assembly GCF_023159225.1). NCBI lineage: Eukaryota > Metazoa > Chordata > Mammalia > Rodentia > Heteromyidae > Perognathus > Perognathus longimembris. The sequence continues at coordinate 94,854,144 of NC_063163.1, forward strand.
AGCCCTGGGCTCAGGATGATGTCCACGATCTCCCAAGGCATGCTGCCGGGAGACTCCCGCGACCCTGCCGGGTAAGCAACCCCCACCCGGGCACAGACACGAAACTGAGGTCTCGAGAAGGAAAGCAGCTTGCTTGCTCAGCGTCATCTAACACGAAAGAGTCAGAGGTCAGTAAGTCTAAGTCTTACACATCCCAGCTTTTATTTCGGGCCGGATTCCACGGTACCCGGACTGCCCCTTTCACCCTCCCACTTACAAATTCAAGCCTCACTTGGGCCTGAGGAAGGGACCGAGCGCATGCGCACTCACGACCAAAAGCAGCGGACTACACCGGTGCATGCGCACGTACGCCCTCACCCGCCCTCACGCGCTCTCACGCACCCGCACGCACACACGCACGCTGACCTGTGGAAGGAGATGCCGCGGTTGCGCGTCTCCCGCGTATCCCGTGTGCAGCAGCCGGCGGCGGAGCAGTGACGCGGCATCTGGGGAAGGGGTGGGAGCTAGGTCGCTGGCGGAGTGGTTTCGCGCCCCCCGCCACCACTCCGTTTCAAAGGGTTTAGGCCCGTAGGGTCACTGGCTACCCGATCTCGTCCCAACCCTGTCCCAACCCGTCCTCTTCGCTCCCGTCAGCGGCACTCACGGTCTCGCCATTGCTGCGCCGCCGAGGTCTCGCGAGGTGTGGACCGCGGCGGAAGTCGGTACCATAGAGACTCCAGACCGGGCGGCGCTCGCCCCGGAGGCGGGGCCTGAGGTCGCCTGAGCGGCGGTGGCCATGTCCACTTCCGGCCTGTTGCCCCAGCTCGCTGGGCCGCGCGTGCTGTGCCTGGCCTGGGTCATCTTCCGGCCCCCGGGTGACTTGTCAACCCCCGGGCAGGCCTGTGCGGGCCGGCCATACCCCAGAAGCCTCCTTAGCTGGCTACTACCACGTGCTCCAACCCCACTCCCGAGCCGGGCGAGGGGGAAGACGGCTGGAGGCCCCGCGGTCAGAACTGCCAGGCTTTGGAGGGGACGCTGTGGTTCTGTTGTACCCCCTCAGGAACGAGACCCCTGGCGAGGGGCTGCACCACCCCAAGACTGGGGGGGAGGGGGGAGCTACTTTCATGCCCGTCATGTATAGTGAAGGACTTAATGCTTCAAGTATTTTTCCAAATTCCTACATCCAGGTGTCTTAACTGGACAATTTTATGGGGATAAAAACCTTTTTTCCAAGACAAATTAACTTCCAGCATACAAGTATGGACTAAAGCTTTGCCCAAGTGAAGCACACAGGAAAAATGTTAGCATTTCCCTAGCCTCAGGTCCTCAGCTACTCCCACTAACCCCGATCCACCCATACCTAATAAGCCACTCCTACTCACTACCTACATACTTCCCCTTTACCCCCAGAGGGAGAAGCTGCCACCTGGATAAGGAGCAAACACGTAGCTCCCTCTCCCGTGGGAACTACGCCCTACTAATAACCTCCTTATGAACCTTCTTCTGTCTGTGATTATCTCTGCATGGTCCTCTGGGATGGCCAGGGAAATATCCTTTCACAAATAATGTCTCAACAAAAGAAATTTTAATAGTAAATATGTTCTGTAATGTTAAGGTGGGAAGAAGTTCCAGGGTTTGTGGCCAGCCACACCCTGGCCCTCAGTATTCCTCCCCTTCTTCAGCCTCTGCTTCCACGGAATCCACGCCAACCTCTTCATAATCCTTCTCCAACGCTGCCAGATCCTCCCGGGCCTCGGAGAACTCCCCTTCCTCCATGCCTTCGCCAACATACCAGTGCACAAAGGCCCGCTTGGCGTACATGAGGTCGAACTTATGGTCCAGGCGGGCCCAGGCCTCAGCTATGGCGGTGGTGTTGCTCAGCATGCACACGGCCCGCTGCACCTTCGCCAGGTCTCCCCCAGGGACCACAGTGGGGGGCTGGTAGTTAATGCCTACCTGCCCAAAGAGGAGAACACAAGTTAGTTTTGGCCTCAGAAATGGTAGCATTTAATGGCTTTGTGTATGTGTGGTGGGGGGAGGTATCTCCTAGGGTTTGATTTAGGGCCTGGATGCCATCCTTGAGCTTTTTCTGCTCAAAGCTAGAGCTCTACCACTTGATCCACAGTTCCACTTTTGGGTTTTTGTTTTGTTTTGGTGGTTAATTGGAAATAAGAGTCTCATGGACTTTGTTGCATGGGCTAGCTTACAACTGGGACTCTCAGATCTCAGCTTCTTAGCCAGCTAGGATTATGGATATGAACCACCAGTGCCCTGCATAATATATATATTTTTTTGGCCAGTCCTGGGCCTTGGACTTAGGGTCTGAGCACTGTCCCTGGCTTCTTCCCGCTCAAGGCTAGCACTCTGCCACCTGAGCCACAGTGCCCCTTCTGGCCGTTTTCCATATATGTGGTGCTGGGGAACTGAACTGAGAGCTTCATGTGTAGGAGGCAAGCACTCTTGCCACTAGGCCATATTCCCAGCCCCCTGCCTAATATTTTTTAACCCTAACGCTCTTTTTGGATTTACCCACAGAAGAGTACAAAGCAACATATATAAAAAATAGGTGTGCTTCAAGGCTAGGAATATGGCCTAGTGGTAGACTGTGCCTCATTTACATGAATCCCTGGGTTTGATTCCTCAGCACTACATATATAAAAAAGCTAGAAGTGGCGCTGTGGCTCAAGTGGCAGAGTGCTAGTCTTGACCAAAAAGAAGCCAGGGACAGTGCTCAGGCCCTGAGTTCAAGCAACAGGATTGGCAAAACAACAAAAATGTGTACTTTAGTCAGTATGATGGCCAAACTGGAAATGAATGTCCAGGATAGGGTAACACTTCAGTTATAGACCCATACATTACAACACATGAAAAAGGCTAGGCACAGGTGGCTCATGCCTGTAATCTTAGCTACTCAGGAGGCTGAGATCTGAGGATCAGGATTTGAAGCCAAACCCAGCAGGAAAAACCTTGAGACCTTTTTCATTTTTTTTCTTTTGGTGTCCTAGCACTAAAACCCAGTACCTGAGCCCTGTCCCTGAGCCTCTTTGTGCTCAAGGATAGCACTCTACCTTTTGAGACACAGCATCACTTCGTTTTTGAGTAGTTAATTGTAGATAAAAATCTCATGGGAGCTTTTCTGTCTAGGCTGGCTTTTTTTTTTTTTTTTTTTGCCAGTCCTGGGCCTTGGACTCAGGGCCTGAGCACTGTCCCTGGCTTCTTCCCGCTCAAGGCTAGCACTCTGCCACTTGAGCCACAGCGCCGCTTCTGGCCGTTTTCTGTATATGTGGTGCTGGGGAATCGAACCTAGGGCCTCGTGTATCCGAGGCAGGCACTCTTGCCACTAGGCCATATCCCCAGCCCCAAGGCTGGCTTTGAACTGCAATCCTTATATCTCAGCCTCCTGAGTAGCTAGAATTACAGGTGTGAACCACCTGCACCTGGCTGCTTACAGACTTTTATATGAACATGAGAGGCTATGATGTATACTTCCCTGTAAAACAGCCTTCCTATAAGCAGAAAAAACTAGAGGCTCATCTAGAAAAGGAAACCAAGTAAGTCATAGCATTTCCCCATGCCCTCAACTAAAGCTGCTTTGGATATCACCTTGCAGATGCCTCACTGACTGAAAGAAAAGGCTACTCAACTCTAAACATTTGGTAATCAGACACACAGAGTGAAAGGTTTCACTTTCTACTTATGAATTTTTGAGGTCTGCCGTCATTACCCTATGAGATTCACAGCTTGGTAAAATCTCCTTGGGGTTTTACAATTTACAAATAAATTTGAAGTCTGTCCAATGCATAATCAGTATAGTTAGAGATAATCAATACCAGGATATGTTGGTAGGTCTGCTGTTTGCTGACAGACACAGGGACTTTGCATCACCCAGCCCTACCTTAAATCCAGTCGGGCACCAGTCCACAAACTGGATGGTGCGCTTGGTCTTGATGGTGGCAATGGCCGCGTTGACATCTTTGGGGACCACGTCCCCGCGGTACAACATACAGCAGGCCATATACTTGCCATGCCGAGGATCACACTTGACCATCTGATTGGCTGGCTCAAAGCAGGCGTTGGTGATCTCAGCCACCGACAGCTGCTCGTGGTAGGCTTTCTCGGCCGAGATGACCGGGGCATAGGTGGCCAGGGGGAAATGGATGCGGGGATAAGGCACCAGGTTGGTCTGGAACTCTGTCAAGTCCACGTTCAGGGCCCCGTCGAAACGCAGGGAGGCTGTGATGGACGACACAATCTGCCCGATCAGACGATTGAGGTTGGTGTACGTGGGACGCTCAATGTCCAGGTTGCGCCGACAGATGTCATAGATGGCTTCGTTGTCTACCATGAAGGCACAGTCGGAATGTTCCAGAGTCGTGTGGGTGGTCAGGATGGAGTTGTAGGGCTCCACCACAGCTGTGGAAACCTGGGGGGCTGGGTAAATGGCAAACTCCAGCTTGGACTTCTTGCCATAGTCCACTGAGAGCCGCTCCATGAGCAGAGATGCGAACCCAGAGCCGGTGCCGCCCCCAAAGCTGTGGAAGATGAGGAAGCCCTGCAGGCCCGTGCACAGATCTGCCTGTGAGGAAAACCACGCCACACCATACCATGTGAGCCAGCGCCTGCACCACCAGCCAAGCTCCCTCCCTTCCCTCTGCACCGGCCTGAGGACCCACACCCTGGACATGGAGACCTGTGCACCCTCAGCTGGACTCCCGATGCCAGTCTGAGAATAGTAAAAGTGACCCATCCCCAGCCCAAGGCCCCATTCTCCCCACCAACCGCGTCCACACGCAGCCTCCCGCGTGCTGTCCCTACCAGCTTGCGGATGCGGTCCAGGACCAGGTCAACAATCTCCTTGCCGATGGTGTAATGGCCTCTGGCATAGTTATTGGCAGCGTCTTCCTTCCCGGTGATCAGCTGCTCTGGGTGGAAGAGCTGCCTGTATGTGCCCGTGCGCACCTCGTCTGCAGAGAGAAAGCGTGTGCTGAGGCTCAGGTCCCTCTGCGCACCAGGAGGGACAGCTGGCTGGCGACGGCTCAAGTCAGCACAGCGCACACTGTTCCTCCTAGGTCAACAGTGACTCCCTAACGTTGTTTGTCTTCATTTTCACTTCTTTTTCTCCATTTGTTTGTTTGGTTGGTTGAGATGAGGTCTGGATACATAGCCCAGACTAACTTAGAACTCCATAGGGAACCTAGGACTAGGATCATAATCCCCCCACCCAAGGCCTCCAGGTGCTGGGAATATAGGGGTGCACCACCACACCAGCACACTAAAGCAATCGTCCCTCTAGGAATCTAAAGGCAGCTCAGTACCAATGCCAAATGGAGTGCTCTTACTTGCTCACACGAGTGGCTGGACAGAAACTGACTTTGCTTGACCTGCAACCACCTCCAAGGGAGTAACTTACAACTCCTTCAGACACTGGGCACATACAGGTCATTGTGACTAGCAGCGCCCCATGTGGCCTGGGTCTCACAGGCTGTAAGGGGGAACATGCTTTCTCTATCTCTTCCAATCTGGAGGAACTATAGGGATGTTCTCTGCTGCCTCATAGCTAAGAGCCAGCCAAGAGTCCTGCGCCACCACTGCAGCAGCCCCTGACCAGCGAGAGGCAGTGGGAGGGACTCTTGGCCTATCATCTTCCTGCGGGCACAGCGGCTTCCTTTGAAAGGCCAGGGCTTCCTAAGTTAGGAGCCTGCATCCCACAGGCAGCAACCTTTCAGCTTCTCCCCCAACAATGTTAGAAGCCTCGGGCCACATGTTCCCTCCTCTCTACAGAAGGATTCCAGGGGCCTGTGTGGGGTGAGTGGAGGTGTTCCTGCCCTCCCAGGAAGGCCTCCCTCCAGGGCTAGAGCACCTACCAACCACCGTGGGCTCCAGGTCCACAAACACTGCTCTGGGCACATGCTTGCCGGCCCCCGTCTCGCTGAAGAATGTGTTGAATGAGTCATCCCCACCACCAATGGTTTTGTCACTTGGCATTTGACCATCGGGTTGAATTCCATGCTCCAGGCAGTACAGTTCCCAGCAGGCATTGCCAATCTGGACCCCTGCCTGCCCCACGTGGATAGAGATGCACTCGCGCTGGAAGCCAGAACACAAACATGGAAACCTTTATCTTCAAAGCAACCACAATTATAAGGTAGGCAAAACACCATACACAGTCTTGGGCAGTGCTTGGGCAGTGTCTAGAACTTTCTCAAACTTTTATTTCCAAACCAAATTTTGGGGCCAGGCATCAGTAGCTCACACCTGTAATCCTCACTACTCAGGAGGCTGGGATCTAAGGATCGTGGTTCAAAGCCAGCTGGGGCAGGAAAGTGTGAGTCTTAGTTCCATTTAACCAACAAAAAGCTGGAATTAGAGCTGTGGTTCAGGTGGTGAAGTGCTAGCCTTGAGCCAAACAGCCTGATGGCCAGGCCTTAAATTCAAACCCCTTGACTGACACCAAATAAACAAACAAAAAGAAAAAAACACCCTGCACTTTCAGATACAGGGAATTGTAATGGAGGAGGCAAAACTGATTGGAATACAATGCTAATATGCATGGTGACTCTGTGCTTGCTTTGGCAGCAAATATAATAAAAGATATAATTGGATCATGTATGGAGATGTAACAATGAAATCTTTCTCACTGTGTAACTGGTATAAGCAAAAAATATGAAAACAAAAGACACCACAAAAATAAAATGAAAACATCAAAACCTCCCACTTTCAACCTACCATCAGAAGCTCATGAATTAATTCTACTTTGGAGACTGAAATAGGGAGATCTGAAAATCGAGGCCAGCATGGATATGAAGCAAAGCTTATCTCACAAATAACCAGTGCAGGGCTGTGAATGTGGCCTAGTGGTAGAGTCCTTTCCTAGCATGCATGAAGCCCTGGGTTCAATCCCTCAGTACCACACAAACAGAAAAGGCTGGGAGTGTTGCTGTGGCTCAAGTGATGGAGTGCTAACCTTGAATGAAAGAAGTTCAGGCCCTGAATTCAAGCCCCAGTACTGGAAAAATAACAATAACCAGTGTAAATAAGAGATGGAGGTGTGGCTTAGTGATATTGTATCTGCATAGTAAACAGGTAGTCTTGAGTTCATACCTTAGTATTATCAAATAAATAATTTTATTTATTTTTTATTTTTTGGCCAGTCCTGGGGCTTGGACTCAGGGCCTGAGCACTGTCCCTGGCTTCTTTTTGCTCAAGGCTAGCACTCTGCCACTTAAGCCACAGCGCCACTTCTGGCCATTTTCTGTATATGTGGTGCTGGGGATTGAACCCAGTGCCTCATGTATAGGAGGCAAGCACTTTGCCACTAGGCCATAGCCCCAGCCCCCAAATAAATAATTTTATAAACTTATTTGCTCTAAACTATCCTGTTAAGTGGTAATCAGCCCAAGTATCTAAATGTTTGTGATGACACCATCTTTTTTAAAACTCAGAAACCATTTATTGTCAATAAGGAACTCCTTCCAGCAGTTAAATCACAGTAACTCACTGAAAAATATATAATCAGTGTTGACTGTGACTTGACTAAAGGATAATAGTCCAGCAAGGAAGCCTGGACCAAATCTCAGGTCAAGCAGGCCAAGCCCAGATAGTTACTATAGATGTATTCTTTTTTTGTTTGTTTGGTGCAGGTACCAAGGCTTAACTCTTAGGGCCTCATGCTTTTGCTTAGCTTTTTTGCTCCAGGCTGGTGCTCTATCACTTGAGCCACAGCTCCTCCTGCTTATGTATTCCATTCCCTCACAAGTGGATGCAGGTGCTCACCTGCCTGTGGCCAGCACCACAAGATCCCTTCACTCCCCGGCCTCTGCTTCATGGCACGAGAGAGTGGTTGGAGGAGTTTGGTCAGGGTACTCCTTCCCTCCCAGATCGCCTCATTTTTTTCTTCCAGTACTGTTGTTTTAAACTCCAGGCCTCACACTCACCAGGCAAATGTTGAACCACATCTTCAGCCCATTGCCCCAGCTTTTGAGTCAACACACTGATTCATATAGTCAATACTACCTCCTCTTTCTTTTTTTTGTTGGTTGTGGGGCTTGAACTCTAGGCCTGGGTGCTGTCGTTGAGCTCTTCATCTCAAGGCTAGTGCTCTACCACTTTGAGCCACAGCGCCACTTGGGGTTTTCTGGTGGTTAACTGGAGGTAAGAATCTCAAAGACTTTTCTTGTATGGGCTGACTTTGAACAGAGATCCTTAGACCTCAGCCTCCTGGGTAGCTGAGTTACAAGCGTGAGCCACCGGCACTTGGCTCTTTTGTTTTTTACCCAGTCCTGGGGCTTGAACTCAGGGCCTAGACACTGGACACTTGAGCTTCTTTTGTTCGAGGCTAGCACTCTATTACTTGAGACACAATACTACTTCTGGCTTTTTCTGTTTATGAGGAACCAAACTTAGCCCTCCATGCATCTTAAGCAAGCAGTCTACTACTAAGCCACATTCCCAGACTCCTCTTTCTCTTTCAAGTGAAGGAGTACAATGACTCCTGGGCATGTCAAGTGCTGGAACAAGATTATGTCTGTAACCCTTTTGATGCCCTAATAAATGGTACCTTATTAGGTGTTCTTCAAAGCATTTATTTTGAATAAAACAACCTATTTTTTTTGCTGGGAGCCTAACTGTAAACTCACTAGGCATTTTCATCTTCAATTTTAAGTCATCCTTACAAATACATAGAAATAATTAAAGTTAGAGCATATTTTCTACTGTAATTATGACCTACAATGAAAGAATCTAAAGTCCTGTTTTTAAAGAACCAAATCTCAGTCTGTACAGGCATAAAAAAGTATCAGTATAATGGATCAATTTCCCCTACATCGTGGGAGATCAGAGCATTCAGTCCTAGGAGCCTCTCCAGTGTCAACTACTATAAGCTTGTAGGCAGCTAGCTTCTATGCGTCACTTCAGTTTTTCTATAAATACCAAGCCACCTATGGGCTAGAGTTCTTAGAATCTGTTCATGTCCTGGGAGTTTCCCTAATGTTTTGTTTTTGCATTGCTCAAACAAAAACTGTAAAATTTAAGTGCATGAAGTAAATTTGTGTGTGTATGTGTGAGTTCTGGGGCTTGAACTCAGAGCGTGGGCAATGTCCCTGAGCTTTTGTGCTCAAGGCTAGTGTTCTACCACAGCTCCAGTTTAACTTTCCTGTATAGGTTGACTTTGAACTGCAGTCCTCAGATCTCAGCCTCCTGAGTAGCTAGGATTAAAAGGCACGAGCCACTGGTGCTCAGCGATGACTAAGTGACAACACAGGAGCCCAGTCTTCCAGAATGGGAATGCATCACTAACACTCACAATACATAAGATGGGGTAGGTTCAGGTTGCGCGGCCATTTCTGTCTTTCTTTAATCAATGAAACCAATCCAAGCATCAGGAACATCTTTTGCTTCTAAGTGAAAGCCACTATAAATTCATCATTGCTTCTAAGTAAAAGCTACTACAAATTCATTATTGCCAACCTCATGTGAATTATCACACTTAATTTTTCTGTTTTGCCTGTACTACAGCTTGAAGTTAAAGTCTGGGTATTATCCCTTAGCTACCCCCCCACCCCCCCAAGAATGGTGCTATAGCTCCACTTCTAGCTTTTTGGTGATTAATTAGAGGCAAGTCTTACAGACTTTCCTGCCTGGGCTGGCTTTGAACCATGATATTCAGTTTTCAGCCTCTTGAGTACCTAGGGTTACAGGTATGAGTCACTGGTGCCTGGAAAACTTATTATTTCTTTAGTTTTTCTATGCCCTCTGAAAAAAATTATTTGGGGAATGGTAATGTGTCAGTGGTAGTGTTCACCTAGCATACACAAGGTTCCCTGGATCTATCCGTGTAACCAAAAAGAAAAAATAAACTTTGACCTTTAATTTAAAAGGTAAACTCCAGACCAATCTCTTTCTCTGTGTATGTGAGTATCCAGGTCCTGGGGCTTGAACTGGGAGCCTGGGTGCCATCCTTGAACTTTTCTGCTCAAACCAGTTTAATCTCATGTATTCTTCTCTATATTCTTGGCAAATGACCTTGTTTTCTTACCCAGAGAACCACTTCTTTCCACCAAATCGGCAAACAGCTCTGCTTTCCTGCTCTCCTTTGCTTTATATAAAGCAGTGTCTTCTACAGTTGATGACGTTTTGTTTCTACTAATCGACTACCCCAAACAGTCCTCAGTGCTGTTCCTAGGCCCCTAGGCAGTAAAGCCAATTTCAAAGTAGGGACTCGCACCTTAATCAATCCTTTCCACTGTGCTAATATTTGTGCTAATGGCGCACAAACATACATGAAAAAAAACTGTTAGAAACTCAGCCAGGATCAAGGTAACACAGCACCCTTGATCAGAATGAAAAGAAAACACAACTCAATCACCCTCACTTCTCTCCCTCTTCTGCCATCTACTTCCTGCCCTCTCTTCTTCCTGGCTGCCATGAGGTGTTCTGCTCTGCTCCATTACATCCTCCCTTCCAAGGTGAGCTGACACTTGTGAAACCATGAGCCAAAATAAACTTTTCTTCTCTTAAAAACAACAACAGAAACAAACAGCAATCATTTTTTCAAGCTGGGCACTGGTGGCTCACACCTGGAATCCTAGTTTCTCAGGAGGCTGAGAACTGAGGATCAGTTAGAAGCCAGCCCAGGCAGAGAGAATCTTATCTCCAATGAACTACTCAGAAAAAACCAAAAGTGGCACTGTGGCTTAAGTGGTAGAGTGCTCAAAAAGCTCAGGGACAATTCCCAGGCCTGAGTTCAAGTCCCCCCCCCACCAAAATAAAACAACCCTTAAAAAAAACACCTAAGGTACAGAACCCAGACCCTGAATTCAAGCCCCAGTACTAGAACCCAAAGCAAAAAGCCCAAAACCACAAGCAAAGCCTGGACAATCTTTGGGTATTCAGACTTATGTAACTTCTTATATATGCTAACCCATATTACTTTTAAGTATATATGTACATTTTTGTTATTCTTGTTTGCTAGTTCTGATGCTTGAACTCAGGGCATGGGCACTGTCCCTGAGCCTCTCTGTGCTCAAGGCTAGCACTCTACCACTTGAGCCACAGCGCCACTTCCACATTTTCTGAGTGGTTTACTGGAGATAAAAGTCTCACGGACTTTCCTTCTCCGGCTGGCTTAGAACTGTGATCCTCAGATCTCAGCCTCCTAAATAGCTAGAATTACAGCTGTGAGCCACTGGCAGCCGACTCTATTTTTTTTTTTTTAAGTATTTTTAAAGTTCTCATGTTTTTGTTTTTTGGCATCACTCGCGCTTGCTCGACTGGTGCTCCACCACTTCAGCCATGCCTCCTAACAGTATTTTGCTAGTTAATTTAGAGATGGACTCTGGAGGACCTTTCTGCTGGAGCTGGCTTCCTGTCCCAAGCCTCAGGATCTTAACCTCCTAAGTAGTTAGGGTAAACCACCAGTCCATATCCCCACCCCCACCCCCACCCCGGCCCTTTAACTTTCTAATGTGGCAAACTTTGTTGTTAGCCACACACAAAGGGACTTGGAGCTCCCCGCTTTCCGGGTTCTGGAATCCAATGCTATTGTTTATTATCAAGGAGGCTGAGGCCTAGTGGCACACTCCTTGAAACAAAAACTCTCCCCTCCCCGCCCCCCCGCCCCTTGCAGCCCGAATCTGGGGCGATGCAGGCGCTGGCGGCGCGCTTCACCCCGGGCACTTGCAATCTGTGCCCCAGGCGTCACATCTGCCCTCCGAACACATCTGTCCTCAACAACACTCGGGAAAAGCCCTCTGAGCCACACGGCTTCCTCCCTCCCACAGACTCCTTCTCGAGGCTCTTGTCCACCCCAAGGCCCCCCCCTCCAGGCACTGGGGGTCCCTCCGCTCCTGCACTGCCCACTGCCGAGCCCTTGGCCGAGCCCCAGCATTTTACCATGGTGAACGATGCTCCGACAACGCTGCACCAACTCACCACCCGTCCTCAACCGCCGCCACGCGCTCAACTGCGGAGACCACGAGCGCCGCGGCGCTCTTATACCTCGCTACGAGGTGCTCATTGGTCCAGAGCTTCTGGGCGGCGGGAAGAAGCTCTAGCTCCTGTTTATGATTGGCTATTGTTCCGCTTAAGTCATGGAGCTTTCTGATTGGACTCAAGTTGGGCGGGAAGGCTACAGAGTCGCGGAGGGCCCCGGGGACCCCGCGTTCAAGACTGTCCATGGAACTGCCTAGTTGGGGTGCCCAATAGTGATCGTACCGTGCATGGAAGGCTCTGAAGTGCAAAACACTAAATGCTGCCGGCAATACTTTAGACACCCAGGCCCTAGTTTCTTTTTGTTTTTCTTGTCTTCCTTTTTTTTTTTTTTTGGTTCGGTCCTATGGCTCGAACTCTGGGCCTGGGCACTGTCCCTGAAGCTCGTCAGCTCAAGGCTAGCGCTCTACCATTTGAACCGCAGCATCACTGCAGGTTTTCTGGTGGTCAATTGGACATAAGAGTCTCATGGACTTCCCTGCCCGGGCTGGCTTTGAACTGCGATCCTCAGATCTCAGTCTCCAGAGTAGTTAGGATGACAAGGTGTGATCGGTGCCTGGCTCGTTTCTTCTTTCGTTTCAGTCCTGGGGCTTGCACTCAGGGCCTGGGCACTGTCCTTAAGCTTATCTTATTCAAGGCTAGCACTCTACCACTTAAGCCACAGCTTCACTTCGGCTTTACCAAAAGGCTAGAAACAGAGCTGTTTGGGGTTCCCACCCCCCCTCGGCGGGGTGGGTGGGGAGGGAGTGCACTGGGTTTGAACTTGGCCTTGTGCTTGCTAGATAGGTCCTCTACTACTTGAACTATGCCCCAGCACTTTTTGCTTTAGATTGTTTTTTCAGATACAGTCTTTAGTTTTGCCTGGCTGGGCCAGGAACACGACCCTCCTTACCTCGTAGGACGACAGGGATCGCAGGAGTGCAGCTGGTCATGTTTGTTGGTTGAGACGGAATCTTGACAATATTTGCCCAGGCCAGGCTCACATTTCTAACCTTCAAACCTCTGCCTTCCCTCGTACCTGGGATTTTTGCATGCACCACACTGTATATGGCCCCTCCTCCCATTTTTATTCAGTCTTTGAAAACAATGCTACCTCCAAGAAGCCTTCCCACCATACAGCCAAAAATACATGAACCTTCCTCCTCTTCTGCCCCTTTCTCTGGTGCTGAAAAGCCATTACCATCCAGCACCTGGTAACTGGGCAGTGTGCTCTGCAGGAAGCTGGGGAAACCAGAAGACCATGCATTATCTTCCCGGCTCTTTTTCTTTTCTTCTCTTTTCTTTTTGGCAGTCCTGGGGCTTGAACTCAGGGCCTGAGCACTGTCCCTGGCTTCTTTTTGCTCAAGGCTAGCACTCTGCCACATGAGCCACAGCACCACGTCTGGAATTTGCTATATATGTGATGCTGGGGAATGGAACCTGGGGCTTCATGTATATGAGGCAAGCACTCTTGCCACTAGGCTATATTCCCAGCCCTGTTTTTTTTGGCCAGGTCAGCAAATCCTTCTGTATGTTAGCTCACCATTTCCATTTTAAAATTACCATATCCTGGGTAGTTGAAACAACAAAAACTTATTTTCTCACAGTTTTGGAGGCTGGAAGACCCAGAGATTCTTCTTGCTGGTTTGTAGACATCCAATTTTTTTGAAGTTTCATATCTCTTGCTACTTTGAAAACCTTTTCTCTATTTATTTAGTGCTTGTACTGGGGCTTGAACTCAGGGCCTGGGCACTCTCCTTTATTTAGCCTTTTCTGTTCAGAGCTGGTGCTCTACCACTTGAGCCATAGCTCTACTTCTGGCTTTTTGCTATTTAATTGGAGATAAGAGTCTCATGGACTTTTCCTTGCCCAGAGCTTTGGACTGCAATGCTCAGATCTCAGCCTCCTAAATTACTAGGATTACAGGCATGAGCCATCAGAGCGTAGCTTTGTTTTTACTTAAAAATGTTTCTTTCTTTTATTTAAATATATTTAAAGCTGGACATTGGTGGCTCATGCCTGTGATAGTAGCTTCTCAGAAGGCTGAGATCTAAGGATCACAGTTTAAAGCCAGTCCAGGGCAGGGTTGTCCATGAGACTCTTTTTTTTTTTTTTGAACATGCTAAGATTGTTTATTGTTTTGGGAAGCAAGAAAGAGGTGGTGAGAGTGATTGGAATACTTGTAAACATGTGGAAGTGGAACAATGAAATCCTCTTATGTATAACTAATCTAAGCTTAAAAAAAGTAAAGGTGGGTGGGCTGGGGATATGGCCTAGTGGCAAGATTGCTTGCCTCGTATACATGAGGCCCTGGGTTCAATTCCCCAGCACCACATATACAGAAAACGGCCAGAAGTGCCGCTGTGGCTCAAGTGGCAGATTGCTAGCCTTGAGCAAAAAGAAGCCAGGGACAGTGCTCAGGCCTTGAGTCCAAGCCCCAGGACTGGCAAAAAAAAAAAAAAAAGTAAAGGTGGGCTAGGAATATGGCCAGTGGTAAAGTGCTCGCCTTGTATACATGAAGCCATGGGTTCAATTCCTCAGCACCATATATATTATAGAAAAAGCCAGAAGTGGCGCTGTGGCTCAAGTGGCAGAGTGCTAGCCTTGAGCAAAAAGAGGCCAGGGACAGTGCTCAGGCCTTGAGTTCAAGCCCCAGGACTGGCAAAACAACAACAACAAGAAGAAAGAGTAAAGGTTTCTGTAAACCAGATGTCTAATCTCTTCCTTAGGCTTAACAAATGATATGTTCAACACACTGAAACTTAGGATCGTCCTCCCTCCCTAAATATAAAGCACAGATGTATATATACACTTTAAAAGAATCCAGCAATCCCAGTCTTTCATAAGACACATATATGATTATAATCATGTAACAAAAACATTCTCACAGAACTTTTCTCAGAGTGCATCTCTCAAAATTATAATTCAAGACAAAGTCTTGTGCTCTATGAATACATAAATCTTGAGTTCATGATTTGTAAATTCAACCATTACACACTTGTGGGAAACCAGCTCATATGTAATTGTGACACTTTAAAATTGTACAAGTTTTTGACATCTGCCCTCCCACCCCATATTTAGTCTCCTAAAGCGACAGGAAAACATCACCAGTCACAGGCTTAATGGGTTTAATAAGTTTACTCTTCAGTTCCTATTTGCAGCACTCATAATCTTTTGAAATACCAGTCTGACCTGGCAGTGGCCAATAGTAAATTTCTATTCCCTAAAGGAAAAGTTCAGTTTCTCTGAGCATTCTGTGTTGCAGTGGCACTTGTCCAGAATTGGTATCTTCCCATAATTAGGGAACTTTTAGTACCAGTGAAAAAAAAGCTTTTTCTCCTTCAAGGGGAAGAAAGAAAGGTTTTTCTCAAAACAGCTGATTTGGCTGTGAGATCTTTCCTTTTGGCCCATCTCTTCAGGCTCTTTTATTTGTCTTTTTCTTTTTTGCAGTAGAGCAAGAGAGACCAAAACCTAACCTGAGTTACAAGAAACAAGACAGTGATGGCTATAAAAGAAGTTACTAGGAGCAACTGAGATGCTCCTATACCTCCCACATTCAATGTATGTGCGTCACCAAAAAACAACAAAAATAACAAATCCACAAAATACACAGCTAGAATTATAAATAAAACCCATTCATCCAAGGGTGCTGGAAGGCAGGAGGGAGAGATGGGAGGGTAAATGGCACAGAAAGGAAAGTGAAGTATTCAAATTCAGGCATAGGGGCTGGCAAACGCTAGAAAACAGCTGTGGTCCTTTAAGACTCATGAAGGTGGTAAAAATCCACATACTGGTGTCAAGAAGATACTGCTCTATGTGCACCAAAGACAAAAATTCAAACTCCACAAACAGAAGAGACTATGCAGAGGGCCCTTGGCAGAGTGGGTCCTGCCTTCCCTGGCAGGGGGGAGAACAGAGAAAAGAGCTGCTGTGGGTTCCATCCACTCCCACCCATCCCTTCTGAACAGCAGGCAACTCAGTGGCCTACAGCAGCCTTCAGTTTAGCAGGAGATGGATGCGGTGAAGGAAACTTCTCTGCAGAGGTTGGGCTGCTCAGGGCAGACTGCAGGTAGACTGTCTTGTGGAAAAGTCTGTTGCTTCAGAACATCACCAAGGAGACAAGGTGCAACTGGAAAAGGTATGCTTTTCCAGGGGTCTTTGCTTCCTTGTCGCTGATAATGAATAAACGAAAGAGGACAGAGAAGAGGCAGCCACTAATAATGTATGAGGACTGCATTGCTGTGAGGAAAGCCAAGGGCAAACCAAATCCAAAGTAGTAAGGCCAGTTCCGTTCTAAGTTTGACAATCGCTGGTGCATTTCAATTCCTTCATTGAACCAATGATGTTCAAAGCAGTGCAGTGAGTAGAGAAGGGACATATGCAGCAGACTAACCAGCTGACCAGCAAGATGAGTGGGAAAGAGACTTACAAACATCCCCTGGATAAGGAAGAGAGCCTGCAGCAAAAGGTTGAAGAGCATATCAGCAATGATTTTGCTGACACTAGGGAGTGGATGAGGCTTCCTCCCTGATACCTCAAATGCCAGGTCACCAATATCCTGAAACCAAGTGGCATTCACAACTTTGCTAAGCACGAACAGGAGGAGCACCCAAAGAGCACTGGACATTGATGTGAGGAAGAACTCCAGCCATGATCAAACTTCTCCATGCAGTGATGGATCACCAATAATTCAGGCTGTTAACTGACTGAAGCACAGGGATAAAGACTTGATAAAACAAGAGAAGACTGAACCAGAACACTCTGCCGTTCCAAGCACAGCCCTGGAAAAATCTACCGAGAATGCATGGCTCACTCTTGCTTCCGCTCCATACTCTGGGCTCTCTCCTCTGAGCCAGGACACTGCCTGCCCTTCTTCGCTGCTGTTCCTCTCTCTTTGGTTGGATTTGAGCATCTAGCTTTGAGATAGTACAAATACCCCAGATGGAGTCTTTGAGTCCCCTGTCAAGGGCCTAGAGAAAGGTTTTTTTTTTTGTTGTTGTTGTTGTTTTTTTTTGCCAGTCCTGGGCCTTGGACTCAGGGCCTGAGCACTGTCCCTGGCTTCTTCCCGCTCAAGGCTAGCACTCTGCCACCTGAGCCACAGCGCCCCTTCTGGCCATTTTCCATATATGTGGTGCTGGGGAATCGAACCCAGAGCTTCATGTGTAGGAGGCAAGCGCTCTTGCCACTAGGCCATATTCCCAGCCCCTAGAGAAAGGTTTTGACACTGTTGGCCATCTCACCATCCAGACTATCAGCTACACAGAGACTCGAGAAGTACCTCAAAATCTGTCATCATCAAGGACCCGCGCAGCCGGCGCTCCTCCACCGGGCTTCCCCACTGGGCTTGGTTCCCCTCCATACTGGCACCTGGCCGGCAGGCCACCAGGGACCTACCTGCTCCACCCACTGCCGGGGCGTTCCCAGGGCCCGGGCCGTTGCACCCATACTCCCATGAGACTCTTATCTCCATTAACTGCCAAAAACTGGACTGGCACACACATACACACACACAATAGTAGCATAAAGTAATTGTATTTAAATCCATGTATATAATGTCCTTTGATCAAAATCATCCTGTATATACTATTTTTTAGCCTCTCCTTCTTATCCCTCCTTTTTTTTTTTTTTTTTCTTGCTTGTTTGAAACAGGGTCTCACTATGTAGTCCAAACTAGCCTCAAACTCATGATTCTCCTGTGGCTACCTCCTGAGTGCTAGGATACAGGTATGCCTCACCGTGACTGGCAGACATTAATATTTTATGCATCTCCAGTTTTTTTCTGTAGAGCAGAATAGTCAGTCAAACAATTGGATCAAAGGTCACAGGCAGGCTTAAAGCTCAGTGACAAACTGTCTTCCAAAAAGGTTGTGATTGTCTGCATTGTTGCAAGTGGAGTTTGGGAATGATAATTTTGCACTTCTGTTTTGTTTCTATTTCCTTTTATTTCATCTGCCAAGTTGTCAGTACATGAATATGTGCAAGACAGGGACATTTTTGCCTTGTGTCCAGCTCAATATAGCACATATCAGGGCCTTGTGTTACAAGAGTGAATGAGAGGCTGGGTGCTGGGGGCTCACATCTATAGCCTTAGCTTCTCAGGAAGCTAGATCTGGGGATCTCAGTTCAAAGCCAGCATGGGCAAGGAAAAGTTATGAGATTCTTATGTCCAGTTACCCAGTGAAAAGTCAGAAGTAGAGGTGAAGCTCAAGTGGTAGATCATCAGCCTTGAGCAAAAGAAGCCAAGCAAGAGCATGAGGCCCTGAGTTCAAACCCCGTTACTGGCACAAAAGAAAAGAAAAAGAAAAAAAGAATGAGAGACAGCCCAGATTACAGCAAGGACAGCAGGGCAGAGAGGAAGGCACAGTGTCATGAGTCAAATGGCCCACAATGTGGAAGGTGAAGGGGCTTATTGGAGGAGATGAATGAAGAAGCCTTGCTCCAGTCATTTAGTGGTTAGATGCTGGTGATGATGGTTTGAAGATTGGCAGCAACTCTTTTTTATACTCTGGTCTGGGAGAGCCAGTCTTTAAGCAAAGCCCTGGAAGAATTACCTTCACTGAGCTTGCGAAGTCATCAAATTCTCTGTTTACCTGGATATCCTAAGGAGAGACATTACAAGCAGTGGTTATTCCTTTCTTTCTTTTCTCAGGGCCTGAGAGCACCATCCCTGGCTTCTTTTTTGCTCAAGGCTAGCACTCTGTCACTTGAGCCACAGCGCCACTTCTGGCCATTTTCTATATATGTGGTGCTGAGGAATCGAGCCCAGGGCTTCATGTATAAGGCAAGCACTCTTGCCACTAGGCCATACTCCAAGCCCCAGTTATTCCTTTCTGAGAACTCCATTATTATTTTTTTTTTGCATACACAGCTCTCCAAGAAGCTCCACTAAGCAGTTTTTCTCCTGTAGCCAACAATTTCTTTTTTTTTTTTTTGCCAATCCTGGGGCGTGGACTCAGGGCCTGAGCACTGTCCCTGGCTTCTTTTTGCTCAAGGCTAGCACTCTGCCACTTGAGCCACAGTGCCACTTCTGGCCATTTTCTGTATATGTGGTGCTGGGGAATTGAACCCAGGGCCTCATGTATACGAGGCAAGCACTCTTGCCACTAGGCCATATCCCCAGCCCCCCAACAATTTCTTATTCCCCAAATTACTAAAACAGAGAAGGGAAGGAAGGGAGGGCAGTTAGGGACGGGCACAATTGCATTCTTTGTGGGAGGTTAGGGGAGAATAGTAGGGATTGAACCCAGGCCCTCCCGGTTTAATTCTACTACTTCAAGTATACCCCTTGTCTTTTCAAAAAAAATTCTATTGAATTATAAAAACAAAGTTGAACTCAGGGTTTTGCATTTGTGAGTTAGGCCTTCCACCTCTGATTTACAACTTCAGGACTTTTCTGCCTGGTGGTTTTTGGAATAGGGTCCTGCATTCTGACTGGACATGCACTTGTAGGATGATTTGCCTGTTTTCAGATTTCCCTATGTAGCTGGAATGACAGATGCATGACACCCTCCCTAACTTCTCCCCTCCCTCCCTCCCTCCCCCCCTCTTTCTTACTTTCCTTTTTTCTTTCTTTCTTTCTTTCTTTTTTTTTTGTGCCAGTCCTAGGCTTGAAATTTTGGCTTCGGTGCTGTTCCTGAGCTTTTTTGCTCAAGGCAAGTGCTCTACCACTTGAGCCATAGTTCCATTGCTGGCTTTTTGGTAGTTAATTGGGAGATAAATCCCACAGACTTTCATGCCTATGTTAACTTTGACCTGTGATCCTCAGATCTCAGCCTCTTGAGTAGCTAGGATTACAAGTGTGAACCACTGGTGCTCAGTACTTCTTTCCTTTGAGAAAAATATTTCTTGCTAGGATAATGGTTCAAAGCCAGCCAGGTCAGGAAAGATGGTAAAACTCCTATCTCTAATTAATGACCAAAAAGCCAGAAGTGATAGAGCATCAGTCTTAAGCAAAAAAGCTAAGTGAGCCAGGCGCTGATGGCTCATGCCTATAGCTACTTAGAAGGCTGAGATCTGAGGATCACAATCTAAAGCGGGTCCGAGTAGGAAACTCCAAGAGACTCTTATTTACAAATTAACCATAAGAAAACCACAAGTAGAGCTGTGGCTTAAGTGGTAGAGCACTAGCCTTAAGTGAAAAAGCTCAGGGGCAGTGCCCAGGCCCTGAGTTCAAGCTGTATGACCACCACTACTATCCACCACCAACAAAGCCAAGTAAGAGTGTGAGGCCCTGAGTTCAAACCCCATTAACTGGCAAAATGAAACATTTTTTTTTCCTCATTTCCCTCACAGATACAAAAGTTAACCTTCCTGTCTCACAGTCCCCTTGCAGCGGTACATGCCCCAGGATAGAGGCAGGGAAAAGAGCAGCCTTGTAAGTGCAGACTCTGGAGGTGTAAACACCTGTAGACAGTGAGCACTATGCCACTGCCCTCCACATCTTCTCTTCAGAAGAGGAACCTCGGCAGGGGCCCAAGGTGAGACCTCAGAAATGTTACCTGTTCAGATCAGGAGTTAAGTCGTGCCGGGGGTTTGTAGCCTCCCGCGCTCTCCTGTCCTTCAGGAGAGTCAGGAAAGCGTACCCCACGCGGGGGGGTCCAGGAAGAGGGTGTGGGGGCTGACAGACCACCACCCAGCCCCCTTCTCCACAGAGGATAAACAGGCAGCCTCGAAGCCGGTGGGCGCCAAACCCGTTTAATCCAGGAAAAGATCTGTTACACAGGTTGGGGGCGGTGGAAGGGGAGGGATACGTCCACCTATGTAGGGGCTGGGATTTGATGCCTGAGCTGTCCATCAGGGTGGAGCTCCGAGGGACCTCGCTAAGGAGCGGCCTACATCTACATCCTGGCCCTCAGGACTGCCTCATATGCCAGGAGTCTGGGCCGGTGTTCCCCACAAAGTAGGGGTGGCTTCTTTTTTTGGTCAGTTGTGGGGCTTGAATTCTGGGCAAGGGTGCTGTTCCTGAGCTCTTCAGCTCAAGGCTAGCACTCTACCACTTGAGGCACAGCGCCACTTCTGGTTTTCTGATGGCTAATTGGAGATGAGAGTCTCACAGACTTTCCTGCCCCGACTGGCTTCAAACCATGGTCCTCAGATCTTAGCCTACTGAGTAGCTAGGATTACAGGTGTGAGCTTCCAGCGCCTGGCTAGAAGTGGCTTCTTGATCCACACAGTGGATCACGGCAGGGCATTTTCTTTCTCTAACTTTCTCACTTCATTCCTCTAACATGGAAGTGATGATAACTCACAGGGTTTTTGAGAGGGCCAGAGATGAAGTTCATGAGAAGCTCTTACAGAGAAATCAAGCAGTTCAAGAGTAGAGGCTGGGTTGTTCCGGACAGATTTAAGGAGACCAAAGCAGCCTTCACTTCTCATGGGATTCCTGGACACCTAAGAGAGACACAGACAACGAGAAGAGGAGCCCAGGGAGACCAGAGAACAACCTGCATCTATGTCTTGGACCACATGCACTGTGGCGTCCTTGCAGGTCTGTCTGTGAGGGATAGTGTCGGTGAGGGAGCTGAGTGGGGGGGAGAGGAAGGGAGTGGACACTGGTTAGGCACTCATCTAGTGGACCTGGCCCTTAAACAACTGTTCGGGGGGAACACAACATTTCTTAGTGTGATGAACTCAAGGAGAGAAAGCATCAGCAGCACTTGAGAGGAGAATAGAATTCTGAAGTTTACAGGACAGGTGAATGGAGCTGGGCGTCGAACTGCTCAGCAAGAGCAAAACCAGGGGTAAAAAAAAAAAAAAAAGAATTGCACATGCCTGCACGTGTGTGGGCATGTCCTACGTGCAAAGGTGCGTGGGTGCATTCCAGTATGCATGCAGAGAATTCTGAGCAGCAGAGGTAAGAGCTGTGAACTTGGAACTGAAAATAGTCAGAGCCCAGAGCCCCGATGGGTTACAAGTTCATTAAAAATTGTGTTCATTTGGGCGACCATCCAGCTGGTGGCTGGAAATGTACATCAAAGCTTGAAAAGAAAATCTGGGATCACTATGGGGGCCAGAGAGCTAATGAGGGGATTATAGAAAATCTGGGGATGGGGAGCAGAGTCAGATACCACCCCCTAGCTGGTGATACTGTCCCTGGGCACATGCTGTGGGCATGGTAGCCTCCATTGCTCCACCCTCCCTGGCTTCCTCCCTTCCCTATCTTCTGCTTTTAGCACTGCCTAGTTGCTCCCTCCCCAGCTACAACCCTGGGGAAGGGAACTCCTGCCAGGCCCATGGGCCTCAGGTAGGTGGCCCTGAGCTGCCCAACTCTGGGTGTTTGCAAGTCTCCAGGAAGCTCAGGGAAAAAGGAGAAGCTAGGGCTGTTCCAGCAGAGGAGGAGGAAGGAGGGCAGCAGGAGCTGTGGAGAGCTTCTGGGATCACACTGGAGATCCAGCATGGACCGGCAGATGTGGGAGAAGTAGTCACAAAGGGAAAACCAGGACTGGCTCAATAGCCTGTGTGCACTTCTTCTCATCCTCATCTGTGGGTAGAAAGAGGTGGGAAGGGGTCTGTGTGGATGGGCATAGGGCAGGTCTGGACTGGGGTCTCCTCCTTCAGGCTACTGCTTACCACAAGAATCCTCAGTGTCTGGTTGACCTGGAGGCCCAGCCCCAGGCTCAGAGCTCCCACCATAGAGATGCGGTTGTTGCTGCAATAAAAAAAGACATCATAACTAAAATATGGAATCAGCCTAGCACCCATCAGTGGATGGATAAAGACAACGAGGGAGCTGGGAGCCAGTGGCTCACACCTGTAATTGAAACTATTCAGGAGGCTGAGATCTGAGGATCCTGGTTCAAAACTGTTTGAGCAAAATAGTTCTTAAAACTCTTATCTCCAGGACTGGGAATATGGCCTAGTGGCAAGAGTGCTTGCCTTGTATACACAAAGCCCTGGGTTTGATTCCCCAGCACCATATACAGAAAATGGCCAGAAGTGGCGCTGTGGCTCAAGTGGTAGAGTGTTAGCCTTGAGCAAAAAGAAGCCAGGGATAATAGTGCTCAGGCCCTGAGTCCAAGCCCCAGGACTGGCAAAAAACAACAACAACAACAAAACCAAACAACTCTTATCTCCAATTAACAAGCAAGAAAATGGAAGTAGAAGTGTGGCGCAAGTGGTAGAATGCCAGCTTTGAGCAAAAAAGCCAAGTAAAAATATGAGGTCCTGAGTTCAAGCCCCATTGCTAACACACACACACACACACACAGTGGATTATATGTACATGGGAGTATTATTTAGCCATAAATAGGAATAAAATTATACCATTTGCATCAAATGGGTGGAACTAGAAAACAAAATATTAAGTGAAATAAGCAGGACATAGAAAGGCAAGTATCACAGGTTTCCTGTTCTATGTGGAAGCTCTCACACACACACACACACACACACACACACACACACAAAGAGAGAAAGGGAGAGAGAGAGAGAGAGAGAGAGAAAACAACCTAGCCTTTCTTTTCCCACCTTCTTCCTCATACCTTTCCCAATTTCAAGTAATCATTATCCTGTCAGGTTTCCTTCTTTCCTTCCTTCCTTCCTTCCTTCCTTCCTTCCTTCCTTCCTTCCTTCCTTCCTTCTTTCCTTCGTTTCTTTTTTTTTGTTTACCTGTCTTGGGGCTTGAACTCAGGCCTGGGTGCTGTCCCTGAGCCTCTTTTTTTTCCTTTTTTTTTTTTTTAGCATTCTACCACTTGAGCCACAGCACTACTTCTGGCTTTTTCTGAGTAGTTTATTGGAAATAAGAGTCTCACAGACTTTCCTGCCTGCGCTGGCTTTGAACCACAAGCCTCAGATCTTGGCCTCCTGAGTAGCTAGGATTACAGGTGTGAGCCACCAGAGTTCCTTGGCTCTTTCTTTAGGGAGGAAAAGAAGGCCTCTGTGTCTTCAGGGGTCAGTCCCTAGCAAGGGGCTCCACCATAGCCACCTATGACCTGTCTGGTCCCTGCCTCTTCCCTTCCACTAGTCTTACCTTGAACTCCACTATCTGCTGAGAGAGAAGCACTGCACACACAGTCGGCCCTCAGCAGTCCTGTGCTGAGAAAAGCATGCCCGCAATTTCAGGGCTGTGCCTTACTCACCCAGACTAGACTCTTACAAGTGGAAGTAAATCTGTTGTTGATGCCCATTCTCCACCAGGCCCTCTGAAGATGCTTTGCACACAAATTTGTGATCTGAACTAAAGGGATTGGGTCAGTGTATAAGGGATTATCTTAAACTGGACTCCAATGGTTCATACCTGACATTCTAGCTCCTCAGGAGGTAGAGTTCGAAGTTAGCTCAAGCAGGATAATCCCTGAAACTACTGTCTCCAATTAGGCAGCAAAAAGCCAGAAATGGAGGTGTGGCTCAAGTGGTAGAGCACTAGCTCAGGGACAGTGGCCAGTCCCTGAGTTCAAGACTCCAGACTGGTATACACACACACACACACACACACACACACACACACACACACCACACAATTATCTTAAGTGAGAAGAACAAGGGCTGGGAATGTGGCCTAGTCGTAAAATGCTCGTCTTGTATACATGAAGCCCTGGGTTTGATTCCTCAGCACCACATAGATAGAAAAAAGCCGGAAGTGGTGCTGTGGCAGAGTGCTAGCCTTGAGCAAAAAGAAGCCAGGGGCAGTGCTCAGGCCCCAAGTTCACGTCCCAGGACTGGCAAAAAACCAAAACCAAACAAAGTGAGAAGAACAGAATTGGGTGTTCTGGGATTGTGGCTCCAGCTCCATCCTGGCTAACCTGTGGAGGTCCAGTTATCAAATGGAATAGCAGCGAGGCTGGCATGGCCCTAGTCCCTAAAGCAGCACCCCTGTGCTCACCTCAAGTTGAGCTCCTCCAGCACATTGTTGGTCTTGAGGGCCTCACCTATTGCAGAGGCACCAGAGTCTCCAAAGCCATTATAAGAGATGTCCAGGACTTTCAGGAAGATGTTTGCCTAGACCCCACAAAGAAAAAGCCATGAACCCAGGCAGAAAAGGCAAAAATCCAGGGAACCCCAGTCTTAGAATTGAGAAGGCCCGATAAAGGACATGCTTTAGAGGGGAAAGGCTTCCAGGGAAGAGTAAAGGTGAGTTGTTTGAGAGAACCTTTCAAGGACACAGGGACACCATGTTAGGAAAGCACCCATGTATGTCAACAATAAGCTCATCACCAGACTGTGCAGAATGTGTTGAATGTCTAGAGAAGACGTGACATTAAGTAACAGACATGAACTGAACAGAGTGGAGTTTTGGGTTTGTATTTTTTTTTTACCAGTATCAGGGCTTGAACTCAAGGCCTTGCAAGCTTGCTCAGCTTACTTGCTTTGCTAGCACTTCAGCCATACCTCCAATCTGGTATTTTGCTGGATATTTTAGAGATGGAGGCTTATGGACTTTTCTGCGTGGGCTGCCTTTGAACATCATTCTTCTGATCTTAGCCTCGGGAGAAGCTAGGATTACAGCTGTGAGCCACTGCTATCTGGCTGAGCACAGTGACCATTAAATGTGGCCAATAAATAAGTCACCAAACATCCCTTAAGGTCTGCTTAAAGGACCCAAGATTCATCAGGTGCTGGTGGCTAAGTACTCAGGAGGCTGAGAGGTGAGAATTGTGGCCCAGAGTCAGCCCAGGAAGAAAGGTGTGTGAGACTCTTATCTCCAGTTAACCACCAAAATATGGTAGAACACCTACCTTGAGTGAAAAAGCTATGGAAGAGTGTCTGAGCCTTGGGATCAAGCCCCAGTTCTGGGTGGGAGGGGGGAGGGGGGAAGCCACAAGGTTTCTCTCTGAAGTAGTTCAGAGACAAGGAGCTGGGACAGAGAGCACCCACTTCAAAGGACATGCCCCAGGGGCTGATTCAATGAGGGTCTCATACCTCCAGTCCCTTGGCAAATGCTGTGGCCCCTGAGCCTCGGAGGTGGTTCCAGCTTATGTTAAGCTCAGTGAGTCCAGTATTTTCTGCCAGGGCTGGCCCAAGGATCTCTCCTTCAGAAACACCAAGTCATTCTGTGAAAGCCCCTCAAAAACAATACTGATGCCAATATGTGGCCAGAGTCTCTGCTAGGCAAGAGGATTGCTAACATGAACCTACCATGGGCCTGCTCCACACTCAGGGAATCCACATGTAATTGGGCAGAAAGGAACTCAAATTGAGGTGCAAGCACTTGTAAACTACACGTGGGGGTTAAGAGCAGAGTGACAGTCTTTGTGGGATCAAGAAAATGAGGGAAATGGAGGTTTAAACTGAGAAATCCATCTTTCAGGGACCCTTGAGTCCTGTGGGAGCTATGACGGAGTACAGAAAATATGATTGGATGGTGTGTGAGGAGAAAGCCTGATGCTAACACTAGGCTGCTGCTTTGTTTGCTCTATCCTGTGTTCGAGCAAAGACACAAGATTCTGCGTGCTTGACATAGCACCGTAATTCTGTCTAAACACAAGAGGAATGTCTGTTCTCTCCTGTATGCCTCGTGTACAGAACATCCTGATATCCTGATATCTACTCCTTGGAATGGACCCTTAGTTCAACGAACCAAAACTGCCCAAGTTATGGGACAATTTATCCATTAAAAAGAAAGCTCGAGAACTCTGGTCTGTCCTGGAACTCTCCCTTGACCACACTTGTGTGTCTAAAGTAATTTTCTTTTCCTGACACAGTGTCTGCTGGATAGAACTGGCACCACCATGCATGTAGGCATAATGGACAGGAATCACAGGAAAGAGCAGAAAGGCAGAGACACCTGTGTAGACACACCCAATCATGGAGCTGGAGTGGGGGTGAGGAAGCAGGTGCAATGAGGCCAGGAATGAGAGATTGAAGGGCATTTGGGATAGGCTGAAGGGCTTTGCAGGCTGTGGGAAAAGCTGTCTTTTCTATCAAAGCGTATTGCCTAAAAGTTCCTGCTTTGGCCAGGTGGCTTGGCTCTTGTTAAGGAAAAGAGGAACTGCCTTGAGATAAGAAAGGATTTTTCAAATGCAAGATTTATGTCTTAAACTGATTTCTTTTCAAGGTGGAATTATGACATGTCCTAGATGGTTCAAGAAATAGTGGAGGGCCAAGTAATCCTAGCTACTCAGGAGGCAGAGATCTGAGGATCCTGGTTCAAAGCCAGCTCAGGCAGGAAAGTCTGTGAGACTTTTATCTCCAATTAACCACCAGAAAGCCAGAAGTGGCTCAAGTGGCTAAGCGCTAGCCTTGAGCAAGAGAGCTCAGGGAGAGCGCCCAGGCCCCGAGTTTAAGCCCCACAACTGTCAAATAAATAGATGATAGATAGATAGATAAATGGACTAATTAGAGCACTAAGCCAGGATGCTCCCCTAGCAGCCTGCCTGGTTTGCCTGGCAGCAAATACCTTTAGGACCTTGGAGAGCTCCCTGCACAGTAGCAAGGATTCTTGGCACTGCCTCTGTAAGGCCTGGAATTCTGAGCAGCATTGGATCTGATAGCTCCAGGTTCTCAAATATGGGTATGTTTTCCTTCCTCAGGTCCATTTAGGGATTGGAGGGAAGGGCAGTGTGGTCCCATGTTGTGGGATCCGAAGGTAAGAAGCTTTTTCTTCTTCATGCCCACTCTCTGTGACTTTTGCAGCAACCCTACCTATGAGGTAGATACTACTGCTGCTCTGGATTGAGTAGGGAAAGATTCACACCTAACTCTGTCACCCCTCCAAGGCGTCAAGAATATTCTCCCATCCCCGTTGCAAGGACAAAATAGTCTAGTTTTAGCCAGGCACTGCTAGATCATGCCTGTAATCCCAGTTACTCAAGAGGCTGAGATCTGAGGATCACAGCTCAGAGCTAACCCAGTCAAGAAAGCCCATGAGACTCCTATTTCCAGTTAACTACCAAAAAGCTGGGAGTGGAGTTATGGCTCAAACAGTAGAGTGCCAGTCTTGAAGAAAAAAAAAAGTGAAAGCCCAAGAGAAGGCCCTGACTTCAGGCCCCAGGACTGGCCTCACAAAGCAAACACCTCTGTACATCACCTTTATATAACAATACAAAGAACACTAAAACAAACAAACCAAAAAGCCTTTAAAAAAAAAAAACTTTGTTCTCCCCAGGTTCCGCCCTACCTCCTGTATACACACGTATGGGTTGCGCTGCATTGGCAGGCCTTAGCTTATAGCCCCTTTATTCCAACTGCCTGTAATCTTCCAAGTAGCTGGGATTGTGGACATATGCCACTGTCCCTGACTTATTTTAAAAAAAGGATCTGTAGTCAGAAATTTAGTGATTTTTTTTGCCATGGTTGGCCTCAAACTGCAACCTTCCAGTTTTTTGCCTCCCCAAGAGCTGGGATTTCAGGAGCACGTCACTGTAATTCACCTGGGCCCATAGCATTTCCTTCTTGAAGACCAGGAACTTTTTATTTACAGCCATGTTTCTGGTCATTAAATCAGTGTGAACAGTGAGCAAGGAGATATTCTTTTTTTTTTTTTTTTTTTTTTTTTGCCAGTCCTGGGGCTTGGACTCAGGGCCTGAGCACTGACCCTGGCTTCCTTTTGCTCAAGGCTAGCACTCTGCCACTTGAGCCATAATGCCACTTCTGGCCATTTTTTATATATGTGGTGCTGGGGAATTGAATCCAGGGCTTCATATATGGGAGGCAAGCACTCTTGCCACTAGGCCATATTTCCAGCCTGAGATATTCTTGAGATGAAGAGAGTAGGAGAAGAGTGGGCTAAGGTGGATTTGGGAAGCAGAAATGGTACATGGATATTTTCTGGCATATTCAGAATGTAGCTTTGCCAACTCTCTCTCCCACTAACAGAACAATAAAGTTTCATGTCCCACTGGGTGCTGGTGGCTTACACTTGTAATCCTAGCTACTCAGGAGGCTGATATCTGAGGATCACAGTTCAAAGCCACCCTCGGAAGGAATGTCTGTGAGACCTTTTTTTTTTTTTTTGGCCAATCCTGGGCCTTGGACTCAGGGCCTGAGCACTGTCCCTGGCTTCTTCCCGCTTAAGGCTACGACTCTGCCACCTGAGCCACAGCGCCCCTTCTGGCCGTTTTCCATATATGTGGTGCTGGGGAATTGAACCGAGAGCTTCATGTGTAGGAGGCAAGCACTCTTGCCACTAGGCCATATTCCCAGCCCTCTGTGAGACTCGTATCTCCAGTGAACCACCAGAAAACAGGAAGTGGCACTGAGGCTCAAAAGGAACAAAAAAAGCTCAAGGGCAGCACCTAGGCGCCGAGTTCAAGCCCACAACTGACAAAAAGAAATATTTCAAGTCCCATGGTAGCCCAGAGTACAGATTACCTGCTCGGTCATTCAGATGGTTATAGCTGAGGTCCAGGGATTTCACGCTCGTCTGGGCCAGCAGGAATGTTGCAAGGTGCTGAGCCGCCTGCTCCTCCAGACAATTCCCTGCCAGCTGTATCTTCTGCACAGTCTGGTTCTCTGCCAGGGCAGCACAGAGGGCCTGGGCCCCTGCAGCTCCTAGCTGGTTCTCTGACAGGTCCACATCTGGAGGACCAACACCACTGTTCAGTCAGGCACAGTTCTCCTCCACTTCCCTCCATCCTAGGCTCGTGATAGAGAAAAAGGGGCTTTGCAGGTGAACGGTCTGGAGGTAGCACAGTGGCATCTCTGCCACCTACTGGCTAGATCTCTTGGGGTCTCTGACCTCCCAATTTCTGAATATAGTTGAGCCTGTCACAGGGTTAAAAACCACCTACCTGTGGGGCTGTGAAGAACAATGCAGAAGAGGGGTGGGACCCCCCTGTTGAAGGGTGTCTAGCACCATCATATCCTATCCAGAAGCTCTCTCTGCCACATTGCCAGGAACTAGCAGTATTGGCCCAGCTGTCTTTTCAGGAAGCCCTTATGTGCCTTGTCTTGGTTTTGTCTCATCTTGTTTGGTTGGTTTTGTTTTTGTTGCCAGTCCTGGGGCTTGAACTCAGGACCTGAGCACTGTCCCTGGCTTCTTTTTGCTCAAGGCTAGCACTCTGCCACTTGAGCCACAGCGCCATTCCCGGCTTTTTCTATATATATATGTGGTGCTTGGGAATCGAACCCAGGGCTTCATGTATACGAGGCGAGCACTTTACCACTAGCCCATATTCACAGCCCCAAAATAGCATGACTCTTTTTTTTTGCCAGTCCTGGGACTTGAACTCAGGGCCTGAGCACTGTCCTTGGCTTCCTTTTGCTCAAGGCTAGCACTCTACCACTTGAGCCACAGCTCCACTTCTGTTTTTTTCTATATATGTGGTGCTGAGGAATTGAACCCAGGGCTTCAAGTATATGAGGCAAGCACTCTACCACTAGGCCATATTCCCAGGCCTGGTTTTGTCTCATCTTATCTGCAGACCACATCATACTTGCTGAGCACAAGTCCTAGGGCTACAGGATGGTTGGGGTCATTTCATAGATCGGTTTTCTTAGGTGGCAGAGCTGGCATTTGGGTGCATCCTGTCCATCACTGCCCCTCTGTGTCTGTGTATCCCACGCTGCATCAGGCATTGGGAGTCCACCCGGTGTAGGGGTGAGGGGAGGACAAGTGGGATGTGTGGACTGTGGCATATCAGGGGAAGAGTGGCCTCCAGCCTTGGCTGTACCCCCAAGAGTGTCTAACTCAACCTGTGTCCCACCTTGTGAGGACAGCCCCAGCCACACTAGTAATGCCCAAGTACAAAGGTCCTGTAGAGACTCCTGGAGGAAGGAGAGGACTCAAACTAGCCACCATCCCAGGCTCAGTACCTACCACAGATACTGCTGCTTTTACTCAGGACAGCTGCCAGGACCTCAGCACCAGTCCCACAGAGTCCATTGTCTCGAAGATCCAACCTCTTGATGGAGGGATTGGCGGCCAATGTGGAAGCTACAGCCTGAGCCCCCTGGCACAGAACAGAGGGGCATGAGGGCTGGGCCCATTCAAAGCTGAGGGCTCCAAACATGGCTGCCCACTCATCTGACCCAGGTTCCCAGGGTTCAGTGCACACCATGCTTTCTAACTGGAAAACCTTCCCTTTCCCAGGGAACACCTGTTTCTCCCTCCTGGCTCCACCCAGATCTTGCTTTCTGGAGTCCTCCCTGACCTTCAAGCAGGTAGGAGCCCTCATCCTCCCCACCCCTTATACTGATCTCAGTTACAGCCTCCATCCTGTGTCCCATACTTGACACAGAGGATAGCTGAGTATGTGCAGTGGACTCAAGAAGATGCAAGGCCATGGTATCCCAAGTCCTTCTTCTCTAAGCCTGGCTCCAGTGTCCCTCTATAGGTACCTGGGGCCCTAGACTACGATGACGAACATTCAATTCCTCAGCAATCCGTTGTCGAAGAAAGCTGGAGGCAGGCATAAGGCTATGGGTCTGACAAGACCTCAAGCAGAGAGGATCCTTGGCCAGTTCTCTGTGCCCATGGATGCCTGGTAAGAGACAAGGAATAAGCCCTCCATTACCTTATGTGGCCAGTTTCTTCCTGTGCTAGTGGGACTATTGCTTTCATATTACAGAGAAAGCAAACTCTTTCCCCAGAATTAGGTCACTGCTCGATGCCAAAGTGTATTATGTTCCTCACTCTCACACACAATGTTTTATGAACATTTTAAGGTTATGTGGGGGGGGGGGCTGAAACAATTCTAAACCTTACACATCTATTAGCTTAGTTTTTCCTGTAGACTGTGTTTTCCTAGCCTTGAACCTATTTCAGGATGTTTGGCAGGGTCTGGCATGTAATTGTTCTAGATACCAGGGCATCATCATCATCATCACCATCATCATCATCCTCATCATCATCATCCTCATCATCATCATCATCATCTGTACTATTGGGAAGAGAATTCTTGAAGGTAGAATTCATTTTCTCCCCTCTAGTGTCAGGTCTTGAACTCAGGCCCCGGGCACCTGTCCCTTAGCTTTTTATGCTCAATGCTTGCGCGCTGTGTCACTTGCGCTACATCTCCATTTCCCGCCTTGGGGTGATTAATTGGAAGCAGAGTTTCATGGGCTTCCCTGCACAGATTGGCTTGAACCTGGATCCTCAGATTTCAGCCTCCTGAGTGGCTAGGATCACAGGGGTGAACCATGGGCATCTGTCCCCAGGAGAGGAGCTCAGAGGGCACGAAGTGCCAGTGACTACCGCGAGGGCGCCCCCTCCAGCCCCAGCCTGTCTCCCTCCACCCACGCCGGAGAAACTCTCAAGGTGAGAGTCTAGCCTGGCTCTTCCGGCCCCAGGGGCACCTTCCGTCTCCTGGTCCGAGTCCAAATCAGTGTCCAAACTGTCCTCAGCCTCTCCGAGCTCTGCAAGAGGTCCAGCGACTGCCATCGCCTTTTCCTCCAGGTCTTCATCCTCACCAGCTCTCTCGGCAGGACCCTCCATCCTTGGGCCCCTTGCTCAGTTGCCCGCACCGCGCTGGAGACACCGCCGCGCTCACGCTTGGAAGGCTGCCCGGGAATGTGGGCGGGCCCTGCAGCCTCGCCGACCAATGGAATGCAGCACATAGACAACAGGCGTTCCTTGCAACCAGTAGCAGCTCTTTCCTTCTTACCTCCGCCCCGCCCCCCCCCACCCCCCACCCCACCCTCGCAGCGGTCTCCTGGGCAACCCCAAGTTGCCGGTCGCCATAGAAGCCGGGAATAACCTGCACCAACATGGAGCAGGGTGGACAAACGTGCGCGGGGTCACTGCCATACACAGGGCTGGGCACCTTTGGGGCACCCATTTTATTTACGTGTGTGTGTGTACACTGCTAGTGCTCTATTACTTGAGACACAGTTCCACTTCCAGCTTTTTGGTGGTTAGTTGGAGATAAGAGTCTCATGGACTTTCCTGCCTGGGCTGGCTTTCACCTGCAGTCCTCAGACCCCTGCCTCTTAAGTAGCTAGGATTACAGGCATGAGCTACTGGCACCTGGCTTTACTTATTTTAAAGTAGTTGTACAGGGGCTGGGGATATGGCCTAGTGGCAAGAGAGCTTGCCTCGTATACATGAGGCCCTGGGTTCGATTCCCCAGCACCACATATACAGAAAACGGCCAGAAGTGGCGCTGTGGCTCAAGTGGCAGAGTGCTAGCCTTGAGCAAAAAGGAAGCCAGGGACAGTGCTCAGGCCCTGAGTCCAAGGCCCAGGACTGGCCAAAAAAAAAAAAAAAAGTAGTTGTACAAAGGATTTGTTTCAATTCCACAAGTCATATTATGAGTACAATAAATCTTGGTTAATGTCACCCCTTCTATAGTTCACTTCTATATCGCCTTGACTCCTGACTCTAGAGCTTGTGGAGTGTTCTCAAAGCTTTTACAAGCTCTTCTCTGACTCCAGTAGCTCTGCCATAGACCCAGGCTTTGTTCTGGAGTCAGAGCCACTTCTCCAGCAAGAATGTAAGATCTGCAAGTATTAGCTCATGACCATCTCTAACTCTCCTTGGGCTTCTGTTGCCCCATAAAGACCTATCACAGCGCTTACATTTATCATTTCCTACCCTAAAAGGAAGTGGCATTAGAGAGCTTGGGTATGTCCTTCCGGCAGAGGGACTCTGGAGAGAACGGGAGGCCCAGGATAGATAGGACTTGGGACTGAGCCCAGAGCTGGATTCTGCCCTGGAGGGTGGCCCTTTAACAACTGTGTGGCCTGGCCTGGTTGGGCGCCGGTCCTGCCTCCAGAGCTCAGTACTAGCTGCAGCTGCTATGCTGACTCATATGTAGCTGACAGCAGGAGCTAGAAGCATGGGCTTTCTAGGGGCGGCAGCAGCCCAGGGGCTCCTGGATTATAAGACAGAGAAGTATGTGATGACCCGGAACTGGAAGGTGGGCATCTTGCAGAGACTGCTTCAGCTCGGAGTGGTGGCCTATGTGGTGGGGTAAGAGGGAAATCTTGGCCAGGCTGCCTGGAGGGATCATGGTTGGTTTTGTGGGGCTGAGGGTTGGGAGTTTGGCTTTTAAAGAACCAGGATGCTGGTGGGGAAGTGGCGGGAGTGGGGGAGGGAAGTGGCAGGGTAGGCAGAAGGAGAAATATTTGTTTATTCAGATATCATCAGAACAAGATGTGTCCCCACCTGCCTTCTTTTCAGGGCTTTGTCCCCAGCCCCAGGTTGGGTGGCATCCCCATTCCTGTCCAGAAGGGACCCTGATGGTGCTAATCACTCACATTCATGAGAACTAGAGCACTGAAGGCCCCCAAAAGACCACTAGCTCTAGCTGGGGGGTAAAAGAGGTCTTTAAGAAGGGAGCTGGTGCCAGACGCTGGTAGCTCATGCCTATAATACTAGCTATTCAGGAAGTTGAAAGCTAAGGCTCACAGTTCAAAGCCAGCCCAGGCAGGAAAGTCCATGAGACTCTTATCTCTAAAAATTACCCCCCAAACACACATACAAAAAAGCACTGTGGCTCAAGTGGTAGAGTGTTAGCCTTGAGCAAAAGAAGTTCAGGGACCGTGCATAATAGGCCCTGAGTTCAAGCCCCAGGACTAACAAAAAAAAAAAAAAGCTGGGGGAGAGTGGGTAGCTGGTAAAGTGCCCGTGGCTCACGCCTGTAATCCTAGCTACTTAAGAGGCTGAGATCTGAGGATTTCTGTTCAAAGACAGCCGATGCAGGCAAACTCTCATACAATTAATCAGCAAAAAGCCAGAAGTGGGGCTGTGGCTAAAGTGATAAAACACTAACTTTGAGTTTAAAAAAACAACAACAAACAACGGTGGAGATGACATGCCCCGTCCTTGAATTCAAACTCTTAATGTCAGAAAAAAAAAAAGTGAACTGAGTCTAAGCGGTGAGAGTGGGGTAGGGGTGGGGACATTGGATGATGGAAAGTGGTTGTGTAAAAGTTGTCTACATTGGGGCTGGGGATATAGCCTAGTGGCAAGAGTGCCTGCCTCGGATACACGAGGCCCTAGGTTCGATTCCCCAGCACCACATATACAGAAAATGGCCAGAAGCGGCGCTGTGGCTCAAGTGGCGGAGTGCTAGCCTTGAGCGGGAAGAAGCCAGGGACAGTGCTCAGGCCCTGAGTCCAAGGCCCAGGACTGGCCAAAAAAAAAAAAAAAGTTGTCTACATTGGATGGTGCTGGCTCTCTGAAGCCTGACTGGGATTTCTAGCTTGTTCAGGTCATCTGGAATGAGAGGGGAGGGCAGAGAGGAGGAAGGGACCCTAGATGCAGAGGGGAAAGCCTATAGGGTGTTTGGAGAGGGAGTCAAGTGGACTCACTCTCCCCACTGTTTGCCTAGTGCCATGGTGATAGCACCCTGTCCTTCATCTCCCCAGGTGGGCCCTCGTTGTGAAGAAAGGCTACCAGGAGAGAGACTTGGACCCTCATGTTTCTGTCATTACCAAACTCAAAGGGGTTTCTGTGACACAGATCAAAGAGCTCGAGAACCGGCTTTGGGATGTGGCTGACTTTGTAAAGCCACCACAGGTGGGTCCCTTGGGGCCACCACTGGGGACATGAGGCCAGTCACGCACAGCCCTCAACTCACCTCTATCTACAGTGCCTAGGGAGGTTGAGGGAATGCAAGTAAATATGAGAAATAACTTGTATCAAAGAGATGGCTCTGAGCACCAGTGGCTCACACTTGTAATCCTAGCTATTCTAAAGGCTGAGATTCAAAATATTATAGTTCAAAGCCAACCTGAGCAGAAAAGTCCATGAGCTTCCATCTCTAAAATAACCAGCAAATCAACTGGAGGCACAGTTCATGTGGTAGAAAACCAGCTGAAAAAGTGTGTTGAGAGAAACCTAGAGAGACAGAGAGAGAGACAGACAGACAAACAAACAGACATAAGGTTTCCTGGGCTCAGAAGCAGACAGAACCCCAATTATCCTCCAATAGTTACTTCCTCCTGTCTCCCTGGAGATGTCTTGTAGGGGGTGGGGTTGGTGACTAGGTGAGGTAGAGACCTTTTCCCTCAAAAACCAGGCTGCTGCCAGACAGGAAAGTCCATGAGACCCTTACCTCCAATTAACCACCAAAAAGCTGCCAGTGGAGCTGTGGCTCAAGTG
Source organism: Perognathus longimembris pacificus (assembly GCF_023159225.1). NCBI lineage: Eukaryota > Metazoa > Chordata > Mammalia > Rodentia > Heteromyidae > Perognathus > Perognathus longimembris. Next base: position 94,890,007 of record NC_063163.1, read on the forward strand.
GTAGAATGGTAGTCTTGAGTGGAAAAAAACTAAGGTATAGTACACAGACTCTGAGTTCAAATCCCAGTAATAGTATACAAGTGCACACACACACACACACACACACACATATACATACACACATCAGGCTCCTGGGTCGGGGTGGTAGAACACTGTCCTCTCATGTGAGAGGTTCTGGGTTCAATCCTCTCATTGCAAAGCAAATAATCTGTGTGTGGTAAGGTATACCTGTAATGCCAACTACTTGGGAAGTAGAGGCAGGAAAATCTTGGTTCCAAGCCTACTTGGGAAAAAGTAGAGGACCTTATCTGAAAAAAATAAACTGAAAGACAAAGGACTGGGGTGTGGCTCAACTAGTGCCTGTCTAATAAGCACTAGGCCTTGAATTCAGATCCCAGTAACAGCACAAAAAAAATTAAACCAGGTTGTGAGCTTCTGACTCTTCCAGCCAGAGGAGCCTAGCCAAGACCAACCTTGAGACTTATCTCCTAGGGAGAGAACGTGTTCTTCTTGGTGACCAACTTCCTTGTGACACCAGTTCAAGTTCAAGGCAGATGCCCAGAGGTAAGGTTTCCTGGAACCTCCCAGTGGGTCCCCACTTCCTCCACCAGTCCTGGATCACCAGCCACATCTCCTTCCTCATTCCCAAGTGGCTAAAGAGTCAGTGTGTGCTTAGTGTGTCCCTGGCACCCAGGCTTGTTTAGGGTTCATATCTACCCTACCTAGTAGGAGCTGAGTCTCATGGGAGTGATCACTGAAGTTCAGTAAAATGGAGTCACATGTTCAAGGCCACTCAGCCTGTGGGTGACAGCACTGACATCTCTGAGTACTAGCTCTTCCCTTTCCATTCTGGCCCTGCCTGTGTGTACTCTCCAGGTTTTAGCATAATGCCCAAAGCCAGGCTCAGGCTCAGATGGCATCTCATAACAGGCTACAAAGGGGACGAACTCATCCCCTTCTCTGTCTAGTCTTTATTATTGTGTCCCAAGGCAGCATCCATTTTTTTGGAGGTAAACTAGCACACTTCTGCTTAGGATGAGTTTGGGTTCAGTTATGATCTCTTGGTACTCTGTGTGTGCTTACGTATGCTAGTATGGGGGTTTGAACTCAGGGCTTTCGGTTCTTGCTTGGCTTCTTTTGCTCAAGGCTAGCATTGTATCATGTAAGCCAAACCTCCACTTCTTGCTTTTTGCTGTCATTGGAGCTAAGAGCCTTACTGACTTTATCTGTCTAGATCAGCTTTGAAATGCAAGCTTTGAATTTTAATCAGGTTGATGTCTAGGCACTTTTCATTCCAAGTGAGCCAAACTTGTTCTTGGCCATTTCTCATCTAGAAATGCAGATACTCCTCCCTGAAATGCCACCATTCCACCCCCCTCAAGCGATTTAGCATTTGTCAGAGAATAGCACACTGGTTCTCCTCTCTATATAGATTTGAATGGTTGGTATCCAAAATATAACTGTGGATTTCTATCTCCATGGTAACACTTTTCTTTAATCAAGTCCACCATTTGCTCATTTGCTGGGCTGGAGGATGACTGTCCAGATGTTTGTCCCTGTGGATGGTCCCACTATGGATGGAGGGGATCTCACATGTCCATAGTTGGCCCTTACCCACAAAAGAGGGGAGGCATCTTCACAAAGGATGTGCTTACCTTTGCATGGCCCACACTGTATCTTCTCCCTTTCTGGATGCTTAAAGATGTCCATTTAGTGTTCCCTCTGTAGACTGTGTTGAAATTGTGCTAGAGACATGAACTTGACTGTTTTGGAACCTATGGGATTCCTCATTGCCCATGTCTGAGGAATCAGGCTCTTTCCATAAAACTGTCATGCTGGGTGGGATTCATTGCTCCAACAACCTGGTTTCCTGAAGCTAACTAGAGCTAACTGACTCTTCTTAGTACCCTGATCCCCCACCCCCCGACACACACCTGCCCCTGTGTCTTTTACTAATCAGCCATGGGGCTTGAACTCAGACTTGGGTGCTATCCCTGAGCTTTTTCGCTCAAGGCCAGTGCTCTACCACTTTGAGCCACAGCTCCAATTCTGGTTTTCTGGTGGTTAATTGGAGTTAAGAGACTCACAGACTTTCCTGCTTAGGCTGGCTTCCAAACATGATTCTCAGATCCCAGCCACCTGAGTAGGTAGGATTACAGGAGAAAGCCACAAGTTCCTGGCTTCTGATCTCTCTTAATACATGTTCAGTGCTCTTTGGTGTTTCATCCTTCTGCAAACCCTTGTTCATTTCCCCCCAAAGCCAGGATCTGTGCTTGGCTTGCAAAACTCCATCCCCTTATACTTCCAGAAGCAACCAAAAGCCAGCCACAGTGGCAGATCTTACAATAAGGCAGAGGGATCCCAAGGAGCTTCTTCTTTTTAAAAAAAATTAATTTTTTTGCCAGTCCTGGGGCTTGAACTCAGGGCCTCAGCACTGTCCTTGATTCTCTTTGTGTTCAAGGTTAGTGCTCTACCATTTGAGTGGTAAACAGTGCCACTTCTGGCTGTTTCTGAGTAGCTTACTGGAGATAACACTCTCACAGATTTTCCTGCTGGGGCTAGCTTCGAACAGTGATACTCAGATCTCAGCTTCTTGAGTAACTAGGATTACAGGTGTGAGCTCCCAAACAGCTTCTTAAAGGGAAGGTAGATGTGGCTGGAGCAGAATGTTGAGACAGAGAAGGAGGCCTGGGCACAGGCTCTGGTTGGGTGAGATGAGGAGCCTCTGTCTAGGCTTACATGATGATTCATGGGGTAGGAGCTGATATGGACTGGAGTAGAAGAGGCTATTTCAATATCTCAGAGGCTAAGGGGGTAAGGTTGAAGGAAAGATGGAAGAAAAAGGGAGCCAGGATGAGGGCAATAGGATGGCATTTCATCTCTTAAGCGTTACTTTGGTCCACTGAGATTACAGGGTACAGTCCTGTTAGAGACACAATGATTTGAAGGAGATGGTGGCAGTTATGGTACAGAGAAGGGACATACACGGACATAGGCAGGGACGGAAAAGCAGAGTAGTTACTTCCATTCATTCAGCCTCCCACTGCCTGGAGCTAAGGCCCTGTAAGAGTTCCTGAAGCTCCAGGATGCCTTGCTCTCTTGCTTACCCTCTTCCTCTAGGGACAATCACTTATAACTTTGACCCTGTGAAGACAATGAATGTCTCTGGTGGTAGAAGCTCAAGCAGGGAAGTGACTAGATAAAATTATGGGCCCCCAGGAAATGTGGGAGGTCTTACTTCCCTATGACTTCAGGGTCCTGCTCTTTATTGGCTATACCCTCTTGCCTCCATGCTAGCATTCTGAATGTCATGAACTTGGCCTTGCCAAAGTCCCTTCACCTTTCTGTTCTGTTGTCCAAATTGTACCAGAGAAGCACCTCACTTCTGCCACCAGGACAAGGTGTCCTTGTTTCCCTATCTGATCAGAGGGCAGCTGCAGCTGGGTGTCACTCCCTCCTCTAATCTCTGTTTATTTGTACCTTCCAAAGTGTGTTTTCTCATGAGCCTCTAACCCCAGGGCATCCTGGGAGATCTGTAGGGGAGAGGTGTGTCCTTGTGGTCTGGGGCTGAGTTGTAGAGGAGAGCAATCTCTTCCTGAGTTATTGGTAACTAGGGTCTCTCATCTACACCAGCACCCCTCTGTCCCACTGGCTAACTGCTGGGCCCAAGAGGACTGCCCTGAAGGGGAGACTGGGACACATAGCCATGGTAAGTGTGAGCTCCGTCTTCCAGCAGCTCCCCTGGGGAAAGCAATAAGGAGGAAATCCTGGGTGGTCCTGAAGGCAGACTTTACTGCTTCCGTCCTAGCATTGCCCTGTTCTGCCAACAGCTTCTCTTGTACTCTCCCCATGCCCTTGAGGACCTAGAGTTCATTGTGTTTTTTTTTTTTTTAGGCATAAAAACAGGTCAGTGTGTGGTATTCAATGAGACCCACAGTACCTGTGAGATCCGGAGTTGGTGCCCTGTGGAGAGCAGAGCCGTGCCCATGTAAGTCTCCCCCAATTCCCAGGAAGGACTCCAAGGTGGGCAAAATCTTTCTAATATGTCCTCTCCCTACAGGAGGCCCCTGCTGGTCCAGGCCAAGAACTTTACGCTGTTCATCAAAAACACTGTCACCTTTAGCAAGTTCAACTTTTCCAAGTAAGCATGGTCAGGTTCTGGCTGAGCCCAGACCCTCTATATTCCCTGTCGTATCTAATTCCCTAGCCCCGCCCCTTCCCAGGACCAATGCCTTGGACACTTGGGACACCGCCTATTTCAAGCACTGTCGCTACGATCCACACTCCAGCCCCTACTGCCCAGTGTTCCGCATTGGGGACCTTGTGGCAGCAGCTGGAGCCGATTTCGATGACTTAGCGTTGCTGGTGGGTTCTCAAGGTTTGGGATGTTGAAGGGCTCAGGGAGAGGACCTCAGGCCCACCCACCAGTGGGAGCAGAGATATGTTGTGTGCAGGGTGGCGCTGTAGGCATCACGGTCCACTGGGATTGCAACCTGGACATCGGGGACACTGACTGCTGGCCTCGCTACTCTTTCCAGCTGCAAGAGAGGGGTTACAACTTCAGGTATGGCTCCCAGTGCCTGCTTCCTGTTCCTGGGGCAAGCATCCCTCCACCCATTTCCCTCTGGCTTCCAGGACAGACTCCCACTAGGTCTACTCTGCCTAGGGGGCTTCCAGGGGAAGAAGTGGGTGTTCACAGCCCTTATTTTCCAGCCCAGGCTCCATCTGGCCACACATCTTGTCCAAACAGTCTCTCTTCCTCCAGACTCCAGCAGGCCTGGCTCCTCTTCCACCCAATCCTGCTCCTAACATCTCCCTTTTATGGCAAAGAGGCATTTTGGGTTTTTTTTATTTTCTCTTAATGCTTTGATCTAAATATTTCCCCCCAAAACCATCTGTAGTAAGTTCAAAGGTTAGTATCAGGCACATCCATATGCCCTTCATTTGTATTCACTAGGTTTGTTTTATTTTTAACATTTTGTCACATTTGTTTTTTCCTTCCCTGTTTAAAATAATCTGTAGCTATCCTTTTGGGTTGGAGATATGGTAAAATGCTTGTCTAGGGTATATAAGGCCTGGTGTTTGATTATAAGCCTTGTAAAACACAAAACAAACAGAAGTGTCTGAAAGTAGCTAGGTGGTTCATGCTAGTAATCCTAGTTACTCAGCTACCTGATTCTTGACAATCAGGGTTTGAAGCAGCCAGGGAAGAAAAGTCCATGAGATTCCATTTTCAGTTAACTATCAAAAAATGCTGGACGTGGCTGGGAAGGTAGCTTAGTGGTAGAGTGCTTGCCTAGCATGCATGAAACCTTGGGTTTGATTCTTCAGTACCACATATATAATATAAAAATTTAAAAATGCTGGACTGGAGGTGTGGCTCAATAGAATGCTAACTCTAACTGAAAAACCAAATGAGAGCCAAGTTTTGGTATTTGGGGGTGGGAGGGAAGCTGAGCTGAAGTGGAAGTATGACCCAAGTGGTAATGTGTCAGCCAAACAAGTGGAGCAAGCATAAGATCTTGAGTACCCTAGTATGAGTGGGGGAAAAAAGCTAAGCATCAGTGTCCCAAGCCTGTCATCTCACCTATTCAGGAAGCTGAGAGCTGAGGAGTATGGTTTGAAGCCAGCCTGGGCAGAAAATTCCATGAGATTCTTTTTTTTTTTTTTTTTTGGCCAGTCCTGGGGCTTGGACTCAGGGCCTGAGCACTGTCCCTGGCTTCTTTTTGCTCAAGGCTAGCACTCTGCCACTTGAGCCACAGCGCCACTTCTGGCCATTTTCTGTATATGTGGTGCTGGGGAATTGAACCCAGGGCCTCATGTATATGAGGCAAGCACTCTTGCCAGTAGGCCATATCCCCAGCCCAGAGATTCTTATCTCCAATTAACCAGCAAGAAGCCACAGGTAAAACTGTGGCTCACATGATAGAGTGCTAGCAAAAAGCCAAACAAGAGTGGGAGACACTGAGCTCAAGCCCCAGTACTAGTACTAGTACAAACGAAGACAAAAGCAAGAAAAAAAATTGAAAATAAGTGACAGATAATGGACACACACCCTTTTCTTTTTTTCTTTTTTTTTTTTTGGCCAGTCCTGGGCCTTGGACTCAGGGCCTGAGCACTGTCCCTGGCTTCTTCCCGCTCAAGGCTAGCACTCTGCCACTTGAGCCACAGCGCCGCTTCTGGCCTTTTTCTGCATATGTGGT